>NC_133510.1:61860000-62162500 GCF_049354715.1 Callithrix jacchus | reverse complement strand
GGGAGGCATAACTTAGACACAGGAAAAAAATTAATCATATACCATTTGTTAAGCCCTTACTACGGGAGGGCACTATGCAGATGGGAACCTACTTTCTTATTTATGTTCCTAAGTAGGCAAAGCAGGGAGTAGAAGAGGGTCAACACACAGATGGTGAGTCTCAGAAGTTCTGGATAGTTGTCCCAGGGACAGACAGCATTTTCGTCCCTGCTGTGGGAGCGTCCTGGGCCAGCTGGGCTACCTGGTGCTGGCATCCTCTGGAGCCTCTCCAAGGCTGTGGCCCGGGGGCACAATCTAGTTCTCCAGTAGCACCCACTCCAGCAGTGTCTTGAAGATCTGGGGCATGAGTTGGGGGCAGTATAATCACAGTGACTTGTGAGATAGGAAAAGGCTGGGTGCAGGACTGAATAGAGGAATGAAAAATTTAGTAGAGTCTGAAGGGCAGAGAAACAACTGCTTATCACAGCACACCCCGTTAAAAAGCAGATGAAAGGTCAGGCTTCTTACCAGCTCCTTGTGGTTTCCCCAGAGGTGAGAAAATCAAGAGTTAAAAGGAAAGGGAGTGGGGGAATGGGGATGAGGGAGGGAAAAAAAAGACAAAATTGTTATTAGCAAATTGTCACATGCACTACATGACAGTCTTCAAACACACTGCACCACAGGGCCCCAGGGGAGCCTAGCGAAATTTTGGGGCCGAGAAATTTCAGCTGGGGTCATCATATACCCCAAGAGAAAGAAGAGCATGAGACCCTTTTCCCTCTGGTGGTGAGGATGTCATGAAGCTTTGCCATTAACAGCAGCAGTTTAGGATCATCTGAGAACTAGGAGTTAGATGTTACAAGCCAGTGGCATGGAATAGGAAATGGGAGAGAAGGCTGAGGTGGCGGGGAAGCTATTAGAAATGGCAGAACATGAAGCAGAAGTTAGAGACGCTTAGGACTTGTAGCTGATAGAGGGTCAATAATTCTCAGGAGAGGAGTTCCCATTACTAGTTCATGGCCCATGTCTTCCTATCTCTTGGTTTCTCTAGCTGTGAAAAATTAGACATTTTGATGACAGAATCAGTCACGATGACAGTGATTAGGTGGGAAGTCTGATACGACTGTAGGTGAGATGTACAGATGGTGAGTTTAAGGAATGATGAAGTACCTAAGTACAGCCCCATTCTCATTTCCTCCTGCAAGAAAAGAGGCAGGGCTGCTCCTGGTCCCTCAGGCAGCCTGGCTTGTTTGCCTCCACCTTGAGTGGCTGGTAACTCACCCCGCAGCTCCAAGGGATCCAGAGCAATTTTGCCATGATGTGCTAGCACAGAGGGTCCAGAGGACACCACGATTCACAGCTACCAGCCCATGTGCAGAATATGTTTCTTCAACCCTCTGTTCACAAGATTCACAGGGGTTGGAGGGTAGACAAGGAAGAAGGGTGAGAGTATTTCCAGAGACCTTATTTGAGTCTGGGCCACACAGATAAGGCTCCCACTTCTAGGCAAGTTTGGTTTAGAATTACCAGGAGGGAAAATCCAGAGGTATGCCCTTCCTTTCTAGGAGCTCTGCTGATGGGCAGATGGATGGAAGTGTGGACGGTTGAGGATTCTTGTGTGCATATGAAAAACTATGGTGAGATAAAAACAAGTGCTTCCTTGTACTAAGATTTCAGCCAGATACTTCTGATCCATAGCCTCTCTGTTCCCTAGCTGATGATAGGGTCACAGCCAAGATTCCTCTTTCGACCGGGCGTGGTGGCTCACATCCCAGCATTTTGGAAGGTTGAAGTGGGTGGATCACTTGAGGTCAGGAGTTCAAGACCAGACTGGCCAACATGGCGAAACCCCATCTCTACTAAAAACACAAAATTAGCCTGGGCATGGTGGTGGGCGCCTATAATCCCAGCTACTCAGGAGGCTCGCTTGAATCCAGGAGGCACAGGTTGCAGTAAGCTGAGATTGTGCCACTGCACTCTTGCCTGGGTGATAGAGTTTGAGACTCCATCTTAAAAAAAAAAAAAAAGATTCCTCTTTCAGCTCAGGGTAGAGGTGGTTCCAGGTCCTGTGGTGGAGGCTGGGAAGTCTCTGCACAGAGTGAGCACAAGCACTCATAGGTGCACACATGCAAACACAAAGAAGTACACACACTATACCTTTCTCTAATTTGTCCCACCAAGCTAAAACCAGCTTGGGAGAAACTTAAGGAGAGAGAAAAGACAATGGGCCATAAGCTCAAGTTCAAACCATGGGGATTGAGAAAAACAGGGAGGACAGAAAATCAAAGAAAATAGAAAGTGGTACATTAGTTTGCAAATAATACATACCACCTCCAGGTCTGTCCTATGGGTGGGTTGAAGGATGATGAGATTTTAGGCATGATTCTTGAATAACCTGGAGTAGTACTAGTTGCCTTGATCAAAAGATTTCAAGTGCCCTGATCCCAGGTTCCAGCTTACCTAGTACATGACTCCCAGTCCCTTTCACTAATGGAATCCCCTCTCCCCAGGGCTGTTTGGCTAAGTGGCTGTGACTCAGAGGGCAAGACCTGAGGTTCTAAATCAGGCAGGGAAAGTGGCCACTGTTACTCTCTGAGCCTATTCAGGCTCTATGCCAACACTGCAGCCAGGGGTCTTCAAAACCATGATGACAAGGAAGATGGACAGAGCTGAAGAATAAAACTGTCCGGGATGGATCAATATATTGCTGACCATCCATCCATTTCAAAAGGAGGGGTGCAGAAACAGAAAGACTCACAAAAGCACAAATAATCCAAGTTATTATCATACAATTGCATATAAACCTGCTTGTCATCCCATTTACATTTCTCTAAAGACTTAGCATAGGGGAATATTAAAATGAGTTTTTCCCAGAGATAATCCACATATAGCTAAGAACTGAGGACTGTGGCTGTCCCTTTTGTTCTCTATCCTTGTCTAGAAAACCTAAAAGTCATTCTATAAAAAATAATCTTAATTTGATCTTAGTCTTCTAACTCCCTTCTAACTCCAGCGCCTAAATGCCTCATGTTCAAAAGCTCTCAAAGCCTCCATGCTTCTATCCCATCCTCCATTGGACAGTTTTACTCTGCAGACCTCACAAGGGGAAGAGACAATGATTCATGGATCATAGCTGTTTCTAACCCTTGATTAATGATCTTCAAACATAAGGCCAGCAGGCCCCTCAGTGACCCAGCCAGGGACTCACTGGAATTTAAAACGATTAGCTATGACAATAGCACAGTGGCAGAGCATTGCATGCGAGATGGCAGATGAAAAAAACATGCAGAGAAGAAGCATTGAATGGTCTTACTTGTGCAAACTAGTGTCCAGGCAAGGTGGTGAGGAGGGAGGATGGGGGAAGCATTAGGAAAAACTCAGGTAAGTTCAAGTGCGCCAACAGTAAATGAACACAATCAAGCATACTCTAGGATCTTCTAAACTATAAAGAAGAGACCTACTGTTTCTCATCTCAGGAGTGTCCAGTAATATCTACCTTTTGGAGAAATGAAGCCTCTGCCAGGGCCCCATCAAACTATGGCTTGGTCATTTTTTCTCCTTTTACTGGGGGTAGTTATTCCACAAAGAGAAAAACTGTTTCTAATGAGGTTTCCTTAATTTACTTCCCTTATTCCAGCAGTTCAAAAGCCATGAACAGAAAGCCTCACTGACCCAAGCAGGCTGTGGGCCTGGGGGTGAGGGTAGGGGTGAGGGGGTGGAATTCTATTTGGGAATTAGCTTTACAAACATTTTAAGAAAAATCTCCAAGCAAGCCTATTGCCCCAGTCAACCTGGGAGTGTCTGAAGTACAAAGAGATATTCCCAGATTGAGAAGGAAAGGGCTAGCTTATGTACTTCCTGGTCCATTCCTGTTTTAGAATGTTTTACTTCCTGCTAAAATTGTTTTAAAGGGATAGTAGAAAAATGAGGATCAGCCGGGCACGGTGGCTCACGCCTGCAATCCTAGCACTCTGAGAATGGATTACCTCAAGACAGGTAGATTACCTGAGGTCAGGAGTTCGAGACCAGCCTGGACAACACGGTAAAACCCCGTCTCTACTAAAAATACATACAAAAAACTAGCCAGGTGTGGTGGTGGATGCCTGTAATTCTAGCTATGGAGGCTGAGGCAGGAGAACCTCTTGAACCTGGGAGGCAGAGGTTGCAGTGAGCTGAGATTGCATCATGCACTCCAGCCTGGGCAACAAGAGCAAAACTCCATCTCAAAAAAAAAAAAATCAGGATTATCTGTAGCAAAATTTAAATCTTTTATGCTTTCCTCCCCCATCCTCCCCACTATGGGAATCAGAAAATGTTTAAGTTAACAATTTAAATCTTTAAGGGATGTTTGAGGACATTTTTCCTTCAGTAGCCCAATTTCTTCCACAGTGGAGGAATCGGTGGAAGAAAGTCATAGAGCAGTGAGGGTCAACATAACTTGATTATTCCTTTAGACCTGGCTGGCACAGTAGTTCGTGACTGTAATCCCAGTACTTTGGGAGGTCAAGGCTGGTGGATCACTTGAGGCCAGGAGTTCGAGACCAGCCTGGCCAACATGGCGAAATTCCATCTCTACTAAAAATACAAAAAACTAGCCAAATGTGGTGGCACATGCCTATAATCCCAGTTACTCAGGAGGCTGAGACAGGAGAATTGCTTGAACCCCGTAGGCAGAGGTTGCAGTGAGCCAAGCCCGTGCCACTGCACTCCAACCTGGGGAAAAAGAGACTCTGTCTCAAAAAAAAAAAAAAAAAGGAATCTGGAGAAGCCCTGAAAGGTCCCACAAGAGGCTGTCCACATTTGTTGTCTCCAGGGAAGGGAACTGAGTGGTGGTAGGCAGGGGAGGGAGGTAGATATTTCACTACTCAGCCTTGAATCTCCTGTTCCCTATGCATATATTACCTACTTTAAAAACTGATAAAATTAGGGCCAGGTGCAGTGGCTCACGCCTGTAATCCCAGCACTTTGGGAGGCCAAGGCGGATGGATCACGAGGTCAAGAGATTGAGACCATCCTGGTCAACATGGTGAAACCCCGTCTCTACTAAAAATACAAAAAATTAGCTGGGCATGGTGGCGCGTGCCTGTAATCCCAGCTACTCGGGAAGCTGAGGCAGGAGAATTGCCTGAACCCAGGAGGCGGAGGTTGCGGTGAGCTGAGATCGCACCATTGCACTCCAGCCCGGGTAACAAGAGCGAAACTCCGTCTCACAAAAAAAACTGATAAAATTAAAGTTGAAAATAATCTGGAGACTAAGGCAGAGAATGTTGTTGTCAGGGGTTAAAGGGTTAAGAAGGTGACTGAAAATCTCATGGTTCAGCCACAAGACAGGTCATGTGCACTGTCACTTGCACTAGATCTTGGACAGGTAGCAAGATACAGACACGCTGCTGGTAAGATCCCAGGCCTCATGGACATGCCGTTTCTAGATTATCGAAGCATACAATTCACTGCTCCTCAAATTGCATATTTACATCAGTATTGAAAGCAGTGGCAGAGCCATTACTCAGCCGACTTCCCGAAAGCTGCAAGGCCCATAGGGACGTGCAGGGGCCAGAGACATTAGCTGACATCAGGAAACATCTCGGCTCTTAAGACTCCTGAAGCAGCTGAAGGTCTGCCCACCCCATTCCTCCCTAATGACAGAGTCACTTAGCTGAGTCTTAGGTGACAGAAACAATTCAACTCTTCTTATATTTGCTATCTACTTCTCCTTTTTTTGAGACAGAGTCTCACTTCTATGCATTTCTTTCTTTTTTTTTTGAGACAGAGTCTCACTCTGTCACCAGGCTGAAAGGCAGTGCTGCGATCTCAGCTCACTGCAACCTCCACCTCCCTGGTTCAAGCAATTCCCAAGTAGCTGTCTCAGCCTCCCAAGTAGCTGGAACTACAGGCATGCGCCACCATGTCCAGCTAATTTTTGTATATTTAGTAGAGACAGGATTTTACCATGTTGGCCAGGATGGTCTCAATCTCCTGACCTCGTGATCTGCCCACCTCAGCCTCCCAAAGTGCTGGGATTACATGCTTGAGCCACCACACCTAGCCTCCTATGTACTTCTATACTGGCACCCTGGGCGACATGCCATAGGAAATGAACACTCACGGTATCCTCTCCCCATCAGCCACCCCACTAGATGCTACTAAAATAGGCTGTTCAGGCTCTGGGGGAGAAACAGCCAATCAGAGCTGCACATTCAGGTTCTTCCACACCTGGAATGGGTGTCATCTATCTCCTTTTTATTAAGAGATATCCTGCTGGGCATGGCAGCTCACGCCTGTAATCCCAGAACTTTGGGAGGCCAAGGCGGGCAGATCACGAGGTCAGGAGATCGAGACCATCCTGGCCAACATGGTGAAATCCTCGCTCTACTAAACAAAAAATTAGCTGGGTATGGTGGCACGCACCTGTAATCCCAGCTACTGGGGAGGCTGAGGCAGGAGAATCGCTTGAACCTGGGAGGCAGAGATTGTAGTGAGCCGAGATCGTGCCACTGCACTCCAGCCTGGGTAACAGAGTGAGACTCCATCTCAATCAATAAATCAATAAATGGAATGACAATATATATTTGTTTAGAAAGGGGATTACTGTGAAACTACCCGTTGTATCACAGTCAGTGACAAAAGGATAGAGTTCTATGCATTATCTCACCATGAAGGGCAGAAACCTAGGCCTAAGTTGAACAGTCTGAACTATGGCATTACAGTAAAGTTCTCAGCATACAGGTGCCCCTTAGCAACTGTGGGAGACTGGTTCCAGGACCTCTCTTGATACCAAAATCTGCACATGTTCACATCTTTTATATAAATTGGCACAGCAGCAGCATATAGCTACACACATCCTCCTGTATGCTTTAAATCATCTCTAGATGACTTAAAATGCCTAGTACAACATAAATGCTATGTAAACAGTTGTTATATTGTGTTAAAAAAATTTTTTTTGTTGTTGTTGTACTGGGTTTTCAGAGTCTTGCTCTGTTGCCCAGGTTGGGATGCAGTGGCGCAATCTCGGCTCACTGCAACCTCTGCCTCCCAGATTCAAGCGATTCTTCTGCCTCAGCCTCCCTAGTAGCTGAGACTACAGAGGCTTGCCAGCACACCTGGCAAATTTTCATATTCTTTTAGTAGAGATGGGGTCTCACCATGTTGGCCAGTCTGGTCTCGAACTCCTGACCTGAAATGATCCACTTGCCTTGGCCTCCCAAAGTGCTGGGATTACAGGCATGAGCCACAACGCCCAGCCTATCTTTCATTTTTTAAAAAATGTTTTCCATTAATGGTTGGTTGAATCCATGGGTTTGGAACCCTCAAATACAGAGAGCCAACTGTATACTCTCCTATTCTGTGAGGACAGAGACAGCTTCCTGTAAGACACCTCTTTGAGGGACAGGTGCACACCCAGGTCCTTGAGCAACATCAGCTCTATTATCTACAAGATACTCAAGCTTGGGGGATAGATTGGCATGCCAACAAATATGGAAGCCACAAGGATCACACCACTGGGAGAAGGAACAGGGAAGGTGTTTCCCACAATGTAAGAACCACTTCCACATAGGGGAGTCAAATAAGAAATAAGTGAGTACGCCAAGCCATACATTGTAAGCCAGCAGTCAGCATTCCCCAGAACTAACCAGCCCCACAGACATAGCCACAGGACTTACAGACAAGCATACTGAGCCTGCATATTGCAATGACTCTTGGACACACCTTTACTGAGAACTCACATCATCAATGTGATCATAGCCCAGCTCTCTTCAGAAATAATAGAACCAAAAACACATGCTATAAGACATGCTAGTAGATCTCTGTCCCCCTTGACACTTAGAGTTTTTACTATGTTGATTTCCATTCACTCAGTTTTGGTTTGTTTCCTTCCATATGTTTCCTATATGTATCCTAACTCTCCATTAGTCTGGGGCTCACTGGGGGGCATCGACATTTCTTTCTCTGCGTTGCACAAAAACAAACAAACACAGAGTGAACACATCAATAAAGCATACTAAGTGTTCCCCTCATAGCTGAAATACGTCCACACCTAATTACTCCATCCACAGAGTTTTTGGATCTAAAAATGCAACCAGTCTCACCTTCCTTGACGTGAAATATTTACATTCTTCCTCAAATTTGTTTTGCTATAAAGTCTTGAAATCACTTTCTTAATTCCTTGCCAAATGGCTACTGGATATTCATATTTAAAAAGTATTTTTCCATATTATATTTCAGAGTCTAGTTCTTGGTAGCAACTAGTAAGGCCTACTTCCTAACCTCAGGCAGTTTATTAAAAGTGCTCAGGCTTCATGATTCATTTCCATGGATTAGAACTCAGAGCCTAAGTCACTAGCCCCCAAACCTGTTTTGAGATATTTCAATGTTATTTAAAAGGCCCAAGGATGAGGGCTTTGCAAACAAATGTTGTTCGCTTTAATTCCACTTGACTCTCCCTCCTGCCTGCCGTTACTGGTGGTTGCAAGCCCAGCATGGCCTCTGCAAGCCCTGCAACTATATACCACTCAGGCTGGGGTTGGCATACCCGCTTATTGCTGTAGCTCCCCAGAGAAAGGGAAGGACCTGTCTAGGGGAGAAAGGTCAGAGTCCAGAGGAGTCCTGTGGCAGCACATATTCTTACCGCATCGAACTCCGCTTGATCATCCTCAGGTAGGTCGCTGGTTTCATAAACATCTGGCTCATTCCTGGCCTGCAGGTAGAAGCAGTGACCACCCAATCTCACTACCCAGCATCCAACAACACCCCTTACCCCACTCCCTTTGAATAAGCTAACGGAGAAGACAGAGTGTGATGCCAGGGTTCTGTCCTTTCTCCTCCACCAGCCCTGTGAGTCAACAGTATGTCAGGTCCCCTGCCTCAAGGGGTAGGGATAACAGAGGAAACAGTTGGGACCTGACAGTAAACAGTGACTGTAACTGATAACAACGATGTTACCCTAAATCTAGAGGCGGGCAGGTCCTTGGCAATCAGTATTGCCAAAGAAGGTGAGGGCTATCCTCCAATTAGGCCCAGTACACCACTTCCTGGCACAAGGATTGAGAGTGAGTGACTCAGAACCTTAGTACCCAAGGTCCTGTGTCCCAACCCCCACCTTGAGAAGCAAGCAGGGCAGCACAAAAGGAAGGTACCCGCCAGGATTGTCATGGAGGCGGGGGCGAGGGCACAGGTTCCCCCAAGGATAGAGCTCCCTATCTGGCACAAGAGGGTTCTACCACAGTAACCTCTTCCTTGGCAGGATGAAGGCCATCACTAAGTGGCCTGGTGTGTGTGTATGGGGTAGGGATGTAGGGGTCTTATGGAGAGGTTTTGGGGGGCACGGGCGGCGTTGACATGGATGGTGGAAACACTCGGACACAAGCGGTCAGTGCCCGGAGAAGATATCTGGGTCGAGCTACCGGCGCCTGCCGGAAAGGTGGCCTGGTGCGCCGTGCGGCGGCCCGGCCCAGTTGGGTCAGAAGAGTTCGGAGGGTGCTGCGGCCGGTCGGAGAGAGAGCGGCGGGAGACCTTGGGCGGAGGATGGGCTGCAGGTGGAAGGGGTCGCGGACTGGATTCTGTTGGGGGTCCTTGGGAAGTCGGGGGCGCGGTCCTGGGGAGCCGGTGCCGGCCTGTACTCACAATGCCGGGAAGGTCGGCGTATTTAGGGTCCGCCATGGCGGCGGCGAGACAGGGCTGGGGGACCCGGGCCTCAGTAGAGCCGGGGACGGTGTTCGGGTAGGGGAGAGGCTGGGTTCAGGTCCCCGGCTAAGGCGGCGGCAAAGGGAGCGGCAGATGAGCAGGAAGTCTCGCGACAGGAGTAGCACAGCAGAAGGGTAGAGCAAAAGTCGCGAGAACAGCCACGCTGCCTCACCCCTGGAGAGACCAGGATTGGGGAGAACGAGGCCAGGGAATGAGGTAATGGCCAGGGGACGCCGCCTAGGATTGTGGGATGTGTAGTTTTGGTGTACCTGGGCTTGGGCGGTGAGCCACAACGAACCTTGGGGAGCTATTTCATCCAGCGTTCTCTCTCTCACTTTTACAGCAAGTCAGTGAAAGGACATTTATAATTCCTGTTTTGGGCTCCCAGGAATTAAATGACTAGATTAAATCATACAGCTAGTCATATTGTGACACAGCCAGGGTTTCAAAAACAACAAGAACTTTGCTGGATACTGCTTCTTATAAAAATAAAACAAAAATAACAATAAGTAAAATTTAGTAAATGCTTAGTGTATGTTAGGAATGAAAAAGTTAGGCAATCTTCTCAAGTAAGGGCTTTCAGATCATTTGAATTTCAGATAAGAAGTAGGTGTGTGTAGTATGGTGTGTGTGTGTATACTAACACAAAAAAAAATTATGTTCAAAAAATTTTTTTCTTATTTATTTATTTAGAGATAGAGTTTCACCATGTTAGCTAGGCTGGTCTTGAACTCCTGACCTCAGGTGATCAGCCCGCCTCAGCCTCCCAAAGTGCTGGGATTACAGGCATGAGCCACTGGGCCTGGCCCTGAATTCAAATTAAGCTGAGCATCCTGTTTTTGTTTTTTGTTTTTCAAATCTGGCAATCCTATCTGAAGTTCATAAATAGGTAAGCGGTGTCTCCATGTCTGTCTGAACACTTCGTGCTCTTAACCATTTCGTTTATAGTTCTCAGACTTTAATTTATTTTTAAATTTTTAAAAATTTTAAAATTTTGTGGATACACAGTAGACATATGTATTTATGGGACACATGAGATATTTTGATACAGGTATGCAACGTGAAATGACCATATCATGGAGAAGAGGGTATCCATCCTCTCAAGCATTTATCTTTTAAGTTACAAATAATCTAATTATACGCTTAAGTTATCTAAAAATGTACAATTAAGTTATTCTTGACTATAGTCAGCCTACTGTGTTATCGAATAGTTGGAATTATACTTTCTATTTTTTTTGTACCCATTCACCATCCTTACTTCCCATTCTCAGACTTAAATTTCATGATTCAATAAAATTAAAACAACTACCAATCTTGAGGACAGACATAGCATAGCATTGTTACTTTCTATCACCATCATTATTTGGTAGAAAAGCAGGAAGGACACACTCAGAATAAAAGACAGTCCTTTGAAACTTATCAAATCTAGCTTTATTAAAAAAAAAAAAAAAAAGAAAGAAACCAAAAAACTCACATATCGTTCTTTTGGAGGTGGGGTGTACTCAGTGAACTTTTGTCTCTCTGACCGGTGACCCTCCAAGGACTGGCATTTTAAAACTCCTTTACAGATGCCACCTTGGAGCCCCTGGGAACCCAAGGATGGGATGTTTCCCAAGATGTTTCCTGAGCTTGCAGGATGCTGCAACACTTAGAAATCGTGCCAAACCAAGTGACTATTGAGTTCTCCTCCCCAAGCCTCTATCCCTTTCTCCATAGTCCTACTGCTTTCCTATCCTGTTCCTGATGTTGGACTCTTTTCTTTCAGTTCCCTTAAGACTCAAGGTGGGTTAGAGGTGTAGCCCCAATGTGGGAAACCCCGCTCAGCTGAGTTCTGAGTAGTTAGGTCTTGTCTGGCCAGGCTATCAGAGTCTTACTTTTGTCCCACAGTGTCTAAGTGACCTTAACACTCACCAGACAATTGCTGAGCAGAACTTTCCTCTCCTCCTCCCTTCTCCAATCCACCCCATCCTTCCCCTTGGCCTAGAACCTCAACTTCTGCAGTCCAACTCTGTTGGTCAGCAGAGGCCTGTGACGTGGAGAAAAATCAATTTGGCCAGCTTCTTGGTGGTTCTTTCCAGGGGCTGCAGCAGGAGTCTGACCCAAAGGCAGGAAGGACAAGGAATCTCTGGGCTTGGCACATCTTTTTTGGGGGGTGTTGGGTGGGAGCAGGGGCTGAGGTATTGGGACTCTATCCTCCAATGGTTACTGAGAGAGGAAGAAACACACACACTGAACTTGCCTGAAACCCAAATGCAGGTGTTTGCCGTAGATTTCAAAGTCTCTCTGGCCTTACACATCTCCATCATTGCCCCTCCTTCACTGCTTTCTGACTCCCTTTCTCTTGCAAAAATGTTTCCTGCCCACCTTAATCCCATCCTCAACCAAGGACACAAAAATAAGAATTGTGTCTGGTTTTGAATTCCCATAACCCAGAATGGGAGTTTGTCTTCCCTGAAACTGGGGACCTGGTGTGAACCTTGGGGAGACAGTAGAGTGCACCTTTGGATGTGGAAGGGGAAGGGAGTAGCCAGAACCTCCCTGACACTCATCTGACACCCACCTCCATAGAACTACAGGCAGCGGTCCCCCAGAAGGCTGAGTGGGTTAGGAGTCCAGCTTCCATGCCTGTGGGGTGTGGGATGGGGTAAGGGGAGAATGAGAAGTGTGACCCCAGTTTGGAGAGAGGACTGTGACGGGTTGGGGGATGCCCTGGAATAAAGGGAATGGGAGATCTGCTGACACTTTTCCCTACACAGGCGACAGGCCCATCTCAGTCCCCTTATCCTTTCCAGGGTGTGGAGTCTGAGGGAGGGACAAACGGGTCGGGGGTGTGGGGTGGGATGCAGTGAGTGAGTTGGGTGGGGAAGGGTCTAGGGCAAGGTTATCTCCCAACGTTAGGGGTGAAGGAGGGTGGAGAGGGGCGGTGAGGTCCCACCCTTCGGGGGTCGACGTCGAGCCAGCGCCCCCAGCGGAGGGAGCCCCGCCCCCGCTCCTCCATCGCGGCCCCGCCCAGGCCCGCAGCGCGGCGCTGCAGCGCGAGGGGCGGAGAGGCAGAGCGCCCGAGAGGACCAGACGCCCAGGTCGCCCGCATCCCGCTGCCGCAGGAGAGAGACAGCGCGTCCCGGCCCTGCTCCCCAGGCTTCGCTCGGACGCCCTCAACTCTGCCCCCAGAGACCGAGCACCTGTCTCGCCTTGGCCTCAGCTGAGCGCCCCCTCCTCTGGAGCACACACCATCCCTGCAACCAAGAAGTGTCCCAGCCCCACGCCGGCGACGACCATGGCGGAGACCAACAACGAATGTAGCATCAAGGTGCTCTGCCGATTCCGGCCTCTGAACCAGGCTGAGATTCTGCGGGGAGACAAGTTCATCCCCATTTTCCAAGGGGACGACAGCGTCGTTATTGGGGTGAGTGTTGCCCAGGAGGGAATTCGGGGAGGAGGCAGGTGATCGAATCTTTCCCCCACGCAGAGCCGTCGTCTCTGCCTGTCCCTCTGCGCCCCCTCCTCGCCGCTCATCCTTCATCCTCTTCCCCGCAGCCCCTCCTCTCCCCTGCATCAGGATGGCTGGGTGTGGCCTGGCCAGGCCAGCGGCCGAGTCTCCGCAGAGTGCAGGGGGCTACTTCTCTACCATTGGGAGACCCAGCTCCCCTTTGCTGCTCCCTGCAGCATCTCCGTCCCTTAGAGCCAGTCCTGTGTTTTTCTGATGTTTTCCCCTTCTCCACCTCCCCTCCCCTAGAGAAAGCTAATCTTCCCTTTGTTATTGGCTCAGATCTCTACCCCCACCTCTCAGGAAGGTAGGGGTAAGACTATTGGGTGGGTTAGATGGGAGGTGAACAGTCCAGGGTCTCTGCAGAGGTGTGGATGGGAGTGGGCTCTAAGATCAAACCCTCCATCACTCCCTAAAGTAGTTATAGCCTGAATTTGTGTGTGTGTGTGTTGGGGGGAACAGGTCTGATGAAGGGTTTACTGGGAAAGAAATGCATTGATGCCACACCCAGTCTTGGGGGGAGCCTCTGGAATCCTAAGATCAGGTTTGCCTTTCAGTCTCAGGTACAGTAGGAAGAGGGTTTCAGATTCCCCAACTGACCCCTCAAAGAAAAATACCCACACCCCGAGATCCTAGTAAGTACTTGCTTATTCATCCTTTCTCTTGAGGATCCAATAAAAAGTAGCCATCCACCTCTACATCATCAGGACAGCCCTACCCAAGGATAATATCTTAAAGGAACTAATATTTACAGTGGGCATGTTATTCTATGTAACCCCCAAAACTATACTTGGAAGTAGTATCAATATTTCCATTTTACAGATGCAGAAATTGAGGCCCAAAGAACTTGGTTAACTTTCTCAAGGTCATGCCATAAATCCATGGATCTGAACCTCAATCTGTGACTGCAAACCTCCCATCTCTTCCTATCACATTGTGTCCCCAGGTTTCTGTTCTGCACTTTCATCTGTAATGGCCCAAAGGGAAATTCTAGGCCTTGTGCACGTCCCCTTTCCTAGGTTGGTAGGGACCTCAGGCTGTGTGTGGGGAGAAAGGATGTGGGGTGAATCCTGTAGGACTTGAGGGGTGCTGGGCCAGGAAGTGAAAGTCAGCATGAGAAGGGAGGGGCAGGTATGAGGGCAGTCAAGGTCAGAGGTGCTACTTGTGTATCTTTATCCACAGTGCTTGGCACAGAGCACCTGGATACAGGTTTGTTAAAGGAATGAAGGAAAGAAGGGGAGGAAGTCTGGGCCTTCTGAGTCAGTGAGAATGGGACTTTGAGTAAACATACCTCTGGGGAGACCTGCTTACCGGTCCCCCACGGCCCCAGTCTGTCACCACCCTGCACCTTTACCCGCACTGTTAACTCAGATGAGTGCTTTTGTCTGTGTCTCTGTGTGTGTGTGTCTGTATATGTGTTTGCCACATGGAGAGGGCCTCTGTTTCTCTTTGCTTCAGGGACCTCTCCAGCCCTGCAGTCTGTTCAGTCTGGATGGGCTAAAAACAAACAAAACAACAACAACAGAACAATTCCTGGTTCAACTCTGGAGGCCCCTCTCCGAGTGTCCTGGGCAGCCAGCATGAGTTGTGAGAGTGGGAGCTTAAGGTCCCCCTGAGAGAAACGGGCGGGCGATAATGGGGAGCAAAACTTCTAGGCCCAATTTCCTTGCTCTGAAAGATTTTTCCAGTAAGTCTGAACCAACTCCTTTAGGCTCTCTGAGCGCTGGAATGGGGCAGGGGGTGATGTTGGGAAGAGGGGTTGTGGTGTCTCAGTCATTGGCCCAGCTAAACAGGAGAGACACAGTGGGAGGTGGGCGAAGAGGAGGGATGAAAAGATGCCCAAGGCCCCCTGCCGATTCCATCTCAGGTTCACAGCTGGAACTTCCTTGTCTGTTTTGCCTAATATCTGTAGGGCTGTACCTTTGTCTTGCTCTGTGTCTTCCCTCACCCTAGCCCTCCTTGTCAATCTCTTACTTGAAGATAAATGCTTACAGGGGCCATTTGTCTCAGGCAACATCCTTGGAGTTTGCTTTTTCAGACTTACTATTCATTCGTCATTTAGGGAATGAGGGTTACAGGAGACATGATTTTTAGGAGACCCTGGAGGGTCCCAACAAGGGAAGGAAACTCCTGCTCCTTTTTCTCTTTTCTCCTCTAGTTCTCTTTGGGGCCCACCAGGTTGGGAGCCGGCTTAGGAATTAATGGAGGAAGCTGCTTCAGGATGTCTGGGAAGGTGCGGGAAGAGCCAAGGTGGGAGGGAGAACCTTTCCCAGTGCAGCCCCTGCTCCTTCCTGTGACTGCTCTCCCCTTCGCCTCTGCAGCACTGCGGCTAGTGCTGAGCTTCAGAGTCCCTTCCCTTCGTGGGCTTTGTTCTGCTTGCTAGAGGGTAGGAGAATAAGCGGGAGAGACAGCTCCATGTGCCTTTTTTCTCCCCCACTCCTCTGACTTCTTCCCAGAACCTGGGGGATGGGGCTTAGCCAAAGTTAATGGCCTGAGTCATAGTAGAAGGGTGTCTGGGTCACTGTCTCTGTGTGGTGCCCATCTTGTTTTGCTCTTTGCACACTCAGAATCGAGTGTTGTTTTTGCACCAGACCTATTTAGGTGTCTCTCTGTCCTCTGCCTTGGTCTTTCTCAGCAGTGTCCCAAAACCTGCCGTCTGGGCTGCTGCATCTGTACCAGATGTGGGAGGGATGACAGTGAAGAAACACACATGTGTGCGCGTGCACACACACACACACACTCTCTCTCTCTCTCTCTCTTTCTCCTTCATTCAAGTGTCCACACCTACCTCCCTCAGGTCTCCTGATGGTTAAGTGGGTTCTTAATGCGAGAAACTCAGACCATTGATCCCTCACTTGGCGAAGCTAGGTTGGGACCTGCAGGGTTATTGGAGAAGAATCTGTATTGTTTGGAGTGGCCTGGGATATCTGAAGTGGGGAGCAGGGCTCTCCTTTGCTTCGGGGGAGTCTCATAAACAAAAATGGAGAGGGGAAGTAATGTTCACTGTGGCCAGTGTCTCTCCAGCGTTACCATGGCAACAATCCCCAGGGGTGTCACTATGGAAATCAGACCTGGCACTTGAAGTTCAGCTGATGCCAAATGCTTTACTGAGGGTTGAACAGGTTGGTCATCTTTGGACCCCTGATCTTAAACCCCCACCCCCACTTAGCTCTAGTCAGCACACATGATAGAAAATTACAGAAAGGTGCTGGGATACACAAATGGAAGAGGAGACACCAGGGAGGCTTGGAGTGCCGTGAAAGGAGAGCAAAGAACCCTGGACTGTGGGACTCTGAAGAGAGGCCCTTCAGAGCAGGCTTTAAGGAGCACTTAGACTGCTGAGGGTGGGAGAGAGATTGGATCTCGCGGGCATTCCTAGGAGGAGGAGGGATTCTGTGACTATTTCTAATTAACAACTCACAGAGTCTTCGATTACCTGGAGGTGGAGAGGGTGGATGGGAGTATTGCATACTTCTGAAAATTGGATTGAGGTTGGAAAAGGGGAATGATGAAAGGCTTTAGTTCTGTCTGGAAATACTTGGGAAAATGCCCAATTGTGAGGAGGGGGGATATGGAGGAGGGGAAGGAAAAGCCTTGATAAGGCTCTAACACAGTATTGGCTGCTCAGTTCTTGGATCCCTTTGCAGGGTGGATCTGGAATCGGATTGCTTGAGTTTGAAACTGTGCTCTGGCGTTTCTCGGCCGTGTGACTGAGGGCAAGCTACCTGACCTCTTTGAGCCTGTTTCCTCATCTATAAAATGGGAATAATAATAGTATCTATGTCCTAGGATTACTGTGAGCATTAAATGAGACGATGCATATACACTACTTTGTAATGTGGCAGGTACACAATAAACTCAGTAAGAGTTAGGTATTATCACTATTTTATATGCTATCTCCCCACCAGCTAGCAAGATTGGGAAGTGGATAACATTTTTCCTTTTTACTAATAGCTTCATCCAAACCTCCAGATCCCAAGTATCTTCTTCTCCCTTCTTTGTCAATATCTATGTTTATTCAACAAATATTTATTAAGAGCCTCTGTCATAGTTGTCTATATGTTGCTATAAAGGAATACCCTAGGCTGGGTGATTTATAAAGAAAAGAGATATAGTTGGCTCACAGTTCTGCAGGTTGTACAAGAAGCATGGCACCAGCATCTGCTCTGGCGAGGGCCTCAGGAAGCTTCCAATCATGGTGGGAGGCAAAGAGCGAGCAGGCATCACATGGCGAGAGAGGGAACAAGAGGGTGAGTGAGAGGAGCCAGGCCCTTTTTAACAGCCAGCTCTCACATGAACTCATAGAGCGAGAACTCACTCATTACCATGGAGAAGGCACCAAGCCACTCGTCAGGGATCTTCCTCCATGTGCCAAACACTTCCCACTGTGTCCCACCTCCAGCATTGGGGATCAGATGTCAACATGAGATTTTGAGGGGACCAACATCCAAATGACATCAGCATCCTATAGGCCAGGGACTCTGTTTGGTGTTGGGGATTTAAAGGGAATCCCTGCCTTCAAGAAAATCTGGATCATGGTTGTGATCCCCAACCCGTGGAATGGCTTGGGCAGAGGCAGGGGAGAGGAACATTAGATATGGTTTTTGCTAATACAGAGAGTACAGAGAGTTTGTTAGTATAGAGATTTATCTGTATACTCCCCCGGATTCTGATAAGAAACCTCCCGCAACACGCTACAATCTGATTCAGAGTAATCGTGTGTTATGAGAGCTGTAAATAATGGTGGTGCTTCCCATGTGTCTACAGGCAGGAAAAGTGGAAGACCACTGGTCTAGTTATTTTCATGAAAATCAGTCTACTCTGGGCACACTGCCCACAGGTTAGCCTTGCTCTACGAGGAGCAGTAATTAAAAAAAAAAATCAGACACAATTAATTCATCCTGATTATAATCAATAGTAAATTTACAAAAATTAGCCAGGCATGGTGGAAGGTGCCTGTAAACCCAGCTACTTGGGAGGCGGAGGCAGGAGAATTGTCTGAACCTGTGAGGCTGAGGTTGCAGTGAGCTGAGATCACGCCACTGCACTCTAGCCTGGGCAGCAGAGTGAGACTCCATCTCAAAAAAAAAAAAATTAAATTAAAAAAAAAAAAAAAAAGAGGGCCGGGCACGGTGACTCAAGCCTGAATCCCAGCACTTTGGGAGGCCAAGGTGGGTGGATCACTAGGTCAAGAGATCGAGACCATCCTGGTCAACATGGTCAAACCCCGTCTCTACTAAAAATACAAAAACTTAGCTGGGCATGGTGGCGTGTGCCTGTAATCCCAGCTACTCAGGAGGCTGAGGCAGGAGAATTGCCTGAACCCAGGAGGTGGAGGTTGACGTGAGCCGAGATCGCGCCATTGCACTCCAGCCTGGGTAACAAGAGTGAAACTCTGTCTCAAAAAAAAAAGAAAAAAAGAAATTGGCCAGGTATGGTGGCTTATTCCTGTAATCCCAGCACTTTGGGAGGCCGAGGCAGGTGGATCACTAGGTTAGGAGTTCAAGATCAGCCTGGCCAACATGGTGAAATCCTGTGTCTACTAAAAATACAAAAATTAGCCAGGTGTGGCAGTGGGCATCTGTAATCCCAGCTACTCGTGAGGCTGAGGCAGGAGAATCACTTGAAATTGGAAGGTGGAGGTTGCAGTGAGCCAAGATCTCCCCAACTGCACTCTAGCCTGGGCGAAAGCACAAAACTCCAGCTCAAAAAAAAGAAAGGAAAATAAAAGAAATTTACATTTTAAAAGGAATTAAAATATCTTAAACAAATAAAGAGCTAGACCTGGAATTTTAGAGCCCAGCTAAGAATAAAGCAGGCCTTCCTGGAACCCCTGAAATCATATCTCATGTCACATGGCCTTCCCTGATCAGGACTTTACTAAACGCACCAATTTTTGGCTCTTGGGTATCTTTTAGACTCACAGATCTGAGAACGTCACCCTTCCTCCCTCTCTGCTCTTTTCTTTATTCGCAGCCTAGATTGATGTAAAGGGGTTCCTGATGAAAAGGGGGTATAATTGGCTTCAGCATTTGGAGAGCGCTCTCCATTTTAATGCGTCTGTGGAGCCTTCTAGAATCCCGTAACTGGGAATGTTTTGAGGGAGTGTGTGGGGAGGCTGGGGTGGGGTGGCTGGTGTGTTGGTGCCTATGTTTGGTGGGTGGGGGAGGGGCAAGGTTGGCTTGAGAGTTGCATTTAATCCCCTTTGGCTGGATGCCTGGCTTCATGAAACATGGATAGAGATTGTTGGTGGAGAAGAGATGAGAAATCCAGTCTCATCTTTTCACATTTTTCTGCCGTTTTATATTCTGGCCACACTGGCAGCTGATAAGATTGTGCCCACCCAGATTAAGGGTGGGTCTGCCTTTCCCAGCCCACTGACTCAAATGTTAATCTCCTTTGGCAACACCCTCACAGACACACCCGGGAACAATACTTTGCATCCTTCAATCCAATCAAGTTGACAGTATTAACCATCACAAGCCCACCCCTTGTCAACTTGAACCCATACACATCTCCTGAGATCATACAAATCTTCAAATAAAAACAATAAGGTCATAATTTTGCCTAATATAATACAACTGTCCTTTGTACAATCAAAAACACACCAATCCCCAACCGAAATGCTATTACAGAAAGTGAACAGTACTTAAATGGTGTTATGAAGTCAGTAAGTCTTATATCACATAATAAAGGAAAAGGAAAATTTAAAAACAAATAGAGATGAGAGGCATTGGCCTGAGATAGACATATTTTGTTTGTTTCTGTTTCTTGGCCGCTAGGTGAGAGAAACATTGAGGTAGATTACAATTTAAGAATTAATTACAATTCAAAATTAAAGTAGATTTTTCTTTAATAACATTAAAAATAATGTAATTACCACACCAATACGTTTTAATTGTTAACATAAAGACAAAGAAAAGCACACAGAAGAAGCTAAAAATCACCCAGTATCCTACGACCCCAAAAAAGCAGTTAGTAATTTGTGTATTTTTCCAGTCTTTTTTTCTGCATATATACATGTTAATTTTAATAAAACGACATCATAAACTATATATTGTTTATAGCCTTTTTTCTCTAAAAAATATTATGACTATTTTGCCATTGTTAAATATTGCTATATAACTTTATTTTATAATTTTTTTTTTTGAGTTGGAGTCTCACTCTGTCACCCCCACTAGAGTGTGCAGCGGTGCGATCTTGGCTCACTGCAACCTCCTCCTCCTGGGTTCAAGCAATCCTTCCACCTCAGCCTCCTGAGTAGCTAGGATTATAGGCTTATACCACCATGCCTGGCTGTATTTTACAATTTTTACTTTAATCTTCAAATGTCTTACCCACACGTGACAAAATGTAAACAATATGAAAAGGTTTATACTGTTTCCTTCTCCATCTCACCCCTTTTCCAGCCACATAGTTCCCCTTTAAGAAGGCAGCTTCAGCCAGGTGCAGTGGCTCATGCCTATAATCCCAGCACTTTGGGAGACCGAGGTGGGTGGATCACGAGGTCAAGAGATCGAGACCTTCCTGGCCAACATGGTGAAACCCCGTCTCTACTAAAAATATAAAAAAAAAAAATTAGCTGGGCATGGTGGCGCATGCCTGTAGTCGCAGCTACTGGGGAGGCTGAGGCAGTAGAATTGCTTGAACCCAGGAGGCAGAGGTTGCAGTGAGCCAAGATCCACTGCACTCCAGCCTGGTGCCTGGTAACGGAGTGAGACTCTGTCTCAGAAAAAAGAAGGCAGCTTCTTGTGGATCTTTCCAAAAAAAGTACCATACATTTATAAGTGAATACATATATACATGCATAACTTTTTTTTTTTTACACAAATGGTAGCATATTATACATCCCATTCTGCAACTTTAAGAAAATAAAAAAACAGGGCTAGGCGAGGTGGCTCATGTCTGTAATCCCAGCACTTTGGGAGGCCGAGGTGAGCAGATCACAGGATCAGGAGAGCGAGACCATCCTGGCCAACATGGTGAAACCTTGTCTCTGCTAAAAATACAAAACTTAGCTGGGCAAGGTGGCGTGTACCTGTAGTCCCAGCTACTTGGGAGGCTAAGGCAGGAGAATCACCTGAACCGGGGAGGCAAGGGTAGCAGTGAGTCGAGATCACGCCACAGCACTCTGGCCTGATGACAGAGCAAGACTCCATTTTAATAAATAAATAAATGAACAAATAAAACAAAAATTATCTGGACATGGTGGCAGGCGGCCAGCTACTTGGGAGGGTGAGAATCTCTTGAATCCAGGAGGCAGAGGTTGCAGTGAGCCAAGATTGTGCCACTGCACTCCAGGCTGGGCAACAGAGTGAGACTGTCACAAAAAAGAAACAACAAAGAACCATACAGGGCTGGGCATGGCAGCTCACTCCTATAATCCCAGCATTTTGGGAGGCTGAGGCGGGTGGATCACCTGAGGTCAGGAGTTCAAGACCAGCCTGGCCAACATGGGGAAACACTGTCTTTACTAAAAATATAGAAATTAGCCAGGTGTGGTGGCAGGAGCCTCCAATCCCAGCTACTTGGGAGGCTGAGACAGGAGAATCGCTTGTGCTTGGGAGGGGAAGGTTCCAGTGAGTCTAGATAATGTCACTGTACTCCAGCCTGGGCGATAGAGCAAGGTTCTGTCTCCTCAAAACAAACAAATCGAAACAAAACACTGAGTCCTGGAGATCCTTCCACATCAGCACATCAAAATTTATCTCATTCTTTCTTTTTTTTTCTTTTTGAGATGAAGTCTTGCTGTTCCCCAGGCTGAAGTGCAGTGGGGCAATCTTGGCTCACTGCAACCTCCACCTCCTGGGTTCAAGCAATTCTCCTGCTTCAGCCTCCTGAGTAGCTGGGATTAGTGCGAGCCACCATGTCTGGCTAATTTTTGTATTTTTAGTAGAGATGGGGTTTCACCATGTTCATCAGGCTGGTCTTGAACTCCTGACCTTGTGATCTGCCTGCCTCAGCCTCCTAAACTGTTGGGATTACAGATGTAAGCCACCAAGCCTGCTGTTTTTTTTTCCCCTCCGAGACAGGGTTTTGCTTTGTTGCTCAGGCTGCAGTGCAGTGGTGCAATCACAGCTCACTGCAACCTCCACCTTCCAGGCTCAGGCCATTATCCTGCCTCAACCTCCTGGGTAGCTGGGATCACAGGCCCATGCCACTATGCCTGGCTATTTTTTTTTTTTTTTTTTAATTTGAGACGGAGTTTCGCTCTTGTTACCCAGGTGGGAGTGCAATGGCGTGATCTCGGCTCACCTCAACCTCCACCTCCTGGGTTCAGGCAATTCTCTTGCCTCAGCCTCCCGAGTAGCTGGGATTACAGGCACACGCCACATGCCCAGCTAATTTTTTGCATTTTTAGTAGAGACAGAGTTTCACCATGTTGACCAGGATGGTCTCGATCTCTTGACCTCGTGATCCACCCTCCTCAGCCTCCCAAAGTGCTGGGATTACAGGCATGAGCCACCACGCGCGGCCTATTTTTTTTATTATTTTTGTAGAGACAGAGTCTCCCTATGTTGCCCAGGCTGGTCTCAACTCCTGGTCTCAAGGTTCCTCCAGCCTCGACCTCTAAAAGAGCTGGGATTACACCGCATATGACCTGTCTCCTTCAACTCTATAATTTGTTGTAGGCATAGGCCATTATTTAACCAGGCCTCTGTTGGTTTACATTAAGCGTTGTTCTAATCATCTGCTATTACAAGCAGTTAAACAGCCTTGTATAAATACTTTTTGCGTATGTGCAGTGTGTCTACAGGATAAATTTTTCGAACTGGAGGTCATAAGGTATATGCATGTAAAAATGTAAGGCTAGTTCCACAAGTTGCCTTTCATAGAGTTGGCTTCAATTTCTTTCTTTCTTTTTTTTGTTCACTCCGTCGCCCAAGCTGGAGTGCAGTGGCATGATCTCAGCTCACTGCAACCTCTGCCTCCTGGGTTCATTTGATTCTCCTGCCTCAGGCTCCCGAGTAGCTGGGACTACAGGCACGCACCACCACACCCAGCTAATTTTTTGTGTTTTTAGTAGAGATGGGGTTCATCATGTTGGCCAGGATGGTTTCGATCCCTTGACCTCGTGATCCGCCTGCCTTGGCCCCCCAAAGTGCTGGGATTACAGGTGTGAGCCACTGCATCTGGCCTCCAATTTATTTATTTACTTTTAATTTATTTTTATTTTTTTTAGACAGAATTTCTCTCTTATTACCCAGGCTGGAGTGCAATGGTGCGATCTCGGCTCACCACAACCTCCGCCTCCTGGGTTCAAGCAATTCTGCTACCTCAGCCTCCCGAGTAGCTGGGACTACGGTCTGTGCCACCATGACCAACTAAGTTTTTTTAGTAGAGACAGGGTTTCACCATGTTGACCAGGATGGTCTCGATCTCTTGACCTAGTGATCCACCCGCCTTGGCCTCCCAGAGTGCTGGGATTACAGGCGTGAGCCACCGTGCCCAGCCCTCAATTTCTCATTTTTATAAACAGTGTGATTGTAAACATCCTGGTAGCAAAATCTTGATTTCCATAGTATCAGTTCTTAGAAGTAGAATTTCTGGATCCATGGATGTATAAAATTTAAGGCTTTTGATTATGTATTTTTGAATTGTTATATGGATGTACTCTCCAACCAGAAAATAATGAAGGTTCTTATTTCTTTGAACCCGTATCTACACTAGGTATTACAATGAAAATTTTGTTTTTCAGTTTGAGAGGTGAAAAGAGATTTTACCGTTTCAGTTTTTTTCTTGGAAAATGTTGAACATCTTCATGATTACTAAACATTTATATTTCTTCTTCTGTTGCTTGTTTCTAGTTCTTGTTCACTTTTTTCTGGTTTAGTTTTTGTCTTTTTGTTACTAATTTCTGAGAGTTTTTAAGGCAGGGCATGGTGGCTCACGCTTGCAATCCTAGCACTTTGGGAGGCTGAGTTGGGTGGATCGCTTGAGCCCAGGAGTTTGAGACCAGCCTGCGCCACATGGTGAGACTCTGCCTCTACAAAAAATAAACATAATTAGGCAGGCATCGTGGCATGTGCCTGTGGTCCCAGCTACTTAGGAGAATTGCTTAGGCCCGGGAGGTTAAGGATGCAGTGAGCTATTATTTCGCCACTGCACTCCAGCCTGCATGACAAATGAGACCGTAACTCCAGAAAAATAAAAGAAAAAAGGGAGGTTTTCTTTTTGTTTGTTTGTTTGTTTTGATGCAGGGTCTCTCTCTCTGTCGCCTAGGCTGGAGTACAGTGACCCGATCTTGGCTCACTGCAACCTCTGTCTTTTGAGCTCAGGTAATTCGCCTACCTCAGCCTCCAGAGGAGCCTCCTGAGTAGCTGATAGGCATGCAGCACCACACCCAGCTAATTTTTGTAGAGATGGGGTTTCACCATGTTGCCCAGGCTGGTCTTGAACTCCTGATCTGAAGTGATCTGCCTGCCTCAGCCGCCCAAAGTGCTGGGATTATAGGCATGCGTCACCGTGCCCGGCCCAGCAAGTTTTTTGTAAAAGGAAATCTTAGCACTGGAATCCTGGTATAGAGTATGAACAGTATGGATACTGAAATATTTAATAGAATTGTCCTTCAGAAAGCTTCTGTCAGTTCACGGTACATCACAGAGAGCACTTTGCTAACTTCTTTTCCTTTGTGGATTCCATTTCTTGGGCTTCAGAGGCTTTCACCACAGAGAGACTAGGTAAATACTTTAGGTAGATTTTCTTCTATAAGCCAGATTTAATTGTTTTAATATTAAAAACAAATTTATTGTTTTTTGT
Organism: Callithrix jacchus; assembly: GCF_049354715.1. Lineage (NCBI taxonomy): Eukaryota > Metazoa > Chordata > Mammalia > Primates > Cebidae > Callithrix > Callithrix jacchus. The sequence goes on along the minus strand of NC_133510.1, from coordinate 62,137,593 downwards.
TTGTTTTTTGAGACGGAGTTTCACTGTTGTTACCCAGACTGGAGTACAGTGGCGCGATCTCAGCTCACCGCAACCTCCGCCTTCTGGGTTCAAGCAATTCTCCTGCCTCAGCCTCCCGAGTAGCTGGGACTACAGGTGCGCACCACCATGCCCAGCTAATTTTTGTATTTTTAGTAGAGACGGGGTTTCATCTTGTTGACCAGGATGGTCTCGATCTCTTGACCTCATGATCCACCCACCTCGGCCTCCCAAAGTGCTGGGATTATAGGCGTGAGCCACCGCACCCGGCCTAAAAACAAATTTATTAGTTTTCTTTTACACAAAGAAATATAAAGAGGCCAGGTGCAGTGGCTCACGCCTATAATCCCAGCACATTGGGAGGCTGAGGTGAGTGGATCACCTGAGGTCAGGAGTTCAAGACCAGCCTGCCCAACATGGTGAAACCCTGTCTCTACTAAAAATGCAAAAAATTAGCCAGGCATGGTGGTGGGTGCCTGTGATCTCAGCTACTGGGGAGGCTGAGGCAGGAGAATGGCTTGAACCTGGGAGGCAGAGGTTGCGGTGAGCCAAGATCCTGCCACTGCACTCCAGCCTGGGCAACAAAGGGAGACTCCATCTCAAGAAAAAAATAAAATAAAGCAAAAAGGGATGCACTGTTATCTCTTCTTTGCCATTAAAAAATCTTTATATGCTTGTACATAGTTTAAAAATGTAAACCATGCAGTATACAAAATGAAAAATAAAAGCCTTTCTCTCAGTTTCTCTCCTCAAAGTAACCACTGTTAACACTTTTGTATAATTCCTTCTAGAAAAAAATTCTGTATATATTATGCAATGTTGTTGCTATACCTAGAGCCACATCTCCAGCTCTAGCCAAGGTTTATAACTTTCCTTAATTAGTTAAAACATATCTCCCAAACTCTGGTGTCTGTAGATCTTGAGGTTTACATTTCTGTTGGATAGAGAGGGACTCTGTAGTAAAACCATTTGACAAGTCAGTCACTTATGATAGAGAACAAGCATTGTCTCATTTACTCTTACCAGAGATTTACCTGTAATGTGATTAGACATCAAATATATTCATTGGTTAGCTCCGTGAGGTGTATTTTGTATCTTTATCTTTCTTATCAGCACACATGATTTACAACCTATTCCTGAATTAAACAAGCATTTGTAGGTCTGAATGATTTGCTTCACAGTTATTTTTTCTTCCCTCCCTCCCTCTCTCTCCCTCCCTCCCTCCCTCCCTCTCTTCCTTCCTTCCTGTTTTTGAAACGAGAGTCTCGCACTGTCCCCTGGGCTGGAGTGTAGTGGCACAATCTCAGCTCACTGTAACTTCTGCCTTCCAGGTTCCAGTGATTCTCCTTGCCTCAGCCTTCCAAGTAGCTGGGATGACAGGCACCTGCCACCACGCCTGGCTAAATTTTTTTTTTGTGTGTGTGTTTTTAGTAGAGATGGGGTTTCACTACATTGGCCAGGCTGGTCTCGAAATCTGACCTTGTGATCTGCCTGCCTCGGCCTCCCAAAGTGCTAGGATTACAGGCGTGAGCCACCGTGCCTGACCCACAGTTCTTGAATTAAAGCTTGTTCTGTTCTTAAAGGGAGATTCATATTTCTAATATAATATATTCCTTTCACAGAGAGAGAGCTCCTGTTAATGTTTCCACAGAGGCTCTCAGTGTAGACTGAATTTCATTTACATGGTAGGGAACATGCTATATACACATGTGTCACTAACTTTGCGTCTTTCACTTAGTACAGCTGAAGAGCTTTCCATATCAGGGCATGTGGCTCTTTTGAGGAAGGTATTTCTAGCTGGAGATTTTAATTACTAGCTTTGGTATTTTAGTGTTAATGAATGGTTCTTCACTTTTCATCCCCTGTGGCCCTACTGTCTTTTTTCATCTGGTTGGGGTAGTGGAGTGCTCAGTCATCACACCATGACTAGGTTCCCCTAACACAGTCTCACTGTATGACACTTCTCTACCACACAGACACAACTCCTGGCGTCAGTACCTTTGGTTTCTCTCATTCTCCCACATTTTCATGCATTAGGGGCATTGAAGAACAGGGTGCCTTTCTCAGCTGATGGAAGGGGGCTGTGGTATTTCTTCTCACTCACATCCTGCCTATTGATGTCTGATATAGTTTATTTTCATTTCAGGGGAAGCCATATGTTTTTGACCGTGTATTCCCTCCAAACACGACTCAGGAGCAAGTTTATCATGCATGTGCCATGCAGATTGTCAAAGGTAATAGATTTCTTTTTAGAATGTCTCTTCTCAGCACCCTATTCCCTACCTGGCTTATCTCCACCAGTACTCTTTCTCCACTGTCTCTTCCAGATGTCCTTGCTGGCTACAATGGCACCATTTTTGCTTATGGGCAGACATCCTCAGGGAAAACACATACCATGGAGGTGAGGGTTCTGACTCTGGTGGTTGAGGGGCTAGGAGTGTTAATGGAAGATCAGGGAATCTCAGTGGGGGAAGATCTAGGAATCAAGGATTGCCTGGTCCAGAGGAAGATAGATGGGTACAGACGATGAATGCAAGGGCAACATTAGGGGAAGTTTATTTTATTTTATTTTATTTTTTGAGACGGAGTTTCACTGTTGTTACCCGGGCTGGAGTGCAATGGCGCGATCCCGGCTCACTGCAACCTCCGCCTCCTGGGTTCAAGCAATTCTCCTGCCTCAGCCTCCCAAGTAGCTGGGACTACAGGCGCGCACCACCGTGCCCAGATAACTTTTTAGTAGAGACGGGGTTTCACCATGTTGACCAGGATGGTCTCGATCTCTTGACCTCGTGATCCACCCGCCTCGGCCTCCCAGAGTGCTGGGATTATAGGCGTGAGCCACCGTGCCCAGCCCTACTCTTTTTTTTTTTTTTTTTTAAAGACGGGGGTTTCACCATGTTGGTCAGGCTGGTCTTGAACTCTCGACCTCAGGTGATCCGCCTGCCTTGGCCTCCAAAGTGCTTAGATTACAGGTGTGAGCCACCATGCCCAGCAATTAGGGGAAGTTTAATGGAATCCCTTCAACCCGCTGTGATGTATCATTCTTTCCACTACTCCAGTCTTCTTTTGTACTGGAAAAGCAAGGGAAATCCAAAGGGCTACTCAATTATCTCCTTGCTCCTCTAAAAGGCAGACATGCTGGTGACCATCTCCTAACTTAGGACTTTCTTCTTACTGACTCTTGCCTTGGTGTTCACCTGAATACATCTGAGTTGTCTCATTTTCCCTGAGCCCCAGCTTCATTCTCAAATACCTTCACTCGCCAGGGAAAGCTGCACGACCCCCAGCTGATGGGAATCATTCCTCGAATTGCCCGCGACATCTTCAACCACATCTACTCCATGGATGAGAATCTTGAGTTCCACATCAAGGTGACCAGGGCACGACAGCTGGGCATTCAGATGGGGACTGGGAGGGGAAGATCTAAAATAAACCCACTGAAGAGCCTGGGCTCACCAACTGGATTCCCCTTCCAGTTACCCCAGTTCTTCATCCAGATGTTCTCTTCTGTTCTTTTCCTCCCACCACCACTGTTTCAGCAGGTCACGTTAGTATGGGATTCCTAAACCAGATTTAAGATAGGCGCTCTTTACTTCACCCTCTTTCTTTCTTCTTAATCAGGTTTCTTACTTTGAAATTTATCTGGACAAAATTCGTGATCTTCTGGATGGTGAGTGTTTAGCCCCATTGGATGAGGGTGTGTGAGGAGGGTGGAGAAAAGAGCTCACATTGCTCTTGGAATTAGGCACTGATTGACGAGATGCAGAGGGCACACAGCGCTCAAGTCCTTTGGCTCCATTCACCAGTATTTCCAAAAACTGAGAAGGTCAGAAGATGAGCTTAGGTGCGCAGGACTGCATATAAACAGTTCAAGAGGATCTGGGGCTGGGGAGCTGGAGCCCTGAGGAGATGGAGGAGGAACTGAGCCTTCAGCTTGTGCAGGGAGTTTAGGCTTCACAGGGAGAGTCTTCCTTTAGCACGGAGAAGAAAACCACTAACTGAGCTGACTGCAAGGTGCAGGTGGGGGCCGTGGAAGTATTAGCCTTGCTTACCCTGCATTCTTTTGATTCAGTGACCAAGACAAATTTGTCTGTGCACGAGGACAAGAACCGGGTGCCATTTGTCAAGGTGAGAGTCGGGGCGGGGCACCTATGTGGGCCCAATGTATTGAGAGTGTGGGTGGGGGAGGAGCATAGGTCAGTGACTCGGAAGTTGGAGAGTGGATATCCTGGAGGAATGGGATGTGCCTCAGGGCCAGGGAGAGTCTAGGGGGATCAGAAAAGATACTGTCTTTGCTGGGCATGGTGGCTCACACCTATAATCCCACCACTTTGGGAGGCTGAGGTGGGCAGATCACTTGAGGCCAGGAGTTTGAGACCAGCCTGGCCAACATGATGAAACCCCGTCTCTGCTAAAAATACAAAAAACTAGCTGGGCATGGCTAATATTTTGTATTTTTAGTAGAGACGGGGTTTCACCGTGTTGGCCAGGTTGAGCTTTAACTCCTGATCTCAGGTGATCCACCTGCCTCAGCCTCCCAAATTGCTGGGATTACAGGCATGAGCCACAGTGCCTGGCCCCTTGTTTAATTAAAAAAGAAAATTAGCCAGGCATAGTGGCACACACCTGTAGACCCAGCTACTCAGGAGGCTGAGGCATGAGGATTGCTTGAGCCCAGGAGCTCAATCGAGGTTGCAGTGAGCCATGATAGTGCCACTGCACTCCAGTCTGGGTAGTAGAGCAACATTGTTTCTTTTCCTTTCCTTTCCTTTTTTTTTTTTGATGGAATCTCACTCTGTTGCCAAGGCTGGAGTGCAATGGCACGATCTTGGCTCACTGCAGCCTCCACCTCCTGGGTTCAAGCGATTCTTCTGCCTCAGCTTCCCAAGCAGCTGGCATTAAAGGCATGCACCACTAGACTCAGCTAATTTTTGTATTTTTAGTGGAGATGGGGTTTCACCATGTTGGACAGGCTGGTCTCAAATTCCTGACCTCAGGTGATCCGCCAATCTCAGCCTCCCAAAGTGCTGGGATTACAGGCATGAGACACTGTGCCCGGCCGACACTGTTTCAAAAAGGTAATAAATAAGATAAAAATAAATACAAACTTAAAAACAAAGTGTATGGATCACTGTCTGTTTGTCCCCCACAGGGTTGTACTGAACGCTTTGTGTCCAGCCCAGAGGAGATTCTTGACGTGATTGATGAAGGGAAATCAAATCGTCATGTGGCTGTCACCAGTGAGTGGGGATACAAGGGGATCTCTCGAGTCTGAGGATCTACCCGTCTTCTGTGTCCTCTGGGGTGGTGGGACTCAAAAGTGAGCCAGGAAAGACTATGCCCCTCAGAAGAGAAGACCCTTTGTCTGAGGGATCCTGCTGCCTGGGAGATGTGGCAGTAGGTCTAGTCCTGGCGGGCACCTTCTCTCCAGGTGGGCGGGGCTGGGTCCAGTGGAAGCCAGGGGCTGAGGACCTCACTTCTGCAGGGTGGTGCAGGTCCTGTCTCTCCCTTGCTCCTGCAGACATGAATGAACACAGCTCTCGGAGCCACAGCATCTTCCTTATCAACATCAAGCAGGAGAACATGGAAACGGAGCAGAAGCTCAGTGGGAAGCTGTATCTGGTGGACCTGGCAGGGAGTGAGAAGGTAAGGGGTCCTGTGGATATGGGGTGGGTGAAAGCCTTGGCTCTTTCATATTTTTGAGATAAAGTCTTGCTCTGTCCCCAGGCTGCAGTGCAGTGGCATCATCTCGGCTCACTGCAACCTTTGCCTCCTGGGTTCAAGCGATTCTCCTGCCTCAGTCTCCCAAGTAGCTGGGATTACAGGTGCCCGCCACCACACCTGGCTAAGTTTTTGTATTTTTAGTAGAGACGGGATTTCACTATGTTGGCCAAGCTGGACCTTGGCTCTTCTTCTTTTTGAGATGGAGTCTGGCTCTGTCACCCAGGCTGGAGTGCAGTGGCGCAATCTCAGCTCACAACCTTTTCCTCAGTCTCCCAGGTAGCTGGGATTACAGCCACCTGCCACCACACCTGGCTAATTTTTTGTATTTTTAGTAGAAACAGGGTTTCACATCCCGGCTGGTCCTTGGCTTTTTTTTTTTTTTTTTTTTTTGAGACAGAGTTTTGCTCTTGTTACCCAGGCTGGAGTACAATGGCACCATCTCAGCTCACCGCAACATCCGCCTCCTGGGTTCAAGCAATTCTCCTGCCTCAGCCTCCCGAGTAGCTGGGACTACAGTCTTTTTTTGAACTAAAAAATTATTTGTATTGGGATATAATTCACATACCATAAAGTTCACCATTTCGAAGGCAACTCAGTGGTTTGTAGTATGTTCCCAAGGTTGTGCAACCATCATGCTACCCAATGCTAGAACACTGTCATCACCCATTCGCAGTCACTCTCCATTGTCCCCTAACCCCATCCCCTGTCCACCTCTAATCTACTCTCTGTCTCTATGGTTTTGCCTATACTGAACATTTCATATAAATGAAATCATATAATATGTGGCAAGAGGTGAAGGCAAGGTGGGCTTGGACAGGAGAGTTGAGGGGAACAGAGCAAGCGCCTTCCCCAATCCCAGCCAAGCATCTCTTTTACTCTGTCTTCTTCCCTGTTCCCTCCTTTCTCCTTGGACTGAGCCCTGGAATGAGATGGTGACAGCCCTCTCCATGTGTAGCTACTCATATATAGTCATCTCTTATTGCCCTGGTAGGTCAGCAAGACTGGAGCAGAGGGAGCTGTGCTGGACGAGGCAAAGAATATCAACAAGTCACTGTCAGCCCTGGGGAATGTGATCTCTGCACTGGCTGAGGGCACTGTGAGTGATCCTTAGGTCCCCTCACCCCTCAAGCCCCACCCCGTCTCCTCCCCCGCCTGCTAATGCCACCATATAATCATGCCCCAATTCATGGGTCACTTGATCCCTGGGTAGCACCACTGCACTTTCTGATTCCCTGTTGAATTGTATTAGTTTATTTCTGATTCATGGTCTCCTTCCTCCCGCAGAAAAGCTATGTTCCATATCGTGACAGCAAAATGACAAGGATTCTCCAGGACTCTCTGGGGGGAAACTGCCGGACGACTATGTTCATCTGTTGCTCGCCGTCCAGTTACAATGATGCAGAGACCAAGTCCACGCTGATGTTTGGGCAGCGGTCAGTGGCAGGGTCCCCATGAGGGATCCCTGGTACCCAACTTGCCATCCCAGCCCCTGTGGTTCTCTCTCCTCAGGGTCACCCAAGTCTAATGTAGGTCTCATCTCTTTGTTCCTCTTATTCTCACCCAGTGCAAAGACCATTAAGAACACCGCCTCAGTGAATCTGGAGTTGACTGCTGAGCAGTGGAAGAAGAAATATGAGAAGGAAAAGGAGAAGACAAAGGCCCAGAAGGAGACGATCGCGAAGCTGGAGGCAGAGCTGAGCCGGTGGCGCAATGGTTAGAGAGGGATCAGTGGGAGTGAGGGGTGGTGGGAGGAGGAGGAGAAGGCTGGGGAGCCAACTCTGGGTGACGTTTCTGGCCAAGCCAATCTCCAAGAAGCGGGGCTGCATTTCTGGAGAGGTGTAGTAGAGCAGTCATGAGGAAAGGGAGTGAGGGGGCTGACTACCTACCTCCCCAGCCCTGCAAAAGGTAGAAGGTCCACCTGGCAAGAGAGTTCAAGGGCCCCAGAGGTCTTGGTATGAAGAGTGAGAAGGAAGAACTCGTGGATGCAACCTATTTTTCTCCCATTCCTCACCTTATCCTGCCCCTTTGCAGGAGAGAATGTGCCCGAGACGGAGCGCCTGGCTGGGGAGGAGGCAGCCCTGGGGGCTGAGCTCTGTGAGGAGACCCCTGTGAATGACAATTCATCCATTGTGGTGCGAATCGCACCCGAGGAGCGGCAGAAATATGAGGAGGAGATCCGCCGCCTCTATAAGCAGCTCGATGACAAGGTGAGGGCGGCCAGGCAGAGCACGGAGGCGGCCAGGTGGGATGAGAGGTAGAGGATCAAAGAAAATCGCTTCTATTGCCGTTTTCTGGTTTTAAAAGGGGATAACTGCTTATGATTGAAATGTGGAAAAATCAATAAAATACGTAGAAGAAAATTGAAATCATCCACTATTCAGAGATAATACTTAACATTTTGCTTTTCTCTGTGCGTATACAATGCAATTGAGATATACTGTATATGTAATGGTTTTTTTTGAGACAGAGTCTTGCTCTGTTGTCCATCTGGAGTGCAGTGGCATGATCATGGCTCACTGCAACCTCTCTCAGGTTTTTTTTCCCCAATGAGACAGAGTTTCACTCTTGTTACCCAGGGTGGGGTGCAATGGCATTATCTCGGCTCACTGCAACCTCTGCCTTCTAGGTTCAAGTGATTCTCCTGCCTCAGCCTCCAGAGTAGCTGGGATTATAGGCATGTGCCACCACACCCAGCTTATTTTGTATTTTTGAGTAGAGACAGGGTTTCTCCGTGTTGGTCAGGCTGGTCTTGAACTACCCACCTCAGGTGATCTACCTGCCTCTGCCTCCCAAAGTGCTGGGATTACAGGCATGAGCCACCATGCACAGCCTGTCTCTCAGGTTTAAGTGATTCTCCTGCCTCAGCCTCCAGATAGCTGGGATTACAGGCACATGCCACCATGCCCGGATAAACTTTTTATTTTCAGTAGATACGGGGTTTCGCCATGTTGGCCATACTAGTCTCAAACTCCTGAACTCCAGTGATCCGTCCGCCTTGGCCCTCCTCCAAAGTGCTGGGATTACAGGTGTGAGCCACTGCACCTGACCTGTATATGTAATTTCGCATCTGATTTTTTTCATTCAGCATTCTATTATGCACAATTAATAATTCTTCATAAAAGTATTTTATTTTCATGTATTATTGTTATTTTGCTTTGAGAGAAAGAGTCTTGCTTTGTCACCCAGGCTGAAGTACAGTGGTGCAGTAACAGCTCATTGCAGCCTCAAACTCCTGGGCTCAAGGGATCCTCTCCCACCTCAGCCTCCGAAGCAGCTGGGACTACAGGTGCACACTACCATGCCCAGCTAATTTTTTTGTTGTTAGAAATGGGATCTCACTTTGTTGCCTAAGCTGCTCTCAAACTCCTGGCCTCAAGTGATCCTCCCGCCTTAGCCGCTCAATGCACTGGGATTACAGGCATGCACCACCAGGCCTGACTAATATTTTAAATTTTTTGTAGAGACAGGGTCTCACTATGTGGCCTAGGCTGGTTTTGAACTCCTGGCCTCAAGCAGTCTTCCTGTAGCATATGAGGTTTCTAACTCAAAGCTTATACTATCTAGATTTTTATCAGTATCCTGCCTCTACCCCCAAACTTCTCATGTCTAAACTGGAAGGAGTAGCTTCCATTCACCCATCTTTCCCCGTTTCCTCCAACAGGATGATGAAATCAACCAGCAAAGCCAACTCATAGAGAAGCTCAAGCAGCAAATGCTGGACCAGGAAGAGGTAACAGGAGGGGGGGCAGGACATGAGAGGAAAGGGGTTCTGTTCATCCCTGGGAGGCGTGGAATAGACCTTTTAAAAATCAGATGGGTGCTCGCTTCAGCAGCACATATACTAAAATTGGAATGATACAGAGAAGATTAGCATGGCCCCTGTGCAAGGATGACATGCAAATTCATTAAGTGTTTCATATTAAAAAAAAATCAGATGGAAGAAAAGGCATTCTGCTTGGGGATTAGTCACTCCCCCAAACTATAGAGGTCTGGGAACCTCCCTGGGGCTTTTTCCCCTCCATCCCTCCCTCTATCCCTCCCTCTGTGCCTCCATCCCTCCCTCTCTCTCTTCCTCCCTTCCTCCCTTCCTCCTTTCTCCCTTTCCTCCCTTCCTTCCTTCCTGTCTCAATTTGTTACCCAGGCTGGAATACAGTAAGGCAGTCTCAGTTCACTGCAGCCTTGATCTTCCAGGGTCAAGCAGTCCTGTCTCAGCCCCCTAAGTAGCTGGGACTACAAGTGCACCATCACAACCCGGCTAATTTTTGTATTTTTTGTAGAGATGGGGTTTTGCCATGTTGCCCAGGCTGGTCTTGAACTCCTGAGCTCAGGCAATCCCTCCACCTAGGCCTTCCAAAATGCTGGGATTAGAGGTGGGAGCCACTGTGCCCAGCTGGGGCTCTTCTTTCCTTCTTTTTTTTTTTTTGAGATGGAGTCTCACTCCATCACCCTGACTAGTGCAATGGCACGATCTCAGCTCACTGCAACCTATGCCTCCCTGGTTCAAGCTACTCTCCCATCTCAGCCTTCCGAGTAGCTGGGATTACAGGCACCTGCCATCAGGCACGGCTAAGTTTTGTATTTTTGTAGAGATGGGGTTTCACTGTGTTGGCCAGGCTGTTCTTGAACTCCTGACCTTAGGTGATCCTCCTGCCTCGGCCTCCCAGAGTGCTGGGATTTTAGGCGTGAGCCACCACACCCAGCCTGGGGCTTTTCTTAAAGCACAAATTTTGGAGTCTGGGGGCTTCTTCATTTCTATGAAGGCTAAAGCCCACTTCCTCTTAACTCTTATTTTGGGTGGGGGGGCTCAGCTTCCCAGACCCAAGGCCGTAGAAATAGTCACTGGCAGCGAGCTTTCCCACATGGCACTTCTCTCCCTTGAAGCTGCTGGTGTCCACCCGAGGAGACAATGAGAAGGTCCAGCGTGAGCTGAGCCACCTGCAATCAGAGAACGATGCCGCTAAGGACGAGGTAAAGGAAGTGCTGCAGGCCCTGGAGGAGCTGGCTGTGAACTACGACCAGAAGTCCCAGGAGGTGGAGGAGAAGAGTCAGCAGAACCAGCTTCTGGTGGACGAGCTGTCTCAGAAGGTGGTAAGTGGTGTACCAATGGCCCAACAGCTCTCTGACCACAGAACATCTCCCATGTCGAGGTGCCTCTGCATCCTTCCAGGGCTGTATGGTGGCTGTACCTCTGCACTGCTGTTCAGTGCATCATGAGTTCCTCCCCAACCCTGTCACTGCACTTTCCCCTCCCAGTTCCTCTCTCTTCCAGACTCTTCTGCAGGGCCTACGTTCTCTTCATAGCAGCCCTCAGGGTCGTGCATGAAGGGAGAGGCCTTTGTCTGGGCTGGGCAGGGTAGCAGGGGGATGGCAATGGGAATGACCTGAGGGGCTGTCCCCAGGCCACCATGCTGTCCCTGGAGTCTGAGTTGCAGCGGCTACAGGAGGTCAGCGGACACCAGCGAAAACGAATTGCTGAGGTGCTGAACGGGCTGATGAAGGATCTCAGCGAGTTCAGTGTCATTGTGGGCAATGGAGAGATTAAGCTGGTGAGTGGTGAGAGACAGCAGTCTTGTTCTGGCTGGGCATTAATGGAAGATGCAAGATGAGACCATCCAGGCCTTCAGAGATACTGAGAAAAGCAGGTCAGAGAGCCAGGAAGCATGCCTTTGAACTACACACAGGTAGACAGTAGAGACTTGCATATAGACCCAATTGAAAAGAGACATTCTAAGTTGGGTGCGGTGGCTCATGACTGTAATCCCAGCGTTTTAGGAGGCCGAGGCAGGCAGATCACTTGAGGTCAGGAGTTCGAGACCTGACTTAGCCAACGTGGTGAAACCCCATCTCTATTAAAAATACAAAAATTAACCAGGCGTGGTGGTGTGCACCTGTAATTCCAGCTACTCAGGAGGCTGAGGCAGGAGAATGGCTTGAACCTGGGAGGTGGAGGTTGCAGTGAGCTGAAATCACACCACTGTACTCTAGCCTGGATTATAGAAGGAGACTGCAAAAAAAGAAAAAAAAAAAAAACATTCCAAAGGATGCTGAATAAAGAAGCAATGGAAGCCAGGCATGGTGGCTCACGCCTGTAATCCCAGCATTTTGGGAGGCTGAGACAGGCAGATCACTTGAGCCCAGGAATTCACAACCAGCCTGGGTGAATAGTGAAACCCCATCACTACAAAAATGACAAATAATTAGCTGGGCATGGTGGCACACGCCTGTAGTCCCAGCTACTTGAGAGGCTGAAGTGGGAGAACCACCTAAGTGTGTGAGGTTGAGACTGCAGTGAGCCATGATTGAGATACTACACTCTAGCCTGGGTGACAGAGCCACACCCTGTGTTAAAAAAAAAAAAAGCAGCAGCAACAGAGCAGTGCTTGCAGCAGGAGTTAAAGGTGGGGCACAGGCACAGAGTTAAGAATGAAATACGCGAATCTGTGGATATAAGAATAATCTGGGTGATCAAGCAGATCAAAAGAAAATCATATTACTTTATAAGATTTATTTATAAGTGGAGGACTGTCAGAATTGGATTTTTGTTTTTTGAGACGGACTCTTGCTCTTTCGTCCAGGCTGGAGTACAGTGGCGCAGTCCTCTCACTGCAACCTCTGCCTCCTACACTCAGGTGATTCTCCCACCTCAGCCTCTCAAGTAGCTGGGACTACAGGCATGTGCCACCATGCCCAAGTAATCATTTGTCATTTTTGTAGTGATGGGGTTTCACTATTTGCCCAGGCTGATTGTGAGCTCCTGGGCTCAAGTGATCCGCCGGTCTCAGCCTCCCAAAATGCTGGGATTACAGGCGTGAGCCACCACGACCGGACAGAATTGGATTTTAAATGCAGGCAGAGGAATTTAATGTGAAGTGTGGGTGATAGAGAGCTGCTAAAGGTCATTTGGAAAATACCCATCCATTTGAGTTCCTGCATATGTGGGTGTGTGTGGGTAGGCAGAAGGTGGGAGGGAACAGATAAAGGCTTCCCGGTAGCCAAAAAGCATCTCTTCCTCCTTCACTCACCCTTAGCCAGTGGAGATCAGTGGGGCCATCGAGGAGGAGTTCACTGTGGCCCGACTCTACATCAGCAAAATCAAATCAGAAGTCAAGTCTGTGGTCAAGAGATGCAGGCAGCTGGAGAACCTCCAGGTGGAATGTCACCGCAAGATGGAAGTGACTGGGCGGGAGCTCTCATCCTGCCAGCTCCTCATCTCCCAGGTGAGTGCCTAAGTTTGAGAACCTTAGGTGCCATGGGAGAAAGAAGGCTACTCTGGGGCTATGGCTGAAACTCCTAACACTCACCTTTATATCAAAGTTCTGGGATCAATTGAAATCAAGGACAGAAGAGCTGGGGTGGCAGGGATTCAGATCAGGGCCAAAGAAGTAAAGGCTCAGGCTGGGTGCTGCCCTTGAGCCAAGGGAGCTGAAGGAAGAGCCCTGCAGGAATGACCCCTAACCCTGCACCCTTATGGGAAATGCAGCTGGAGGGAGGGCTTGGGAGGAGAGCTGCAGTTGGAGATCTGTGCTGTCTGGGGTTCTGTCCTTTGCTCGATCTTCCTCTCACCAACTTTCTCCCACCAGCACGAGGCCAAGATCCGCTCGCTTACGGAATACATGCAGAGTGTGGAGCTCAAGAAGCGGCACCTGGAAGAGTCCTATGATTCCTTGAGTGATGAGCTGGCCAAGCTCCAGGCCCAGGGTGAGGCCTTCTTACACCTCCATCCCCCCGTCCAGGGCAGAAAAGTCAGATACATCAAAAGAAATCACCCAACAATCATTCACTCAAAGGATTAGCCTGAAATCATGTATGCTAACTCGTATGTTAGCCAAGATTTTGCATAACATAAACCATACACCCTTGTTCTCTGCTCCTGCTATATCAAATTGGGCAGTCCTAACCCAGAAGAATATCCCAGTGGGCCCATCCCCAGCCCTGCCTGGAGCTCTGGTCACAAGATGAAGTCCTGAGAGATAGGTTTGATGTCAGCTGTCTTCCCCTCTTTCCCTTAGAAACTGTGCATGAAGTGGCCCTGAAGGACAAGGAGCCCGACACACAGGATGCAGATGAAGTGAAGGTGAGTGGGGAAGGTGTTGGGGACAGTTAGGGCCTGGTGGGGTGAAAGCTGTGCTGGCCCTCATGGAGCTTATTTCTGGGAGTCTGGTCTTGGAGCTTGTGGTGGGGTTGTTTGCAGAAGGCCCTGGAGATGCAGATGGAGAACCACCGGGAGGCCCATCACCGGCAGCTGGCCCGGCTCCGGGACGAGATCAATGAGAAACAGAAGACCATTGATGAGCTCAAAGAGTAAGGATTCCCAAGGGCAACTCCAGCCCCCGCCAGAGCCTGTCACCTTGCTGTGCTGACTCACGTGTTCCCTCTGGATCTGATTCTTTAACATCCATCCGTGTGTCATTCCTTAAACAATGCCACAACTTTGCAGCCTCACCTCAGGAGATACATGGAATAAGGACTAGTTCCTATCCTTGAGGCTCCTACGATTAGAGAGGTCAGGGTTCCTCGCTCTGTCATGGAAACAGTGGCCTGAGTCTGTCCCTGATATCTGAAGGTGGACACATCAATTCTAACTGGACTCACTTGTTCAAGAAGGAAGATGTTTGAGGAGCTGGTCTTCCTTTCCCCCTCATTAACATCTTTTTTTCCCTTCTCCATTACCTCCTGATGCTCTGTAGCCTAAATCAGAAGCTCCAGTTAGAGCTAGAGAAGCTTCAGGCTGACTATGAGAAGCTGAAGAGTGAAGAACATGAGAAGAGCACCAAACTCCAGGAGCTGACGTGAGTGGCAGGGATTTGCCTGTAACCCCACAGCCCTGTAGGCTCAGAACTGCCAACTCAGACACACTTGCAGAGGCAGGACACACATACAGATAGGATATGGTGACTTGTAGGAAAACTATGATGTGTAGGGAAAGGACAGAAAGGACACTCAGCAATGACCGCCATTGAGTATTAGCCAGCATGGAAAGAGGTTTACAGTGTTCTAGTCAGTGTAAAAATCAGGTTACAAAACCATATGCATGGTATGATCCCATAAATATGTATACATGGATAGGTACGTATAGAAAAAATAGTCTGGAAGGATGGACACCATGTTGGTTTGATCTGTAAATAGTAGAATCATAGGCTTTTTATAAAAACTTGCCTTATCTCTCTTTTAAAAATTCATTTCTAATTTTTGCACAGTAAACATGAGTAACTTGTATAATAAATCATAATAGGCTGGGTGTGATGGCTCTTGCCTCTAATCTCAGCACTTTGGGAGGCCAAAGCAGGTGGACTGCTTGAGCTCAGGAGTTTGAGACCAGCCTGGGCAACATGGCAAAACCCTGTCTGTACTAAAAATACAAAAATTAGCTGGGCATGGCGGCATGCATCAGTGGTCCCAGATGCTTGGGAGGCTGAGGTGGGAAGGATCCCTTGAGCCTGCAGGTTGAGGCTGAGACTGAGGTTGAGACTGCAGTGAGCTGTGACTGTGCCACTGCACTCTATCTAGCCTAGATAACAGAATAAGACCCTGTTTCTCAAAATAATAGTAGTAATACTTAACTGGAGATAAATGTATTGGAGGAAGAAGCAGGAGGAAGGAGAGTCCTGAGGGACTTTTCTGTTTCCCTTATTTCTCTTGCTACAGATTTCTGTACGAGCGACATGAGCAGTCCAAGCAGGACCTCAAGGGTCTGGAGGAGACAGTTGTGAGTGGTTTCCTTCTGTGCCAAATTCACAGGATTGGGGAGGGAAAGGCTTCATTTCTTCCTAACCCTACTCCACCTGCCCTTGCAGGCATTCTGTAGCATAATCAAGACACATTTTTCCTAAAGGATGAGTGACTCACTTGATCATAGAGACCAGAGGTTCTTGTAATTCTGGAGGGTAAGATAGATAGACCTGCTATCTGGTTATTCTGTTTTTCATCGTTCTTTCCAGGCCCGGGAACTCCAGACCCTCCACAACCTTCGCAAGCTGTTCGTTCAAGACGTCACGACTCGAGTCAAGAAAGTGAGTGCTGTTCTTGGGGTCTTATCAGCCTCCACATCCTCCTCCTATCCTTAGGTTTCTCCTGCCCCTGTTGCCCCCAGGGGCTGGCTTGGCCCGGTCTTGGTGGGACCTGTTTGGCCTCAGGACCGCCACATCTTTCCTTCTGTCTGTTCTCAGAGTGCAGAAATGGAGCCCGAAGACAGTGGGGGGATTCACTCCCAAAAGCAGAAGATTTCCTTTCTTGAGAACAACCTGGAACAGCTTACAAAGGTTCACAAACAGGTAAGAGTCTACTGAAGGGGTGAAGAGAATTTTTGAGGCCAGATACCTAGGTTACCAAATCCTCAGAGGCCCCTTGGATTCAGGAAAATCTAGTTGCATGTTTTCCTTACTGTTCGCTTTTGCTTTCCCTTCGAATCCTTCTTTATACAATATTTGGTCCACTTCTACCTTGTTTTTTTTTCATGCCTGTATTCCCTTCTCAAAGTTTCTAAGCCACCTCTGCTCGAAGTGGAATTCTCCAGGCCTATCTTGGAGGGAGATATTGAAACTGACAGAGGCATGGGCTGTAACATACAGGAGGGAGACTGGTCAGATGTTAGCTGGAGATGGAAGGCAGGGAGATGAGAATCAGGTCAGTTGGGCTTCTCTCGTGGAGAGAACTCCATCTGTCGAGGTCTGGGGCAGGCATGCAGGGACATTAAATGATGTCCCTGGCCAGGAGCAGTGGCACACACCTGTAGTCCCACCACTTTAGGAAGCCGAGGCAGGTGGATCACTTGAGCCCCAGAGTTCGAGACTAACCTGGGCAACATGGTGAAGCCCCATCTCTACAAAAATTACAAAAATTAGGAGGATGTGGTGGCACATACTCATAGTCCCAGCTACTTGGAAGGCTGAGGTAGGAAGATTGCTTGAGCCCAGGAAGTAGAGGCTGTAGTGAGCTGTGATCATGCCACTGCACTCCAGCCTGGGTGACAGAGTGAGACCTTGTTTCAATTTAAAAAAAAAAGATGGCCCCAAGATGGCCCAACCGGCCCCAGGTTGGGGCCCCAGCCAAAACTCCTGTGTATTAAGTTGCTGCCTCTCTGTCCCCCTCCTTGCTGCTGCGGTTCCTTAGGTGGCTGACTGGGTTTCAAAGGTATGGGGTGTGGAGGCAGAAGGGCAGTCAGAGGAGTCAGGGCAGGAAATGTTTGTTGTGTGCTGGGCAGGGGCACTCTCACTAGCACGGAATATCTGAGCCTTGAGGATAGGCTCAGCAGGATGTCAACTGGCCCTTTTAACTAATTCATAAAATAAACCCTAACCTATACTTCATTCCTTTCCTTCAAATCTACCTTAAGATTCCATTTAAACTTACATTCTCACTAGCCTAGCACTTAAACTTCTTTCCCTCCCAGTGTAATGCCCAGCCTAAATAGTAAATATTCAGTACTTTTTTTTTTTTCTTTTTCCATAATGAATCCCAAACCTGTGCCCAGTGATAATCTACAGTGTTTATTTATTTTATTTAGGCCTGCAGAGGGCTTTGCTACTATTTTTTCCCTTTGTTTATTATGAAACTGAGTGGCAAAATCATAGAAATTTGAAAGGCACATAGGAAACATTTGTAATCAGTTCTGCCATTCCATTTTCATTCCTGCGTTCACTTGCCCTCTCTGTCCAAATCCATATTGTATTGCTTAAAACACACATACACACACTCTTGTGCGCGCACACACACACACACACACACACGTGTGCTACACTGGACCTCTCTGCCTTTGAGAAAGCCCTGCTCTATGGAGCAAGCCTCCCAAAAAAATTTCCACAAAAAAAACAACCACAGGCTGTTTCCTTTATCTTCACTGAAGCGTCTGCCTCTGTTCAAAATCCCAAAAAAACAAAAATGACTCACCTATAGGATAAATAGAGGACTCACTGTAATTCCTACCTCAGCAGACAAAGAGTAGAAAAGAAAAGGAGATAAAAACTTCTCAGTTAACAGAATCTGAATAGCCAGGACTACAGCCCTACTACCAATTAAGCTAAACTATTGTCACAGCAAAACATGGCTTATACTCTGTAAATTGTCCAAATGAAAACTGCATGGCAAGGTTCCTATCTTGTCCCCTTGAGCCCCGTGTTCCCTGCTATTCTGATTTACCTGCTGTCTTCCAAGGCCCTGCTCCTTTTGCAACCTGTAGTGCCCCCAGTCATTGTGTGGAACCCTGTAAAAAGATCAGGAAGTCTTTTCTGGCTGCAAGGTGGTTGCTACCACGCTCTAGCTTACTTTCAGTGGGGGAGGGATAACCCGGGAAGTCCTTGAAGGTGAAGGTAATGACTGCAAATGTTTGTGAGACCTCAAACATTTTCTTTCCTTCCTACCGGGCAGGCGCTGCGTGTCTGTGTGTGTATGGGGGATGGGGCTGCAGCATCTGCTCTTGCTCTGCACTGCACCTGCTCTGCACGCATCCTCCTCAATGCCACAGCCACCAAACTACTATTGTGCCTTTGCTGCCCAACCCTTTGCATGCCTTCTAAGCCCTTTCTGGTGAAGGGGGTCCCTCATCCCATGGTTGCCCTGGGGCTGTTGGTCTGGCACATGCTGGGAGATGTGGGGGAGGCTAGATGGAGATGGGACATGGTGCTGTCGCAAGAGCTCTGGGCTGCAGTGGAGACAGCAGGTTTTGCTGCCTAGAAAATTATGTAACTTTTTAGTGCCTGACCACCCACCCTTTGCTCCGGGAGAAGGAATGAGCTGGACAGAACAGCCCATTACATAAAGGCAATGAGACCTTTTGAGGAAATGACATGTTCTCCGTCTTCTCTGACCCCTGATTTTTCTTTCTTCTCTCTCCCCACCCCTGTCTCTTGCACTCCTCTGGGTGACTATCTTGGGTCACTCGCCTTCCTTTCCACTTCTTCCCTTTGGCTCACCCCATAGCTGGTACGTGACAATGCAGATCTGCGTTGTGAGCTTCCTAAACTGGAAAAACGACTTAGGGCTACGGCTGAGAGAGTTAAGGCCCTGGAGGGTGCACTGAAGGAAGCCAAGGAGGGTGCCATGAAGGACAAGCGCCGGTACCAGCAGGAGGTGGACCGCATCAAGGAGGCTGTTCGCTACAAGAGCTCGGGCAAGCGGGGCCATTCTGCCCAGATTGGTGAGTGGGTGTTAGCAGGCAAGGTGGGATACCCCCTGAAGCAAATTCAGCAAATTCCTAATTGCCAAGCAACTTGATTATTGCTTCTTATCTACCCCAGCCTCATCCCACTTCCCCCCCAAAAGTAAAAAAGTGATGATGTTACAAGCAACTCAGTTCAACCACAGCTAACTGACCTCAGGGATGGGGCAAATGCAGGGTCAAAGCCTCCTCATGGTTGTTTCCTTTCTTCACTGCAGCCAAACCTGTCCGGCCTGGCCACTACCCAGCGTCCTCACCCACCAACCCCTATGGCACCCGGAGCCCTGAGTGCATCAGTTACACCAACAGCCTCTTCCAGAACTACCAGAATCTCTACCTGCAGGCCACACCCAGCTCCTCCTCAGACATGTAGTGAGTGACCACAAGTGTGGGTGGGAGTCCCACCCAAGGCTCACTGGACCCTAGAAGGTATAGGGCTGGTCAGTTATTGGTTGTGGCTTATTTTCCTAAACCTTGTCTCAACTTCATGCCTATGATTAGAAGGTGGGTGTCTACCCTCCCAGCTTGTGACCATGTTTGTTGTCCTCTGCTCTCCGGGAATGGGGAGGGCTGTGCAGCTCTATCACTGAGGGTGAGTGTGGATTAGTGATCCTCAGACTACTGGAGGGTGGGTGCCAGATGCTGCCTCTTTCCTCTGCTCCCTCCAGCTTTGCTAACTCCTGTACCAGCAGTGGAGCCCCATCTTCTGGTGGCCCCTTGGCTTCCTACCAGAAAGCCAACACGGACAATGGTGAGTGAGAAAGATGGGTAATCCCACCTTTGGGGTCCTCAGAGCAAGTTGAGAGGCATAAAAGAAAGTGACCTTAGTCTATAAGAAATACTAACTGCACCTTTCGTGTGTGCCAAGGCTTCAAATAAAAAAGTACAGTTGGGTGTGGTGGCACGCACCTGTAGTCCCAGCTACTTGGGAGGCTGAGATAGGAAGATTGCTTGAGCTCAGGAGCTCAAGGAGTGCACTGTGATTACATCTGTGAACAGCCTGGGCATGGGCAGCATAGTAAGGCCACAACTCTAAAAGAATAATAATACATATATTTTAAAAAGTGACCCTGTACCAGCAGCTTGAGCATTGCTCAATCCTTTAGGTCTCAAACTGCCGCGGAAGTGGATTCCTCCTATTACCATGCCAGTCCCCACCCTCACCTTCCAGTCCCCCTTTCCTCTCCTTAGTGAGGGCCAGGGAGACTTTTTCTCCAACAAAATAATGATGCAGCTTGGGATAACTAAGGAGAAAGTGTCGCAGCTTATTTTTTTCTCTAAGGAATCAGGATGGGGGAGGGTTTTGGCAAACTGTTTCTAACACCCAGTCTCCTCTTTTTCTTCTTCTAATCGTGTTTTCTCAATGATGATCTCTTCAGGAAATGCCACAGATATCAATGACAATAGGTACAGCAGTCCCTACTACCCCTGAGTTCTCTGGGTGGGGCCAGAAGAAATGATTAAATTTCCCTTGTGCCCCTCTTGGAGGTTCCTGGAGCCTTGGGGGAAGGAGGAAGACAGACTTATTCTTTCCCTCACTGTGTTGTCCAGGAGATGCAGTCAGTCCCCTGCCCCAGTGCAGAGTGTCTCCCCTCCTCCATTCCCATCTGTGGCTTCTCCCTATTCCAGTGAGAAGGTCTGGATGAAAACATCATGGGCATCTGATGACTGGGTTTCTTTCCTACCTTTGGGAGCCTTGTAATATTGGACAAGTCATTTACGTCTGTCTGGCCTTGAGTTTCCCTGTATTCCTGTAAAATACCAATAGTCCCTGCCCTTTGTGATCTCACAGAAACCCTCTTAGAGCAGAGTGACCATGACAGGAATACTTTCATTTCTATGGAGCTGATTGTGTGGGTTTCTTCCTCCAGGAGTGACCTGCCTTGTGGCTATGAAGCTGAGGACCAGGCCAAGCTTTTCCCTCTCCACCAAGAGACAGCAGCCAGCTAATCTCCTACATCCACAGCTGCATACCTGCACTTTCAGGTAGATCAGGCTGCTTCCTCAGACCAGCCTCAGGATGCTTCCCTTCTTGCTGACAGCCTCTTTGGTTCTCCCGCTGCTTCTTTTTTTTTAACCATCTCAAAACATTTTACCCTTCAACTCCCGCTTTCCCCTGCTGGGGCCACGTCTGTGCTGCCCCATGTAACCTGGACACTGACCTTCCCTGGCCGCTTTTGCTTTCCCTTAGGGAATAGCGGTAATTACAGTACTGTCTTTTTGCCACTAGGGGTCACTGTCACATGTCCAAAGAAGCGAGATCGGCCTCTGTAGATTAGAGCCATACAGGGGTGGTAGCGGGCAGATCTATCAGAAGGCCATCCCAACCCCACCTCTACCTCCACCCTGAAATAATTTTGGATGGATAGGTGTTTTTGGAACTAAGACACCTCCGGTAAGGAGATGTTTATGCCTGCACCTGTGTCCCATCCTCCTCCCATGTGTGTATGCCACCAGTAAGCTTTAGGACGTGCCTCACGAAGTCAGTCAGTGCTCCCCTCCCATCTTTTTTAGTGGAGGTGGAAAAGCCCCTCTTTTTCCTCCTCTGTGCCCAGGTGCTCTCCTCTAGCAGCACAGGAACCTTCTTTGTTCTTGTCTATCACCAGGTTTCTCACCAAAGGTGCTTTAGGGCCCAGAAGTGGCACAGCGAGCATGGCCAGTTCTTACTGGGCTGCATCTAAGCTGAAGCCTCTCCAGGGGTTTCCCAGAATAGTAGACCCAGCACACACAGGCAGAAAAGCCTGAGAAGCAGAGAAGGAGGAATGCGGAAGAGGAGTCGGGGAGGCCTGGGGTGGAGGTGAAGGGCTGGGTCGCAGGGGTAGGGGGTCTGCTTGTTGGTATTAAAGGAACAGGATGGTAAACCAACATGTGTGCAGATGCCACCTGTTCCTGTTCCATGGCGGAGCTCCAAGCTGAGCCCTCACACTCTCTTTCTCTTTCTTTCCCAGTTTCTAAGAGGGACTGAGGCCTCTTCTTTCAGCATGCTGCAAACCTGTGGTCTCTGATACTAACTCCCTCCCCATTCCCTGTTGTTGGACTATACTATGTTTGATGTCTTACTTACTCTGTATCTCTTTGTACTCTGTATCTATATATCAAAAGCTGCTGCTATGTCTCTTCTGTCTTACTCTCTAAGTATCTACTGATGTATTTAGCAATTTCAAAGCATAGTCTACCTTCCTTATTTGGGGCAATAGGGAGGAGGGTGAATGTTTCTTCTTTCTTATACTTGTCTCACACTGAGAGGTGTTAGTCACCAAGTAGAGGTCACAGACATGACAAAAGGAAGAACGGGAGTTAGAGGGCTGTGACCCTTCACACACACACACACACACACACACACACACACACACACAAAGCCTTAAGGAGAAGAATGTCCTAGCATCATAAGACAGATAAATAGATTCTTCCTCCCTCCTCTTTCACATATAGCACAGGGGAAGGTGAAATGGAAGGGCTGCTAAATGAGACATATAATTTTCTTCATACATCCCTCACCTTAATCAAAGGATTTGGGTGTTTACCTCTGTCCTACAAAGCCTGCCTTTTGCCTCCCTCTTCCTGTTTTCCCCTGGACTGAGAAATGGGTTGCTCAAGGGAGCATTTCCCTTTTTCTTCACTGCTCCTTTTGATATTCCCTGCCCCAGAGCTCGTGACCAGAACCCAGAGTTGATTTAAAATATCTTGAAAAGTTGAGGAGGCAGACTGCTCCCAGCAGCCTGTTAATGGCGGCTCATCTGTCCATGGTGATGGTTACAGGAAGATGTAGTCAACATGATTGATTCCTTGGGTTTGGGGGTGAATAGGCTGGGAAATTTGAGCCTTTCTTTTTGTCACAATGCAATGAGCTGGATTCCTTTCTCAGACCTGTACTGGACCGTATACTCCTCACATCTCCATCCACCCTTTGGTTTGGGGCTTCCAGCTCATTGGCAAAATCTCTCTAGTTGCCTTCCTTTCAAGCTGGAGCCTGCCCTTTCCTCAACATACATCTTTTTTCTCCACAAAGAGTTCCTTCTCTAATGTCCCCATCTGGTATTAAGTGCACTTTAAAGAAAGGAGCAGGGTGGATTTTCAAGAGGTGGGGAGCTCTAAGGCTTGACCCTGAGGGCTCTCCTCCCAGCTGTTCTCAGCCCACATGCAGCATCCCCCATACTGAAGGGGGCTGTTGTTTTTGTTTCAGATGGTCCCTTCCTTCCACATGGTGCTAAGGTGGTTTTCTAGGTAACTACAGGGATGGAGGTCACTAGCCAGTCCCAACCAGGAGAGAAAGTCTGGTGTCCTGATATCCAGTCTTATCTAGGATGGAAGACCAAGATTCTCCAGTGGCAGGGCAGCCCATCACCCAGCTTCTAAGTCAGGAAAGGAAGCTGAGTGGGAATGCCAGCTGGTAAGCGCAGGCTGCACTGGCCCATAACTCCTTCAAGGGAGAGAGGCCCTGCTCCCTTTACCTGCTGAGCTCCTTTCAGCAGTTAAGGAGAACTTCAGGGGGAAAAATACCAGCAGGGTGTGGAATAAATCCAAAGTGGGTGATTTTTTAACATTTTTCAAAACAAATCTTACACAGAATCCCAATATAAAAAATAAAGTAATGCAGACCTGGGAAGTTTGCATTTCTTTTTTGGTGGAAGAATCCTCAAGGTCTCTTAGAACTGTTCAAGGGCGCCTCAGCGAATGAGCCCTGAACAGTCCGAAGCGACCCTGAGGATTCTGTTGAGTAGTTTGAAAACCACTGTTCTGAGGAAGGGGGTCCAATCTGGCTCCTCTGCACTAAACCTGCAGCTCACAGAAAAGAGGGCGCAAGGGTGGGGCAGACAAACCAGCCTGTCTCCAGACCCACTAGGGAGGAAGGGAGGTCCTGTGCGCCTGTGGACTTAGGCTAATGTTTGCTGCCAGCAGGGCATCTAAGAATCCAGGGGATTTTATGTAATGTTGCCACCACATGGTTCTTTTAAAAATGCATAAGAAAATGTGAGGGTGTAGGGCAGATGAGGAGAGAGATGACACAGAGGGAGCAGCCTTCTCTTTAGCAAGATGTAAGGGAAATATAATTCACTTACATAAAAAAGAAACAACACACACGCAAACCCTTCACCAGAAGCTTCACACTACATCCTCCTCCTCCTCCTGCTCCCCACCTTCACCGCATCCCTTTCAGAGCCAGGGTCACCGCAAGGGGCACCTGGCCTGCCCACTCACATCTGCCAAAATGTTGCATGCCAGTGTGGAAGACAAACCAAATTGCACAACCCCCTGTGTGTATTTAATTGGTGTACATAGATATCTTTAAAATAAAATAAATTCCATGATGACTCTATGTTGTTGTAAATATTCTTTATCCCTCCTCCATCTCATTCCCTTCCTTGGATATAATGGAACTTGATATATCTTTCCAGATGTTTTGCTACAGATTTACATATAGGCTTGGTGTTTTTCCCATTTGACACTATATCCTGGAGATCTTTTTATGTCAATGTATATCAATTGACCTCATTAAAATACAATTTTTCACAAATCCTACAATTCATTCAGCCAGTCTACTACTGGTAGATATCTACACTGTTCGTAATTTTTACCAAAAGTGGTATCTTGTTCCTTCATTTTTTATGCAGAGCAGCCACAGTCCTGGCATCAATTCCTTCCCTCTCCAGTGTGTCACCCTCTCTCCACAGCCAACAGATCAATATTTCTGTCCCAAGATCATCCAATACAATCACCCTTCCAACCCTTTTTTTTTTTTCTTTTTGAGACGGATTTTCGCTCGTTACCCAGGCTGGAGTGCAATGGCGTGATCTCAGCTCACCGCAACCTCCGCCTCCTGGGTTCAACTGATTCTCCTGCCTCAGCCTCCCGAGCAGCTGGGATTACAGGCATGCACCACCATGCCCAGCTAATTTTTGTATTTTTAGTAGAGACAGGGTTTCATCATGTTGGCCAGGATGGTCTTGATCTCTTGACCTCACGATCTGCCCACCTCGGCCTCCCAGTGTGCTGGGATTACAGGCATGAGCCACCGCGTCAGGCCCCAACCCCCATTTTAAAGTGTAGTCCACCTCTCTTCTTTGCTCATACCTCAGAGCTTCTCAGATGGAGAAAACTGCACACCCAAAAAACTGGGGCAAGTAAAACTGAAGAGCCTATAAACCTACTAGGACCTCTGGTGCTGCTCACTTTCTTCTCCTATTTCCCAGAGCAAGGGTCTACACCCTTTCCACCCTTATCTCTCAGGCAGCAACTTTCTCATCTGCTTCAAAGGGAAAATTAAGGCACTTGAGCTTGAAATTCTTTATCTTCCCCCTGCCACCCACATGCACCTAAACAATTACCCGTCTATGTCTGCACATATCCTTTCCTTCCCCCTTCTGACAAGTGATAAATCTCCTTTCTCTGGGCTAACGTGAATCCCTTCTAGATATTTAATTCTTGAGATACTGATATAGAACCTCAATAATAAATATAGAAAATATATAAAACTGGGCCAGGTGCGGGCTACTAAAAATACAAAAACTAGCTGGGCATGGTGGTGCGCGCCTGTAGTCCCAGCTACTCGGGAGGCTGAGGCAGGAGAATTGCTTGAACCCAGAAGGCAGAGGTTTCGGTGAGCCAAGATAGTACCATTGCACTCCAGTCTGGGTAACAACAGCGAAACTGTCTCAAAAAAAAAAAAAAAAAAAGAAAAAGAAAATATATAAAACTGTTGGGCACAATGGCTTATGTCTATAATCCCAGCACTTTGGGAGGCCAAGATGGGTGGATCATGAGGTCAGGAGTTCGAGACCACTCTGGCCAACATAGTAAAACCCCATCTCTACTAAAAAAACAAAAAAATTAGCTGGGTGTGGTGGTGTGCACCTCCCAGCTATTTGGGAGGCTGAGGCAGGAGAATTGCATGAACCTGGGAGGCAGAGGTTGCAGTGAGCAGACTGTGCCATTGCGCTCCAGCTGGGGTGACAGTGCAAGACTCCATCTCAGGCCAGGCACGGTGGCTCACGCCTATAATCCCAGCACTCTGGGAGGCCGAGGCGGGTGGATCACGAGGTCAAGAGATCGAGACCGTCCTGGTCAACAAGGTGAAACCCCGTCTCTACTAAAAATACAAAAATTAGCTGGGCATGGTGGTGCGCGCCTGTAGTCCCAGCTATTTGGGAGGCTGAGGCAGGAGAATTGCTTGAACCCAGGAGGCGGAGGTTGTGGTGAGCTGAGATTGCGCCATTGCACTCAAGTCTGGGTAACAACAGTGAAACTCCGTCTCAAAAAAAAAAATATATATATATATAATATAAAACTGATAAACTGATGGAGACTTAGGAGTTTTCATCTTTTTTTTTTTTTTTAAGAGTCTTGCTCTGTCCAGGCTGGAGAGCAGTGGCATGATCTTGGCTCACTGCAACCTTTGCCTCTCAGATTCAAGCGATTCTACTGCCTCAGCCTCCTGATTATTTGGGACTACAGGCACACAGCAACATGCCTGGCTAGTTTTTTTTATTTTTAATAGAGATGGGTTTTCGCCAGGCTAGCCAGGCTTTTCTCCAACTCCTGGCCTCAAGTGAGGCGCCTGCCTAAGGCATCTTCTTTATTAATGCCTGTCTCAATGATTTCATGTTGTAAAGGTCCCTCCCATAAGAGTCCCTCCCTTTACCATGTGTTTCTCTAACTACTTACTTGTTTTCTTTCCTTTTCTTTTTTTTTTTTTTTTTTCAGACGGAGTTTCGCTGTTGTTACCCAGACTGGAGTGCAATGGCACGATCTTGGCTCACCGAAACCTCTGCCTCTGGGTTCAAGCAATTCTCCTGCCTCAGCCTCCCAAGTAGCTGGGACTACAGGCGCACACCACCATGCCCAGCTAATTTTTGTATTTTTAGTAGAGACGGGGTTTCACCATGTTGACCAGGATGGTCTCGATCTCTTGACCTCATGATCCATCCGCCTCGGCCTCCCAAAGTGCTGGGATTATAGGCATGAGCTGCCGCGCCCAGCCTCTTGCTTGTTTTCTTAAAGCCAAATATCCAGAAACTCCCAAGCTCCCCACCTCCACTTCCCACTTCCTCACCCCCATTCATTCCTTAGCCCATCTTGATCTGCCGCTTGTTTTGCCCAAAACTGCTTTTCCAAATGGCACTAGTTACCATATACAGTGGACATTTCTCTTGGACAATAGTCTTTCTTTTGCTTCACCTTTCCATGACATATGACACTTCTTCACTCCTTCATTCTTGAAACTCAACTCCCCTTGGATGCTGCTCTCTTGGCTCCCTGTAATTCTCTGGCCACTCTTCTGAGTCTTCCTCCCCAATCCTCTTAAATGCTGCTCTATCACAGGGCTCAGCCTTTGGTTCTTTCCTTGCTCTAAGATATGTCATCCATGCCTGCAGATTCCATAACAATTCTTAAATCTATATCCCCAGTCCCGACCATTTTGCTGAGCTGTGGGAACATGTGTCCAACTGACCTCAGATGCCTCAAACATGTTCCAAACCAAACTTACCTTTCCCTGAAACTGCTCCTTTTCATGTCACCATCATTTCTTTCATGCCATCATCATCATCAGCCAGAAGCCTTAGACTCAGTCTCAACGCCTCCCCCCACATTCAGATAAATTTTCCAAGTTGACGTCAAACTGCATCTTTAGATGCCATCCCTTCTTTCAAACCCAACAGCCACTGCTTTAGTTCATTATCTGTGCCTGAACTTTTGCAATACTCAAGTCACCCTCCAGGAACATGCCTGAGTGGTCCTTCTAAAAGCACATCAAATATATTCAAGCTGCTTAAAGCATTTTCAGTGCCTACCCTCTCTAACTTTAAGTCTTGTTTCTTCACAATGGTTCTCAAATCTTAGGCCTTAATACTTACATCTCCCAGAAAGGCACTAGTCCTTCCTTCCTCCCTTCCTTCCTTCTTTCTTTTTTGAGACAGAGTCTTCCTCTGTCCTCCAGGCTGTAGTGCAATGACGTGATCTTGTCTCATGGCAACCTCTGCCTCCAGATTTCAAGTGATTCTCCTGTCTCAGCCTCCCGAGTAGCTGGGACTACAGGCACCCGCCATCATGCCCAGCTAATTTTTGTATTTTTGTACAGACGGAGGTTTCACCATGTTGGCCATGCTGGTCTTGAACTCCTGACCTCAGGTGATCCACCCACTTCACCCTCCCAAAGTGCTGGGATTACAGGCATAAGCCACTGTGCCGGACTAGTTCTTTCTCTTGTCTCCATGTCTTTTGTATGCTGTTCTGTCTAGAAAGACTTTTAACCCCTATGTCTGAACTCCACCCACCTTTCCAAACTCAGTAAAGTCTCCATCCTCTTTTAAGCCTTCCCTGACCAGGTACACTTCCTTATTTTTGTATCATTGGCTTTGCTTCATACACAGCTCTAGGCCATTAGACTCCCAAAATCAGTCCCTAGATCGGGACCTGGTACAAGTAAGTGCTCAATAAATACTTGTTAAACGAATGAATGAATTTAAAGACGCTTGAGACCACTGGTAAGAAATTCGGATTTCCAAACCCCTCCCCTTCCCAACTCCCACTCGTAAGAATGCTTTCGCAGCAGCCTCAGGCCGGAGGTTACTTATTAGAAACTGGGCAAAGCCGGAAGGCGGCCACTTTGCAGCAAAGAAGCCCTAGCCCTGGGAGTGAATCAGGCCAGCTCAGGCCGCACTACGGTCTCCTGGTTGACAGGTCGAGGGGCCTGGCGGGCGGCTAGCGTTGCCAGCTTACAGGGCTCCCGCGCGCCAGGTGAGCCCACTCACTGCGCGGACGTTGGGACTGGCTGGCGCGGGGGGCGGGGACAGCGTCGCCCCGCCCCGCCCGGCCCAGCTCGCGCGTCCGTTGTCCGGCCTCCGGTCACGTGACAGCAGCGCAGGTGAGCGCTGCTTCCGGGGTCGGGCGCCTTAGTCGCGGCCGGCTAGGGTTTCCACTCGGTCGGTTGCGCGGGAGACTATGGCGTCCTCCTCTGTCCCACCGGCCACCGTACCGGCGGCGACAGCGGGCCCCGGCACAGGTTTCGGCTTCGCCTCCAAAACCAAGAAGAAGCATTTCGTGCAGCAGAAGGTGAAGGTGTTCCGGGCGGCCGACCCACTGGTGGGTGTGTTCCTGTGGGGCGTAGCCCACTCGGTGAGAACCGGCCCTAGACCCCCGCAGCCCTGTCCAAAGCCCTCTGCTTCGAGACGTCCCTGTTTCCAAGTTCCAGCCTCCCGAGCCCCACACGCTGCCACTCCCCTCCCCCGGGCTCCCTTGGTCCTTGTCCAGCAACCCCCAGGTGTTCCCCTAGCAGGTTTTCTGATTGTGGACTTTTTTCTCTCCATCAGCCCTTTACTGCTCCACTCTAGTTCCACCTTTCCCCCTGAAATCCAGCTCTCTGTGCTTTGACTCCTTCCTGCCGTGTCCAGCTTCACTCCCCGGCTACGGAGACTGGCCAGGACTGGGCGCCAGCAGGGAGGACATTAGGGGGAGTGGCTTTTTCTTGGGTGGTGTTGGTGAGAGTGTAGGTGGAGGGTGGGGGACTGAGGGGAGTAGATAGATGAAGAGGTTCTTTCATTTTGCTTTCCACCTTGCTTTCCAGCCCCGGTTCTTGGCTTTTGAATCTTGGCTTTGTCTAGGGGAAGCTCCAGGTTTCCTGGACTTTCTAATCCTGCTTCTCCCTTCCTTTCCCTTCCAGAGGTACAGCATTTCAGAGAAACTACCCCACCCTGAGCTAGAAGTTGCAGTCTCTCAGGACTTATGTATATATGCCTTTGGTCTTAATTAACTGCATCCTTACCGCTGGCTGGAGCCATCGGTTTTGGTGTAGGTGGCTGCAATTGTTGGCCAAAGAGAAGGCTGAGGAGCTCTGGCCCTGGGGACACTATAGTGGTGAACTTAACAAACAAGAAACTGCTCTGAGGGTAGGGCCTGGGAGTCAGGAGGCAGCCAAGGAGACTTCTGTCCCCTTTCCTGAGGATACCTTAGGTGAAAGAAGCACAGCCATTGCCCATCTTCTGTCAGGTCGGGAGTGGGAGAAATACGGTGATCTTGAATGTGACAGGGAATATTTTCGAAATCAATGTTCTTGAATGATTATAGTCATGGCTGGGTTATGGAGATGGAAGTTGTGAGGAAGAATACAGGTTTTGTCACATTTTTAATTTGTGGCAAAGAATTTCTTAACCACAAATTAGGAATGTTGTTTGTGGCCAGTCAGATCGCTTTTGGATTTGTGACTCTCTGGGTGGTAAGCTCTTAGTGAGTATTCAGTGGAAGGCACTTCGCATGGGGAAGGCTGATAGAGGTAGGGCTGCCTCTCCTATGTACCTTCCAGTTGGTTCATCCATCCCTGGGGGATGCTTAACAGGGAGGGGTTTCCCTTGTTAAGGATTGGGGGAGTTACATGTAAGACCTACCTCAGCTTCACTAGGTATATATACTTTAGCCCCAGCACCCCACCCTCTGCCAACACACATCTACTTCAAGGGTTTGGAATGGAGAAATTCCTTGAACATATGTCTTAGTGATGATTCAGCTTGCCTAGCAGGTGGGGAGGAGGGGGCAGGAAGAACTCTAGCTGAATTTTAGGCTGGGAATCTCAAGTGGCTTTTTTTTTTTTTTTTTTTCCTGGAGGAATATGTTCTGTCCTCCTTTTCTACTGAGAATGGGAGGAGTTGCTTGCACAGCAGTGTGTGGGATTTAGGTTAGACTGCAGTTCATAACCTCTGTGGAATGATCTAGTAAGGATAGGCAAGGCATTCATTTATTTGGTTAATAGACATGTCAGGATCACTGTGTGCCAGACATTGTGCTAGTTAGACACTTGAGAGATGGAGAGGACTCGAACGAGCTTGTGTTCTTTAAGAGCTCACAATCTAGATGGGTGAACTTACATAAACTAGTGATTATAGTCATGTGGTAACAAAGGCAGGTGAAAGGTACTATAGCAACACCAAGGAGAAAGCACAGCTCGGGATTTCTAAGTATCAGAGCTTCCTTTCTACCCTGAATTAGCAGACTGCAGATCCTGGGGGCTGAGGAGAACATGTGATGCTTGTGTCCTCTGTGCTGTGGATTAGTTTGGCTTTAGGGAACAGATGCCTAATGAGCTCATATCCTCTGATTGCCTGCATTCCCTCTGAAATCAGCTGCTCTTCCTTTACCTTACACCTAGACAGGTGGGGGCCTACTGCAAACAACTAGGTCAGAGTGGTCTAGGAAGACTGGTCCTGTTTGCAAAGAGATGCCTTCTGCAGGATATGGACATTTATCCTTGTTGCTGTGGTTGGCCCCTCAGAATCCCATTAACTCTCTTGTGCATTTTAAAAATCTTTTTTTTTTTTTCTCTTTCTAATGGAACACATAGCTGTCTTGAGTCTGCAGAGTTTTGTTTGTTTGTTTGTTTGTTTTTCTAGAATTTCTCACAGCTTTAAAAATAGTCCTGAGTTGCTTACAGGGTTGTCCTAATATAAAATGACTGTTGTGAGCATGAAGGGGTGGGAGTGTTGGGGGCTATGTGTGAGGGTTGCTTACTGTAGTCCTTCTTGGGCAGCAGAAGGGTTATACACATTCTCTCACTTCTGTCAAGCATATACACAGCCAGTGTATTTAAAGGAATGAGATGTGAGTGGCCTTTCCATGACTGCTGCCCAAATACAGTATGGGTAGCTCTTCACACCTTACTCATGGCCTCCCTATTCATGTTTTGGCTTATCAGATCAATGAGCTCAGCCAGGTGCCTCCCCCGGTGATGCTGCTGCCAGATGACTTTAAGGCCAGCTCCAAGATCAAGGTCAACAATCACCTTTTCCACAGGTAAGTGATGATCCTTGCCATTCTCATGTCAACCTTCCTAGAAAGGGGTAATAAATACTTTTAAAAGTTTCGGTGAGTTGAAAATTTAACATCCTTTCCAATGCAGAAATTAGTTTTGTGCGAAGAAACCATGAGAATAATTTCTGGTATTCCCTATATCCTTATATGAATCAGTGTTATCTCTCCTCTAGCTTGGCAATTCCATAGAGTAAATATGTGCAGATATCATTACCTGCTCTTTTTCTCTTTCTTTTTCTGCTTGTGACCTTGCAGATGCCATGAGACCATTAGCTTCTGATAGGGACCCCTTGGAAGAAAAACCTGAGTTCTCTAAGCCCTCCTAGTATCAGAAGATGCCATTCAAGACAGTGGTGCCTTTTGCTGACTTTAGAATGTCTCTGACTTACTTGAGATTTGAGAAATGCTGCTGTTTGGAATGGGTAGTAGATCCTGACTCTACTACACCACTTACCAACCATGTTACTTAGGCAGGCCACTCAATGACCCTGAGACACAGTCTCCCCTTCTATAACATGGAAATAATATATTTTTATAGGACCTCACAAGGGCCAGATGTGGTGACTCATGCCTGTAATCCCAGCACTTTGGGAGGCCAAGGCAGGTAGATTTTGAGGTCAGGAGTTTCAGACCAGCCTGACCAACATAGTGAAACCCCGTCTCTACTAAAAATACAGAAATAACCGGGTGTGGTAGCATGTGCCTGTAATCCCCACTACTTGGGAGGCTGAGGCAGGAGAATCACTTGAACCTGGGAGGTGGAGGTTGCAGTGAGCCGAGATTGTGCCACTGCACTCCAGCGTGGGTGCCAGAGCAAGACTCTGTCTCAAAACAAACAAACAAACAAAGGACCTCACAGGGTTTTATAAGAATCAAATGAGGTAATATGTCTGAAGGTACTTTATAAACTACCAAATGTATGTAAATGTAATATTGTTTGTTTTCTTACTTTGAAAAACCTGAATTTCAGGGAAAATCTGCCCAGTCATTTCAAGTTCAAGGAGTATTGTCCCCAGGTCTTCAGGAACCTCCGTGATCGATTTGGCATTGATGACCAAGATTACCTGGTGAGAGTCCATTAAGGGGTGAGGGTAGCCCTTTCTCATCAGCAACTGAGGAGTCCTATTTGGGACAGCCATAGTTGGAGAAATGAGAGTCTTGGCAGACATGATTCTTTACCTTTTTGCAGTCACAGGTATTTTCAAAAATTTAATGAAAACTATAAACCTTATCCTTGGGGGAAAAGATGTAGATAAATTAAGAATTTTGCCAGGTGTAATGGCTCATGCCTGTAATTCCAACACTTTGGGAGACTGAGTTGGGCAGATCACCTGAGGTCAGGAGTTCGAGACCAGCCTGGCCAACATGTCAAAACCCTGTCTCTACTAAAGATACGAAAATTAGTTGGGCATGGTGGTGCATGTCTGTAGTCCCTGCTACTTGGGAAGCTGAGGCAGGAGAATTGCCTGAACCTGGGAGGTGGGGATTGCAGCGAGCTGAGATCGCACCACTACACTCAAGCCTGGGTGAAGAGCAAGAATCCTTGTCCAAAAAAAAAAAAGAATTATGCATTCAGTTTCATTCAGTCCTGAAATATGGACACCTGAATGAGGAGTCTGTGCTGAATCTCCTACCCCAGGGACTCATCCACTTTCAGCTGACCATTTTCATATGACTTGTTTCTGCATATAAAGGGGGAGGAAAAGAGCCTCTGGCCTATTCTGTGTCCCCAGGTGTCCCTTACCCGAAACCCCCCCAGCAAAAGTGAAGGCAGTGATGGTCGCTTCCTAATTTCCTACGATCGGACTCTGGTCATCAAAGAAGTATCCAGTGAAGACATTGCTGACATGCATAGCAACCTCTCCAACTATCACCAGGTCAGACCTCTCTCTAGCCCCGTTCTTTCCCTCTCCTCCCTACCCACGTATAGCTCAGCTTCTATCAGTAATAGATGCTGACTGGGGAGAAAACTCAGATCAGTACACAACTGGAATACATTGGAAGACAGAATCCATAATCACCAGCCCAAATTGGGATGAGGGAAGCTATTCTGTCTGATAAGATTTACTTGGAGTGTGGAGTTTCTGGAATGTTTTGGCAGTAAAAACACTTCTTGAATGTCTCTCTACTGAAGAAAAATTTCACCAAATCAGTGAGCAAGGAATACATGAAAGGGTCTAAAAGGAGTTTGGTTTATGCAACAAATATTGAATATCTCTTATTATTAGGCCCTATGTTAGTCAGTAGACAGGGAGGCAAATGAAACAGTCATGGCTCTTACAGATCTCTTGGCCTAATGGCAGTGACCAGTGGCCCAGTATTAGCACACAGCAAGAAAAGCATCCTAACTCACCTGGGAAAAGAAGTGTACTTGGGAGGCTAAAGACAGTTTTTTAGAGGAGATACTGTGAGAGTTGATCCTTGAAGGACTAGTAGGGGTTAACCACTGGACAGGGTAGAATAGCATTCTAGGCAAAGGAAAACAGCACTTGCAAAGACACAGAGCCATGAGAGAACTCTGTGTTAGGAAACTGCAAGAAATTCCATTTGGATGGAATATAGTATTATGGAGATAGGCAGGAGCCAGATTGTGAAGAAGCTTATAAGCCCCACAAAGAAGTTTGGGCTTTATCCTGAAGGTGGTTTTGCAAGGGAAGTGATATATTTGTTATTTAGAAATATTTAGAAAATGTGACAGCACTTTAGAGAATGGATTGGTGAGAGGGAACACTCAGAGTGTGGATACCAGTTAGGAGGTAATTTTAATAATCCAGGGTAGAAATGATGAAGGCCTGGGAGAGTGATGGTGAAGAGGATAGAAAAGAAGACCTATGGGAGAATTGTGAGAGTTAAGACAAGGGGTTGGGCGCAGTGGCTCACGCCTGTAATCCTAACACTTTGGGAGGCTGAGGCAGGTGGATTGCCTGAGCTCAGGAGTTTGAGACCAGCCTGGGCAACACGGTGAAACCCCTTCTCTACTAAAATACAAAAAATTAGCCGGACATGGCGGCATGTGCCTGTAGTCCTAGCTACTCAGGAGGCTGAGGCAGGAGGATTTCTTGAATCCAGGAGGTGGAGGTTGCAGCGAGTCAAGATTGTGCCACTGCACTCCAGCCTGGTGACAGAGTGAGAGTCCATCTCCAAAAAAACAAACAAAAAAAAGACACATATGGTCCAAGTTCCTGGTGAGGGATAACTGGTGCCCATTCACCAGAAATTAGAAATGAGGAACAAGCTTTTGAAGGAAGAAAGTTCTGATTTGGACATATTGAATTTGATGTTTCTGCAGTTCATCCAGATGAGGATGTCTAGTAAGTGGTTGGGGTATGGATATGGAATTCAGGAAAGAGGATTAGACTGGGAATATAGGTTTGAAAGTTATACATGAATAAATGATCATTAAAACCACGAGTATAGAAACAATTATTGTAGGGCTGTGTGGAGTGAAATAAAAAGACAGTTGAGGACAGAACCTGAAGGAGCAAGTGAAGAAATGAGCCCATAAAAGAGTAGATGGACACTTTTAATTATTTATGCCATACTACATTCCATACAGGATTTGAGGACAAAGAGAAGGGGAGGTATAAGGAGGGTGGTATAAGAAGAGCTGAGGATCAAGAGAGTTTTAAGGGGAGACTGGCCAATAGGATCAGGTGCCACAAAGCTGAAATACGACAATGACTAGAATATTTATTAGATTTGACAACTGAGGGATTTGGGGGAGATTTCAGAGGAGAAATGAGGTATAAACCTGATTTCCGTGATTCAAGGTGTGAATGAGAGACAGGAAATGGATTGATTGCTTATTGCTTTTCTCAGAAGGTTGGCTATGAAGAGAATGAGGCAGAAACACAGAGAGAAAGAGATGGTAAACAGTGAAGGAATTATTATTTTTTTAAGAGACAGGATCTCATTGTGTTGCCCAGGCTGGTCTCAAACTCCTGTGCTTAAGCGATCCTCCTGCCTGAGCCCCCCAACTACCTGGGATTACATGTGTGAGCCTGGCTTAATAGAATATTTTTTTAAGAATCCAAATTGTGGGCTGGGTGTGGTGGCTCATGCCTGTAATCCCAGCACTTTGGGAGGCCGAGGCAGGTGGATCACAAGGTCGGGAGATTGAGACCATCCTGGCTAACAAGGTGAAACCCCATCTCTACTAAAAATACAAAAAATTACCTGGGCGTGGTGGCATGCGCCTGTAGTCTCAGCTACTCGGGAGGCTGAGGCAGGAGAATTGCTTGAACCTGGGAGGCAGAGGTTGCAGAGAGCTGAGATCGCGCCACTGCCCTCCATCCTGGGCAACAAAGTGAGACTCCATCTCCAAAAAAAAAGAATCCAAATTGTAGGCAGTCATGCAGACTTTTTTTTTTGGGGGGGGGGCATGAAATCTGTTATTTATATTGCAATGACAGAATGACACAGCACAGCTCAACCCAATGCAGACATTTTAAACTATGGGAATCTAGCCTAGGAAGAAACACTGCTCTAGATAAAATGATTTAATTGATAAGAAGGTGTAAGTTCTAATCCTGGTTCTGTGACCACTTGCATATAGAGAGGGTCTAAAATAAGAATAATAACACTTAACTTTCCTCATCTCAAAGAATGAGAAAGGTGAATCCAGAGATGACACTTTAAAATTAAGAGACGTACAAATGGAAGAAATCAGAGGAACGGGGGATTCAGAAATGGAATGGATTCCCTGGAGCGTTTTGGGGAAGCTTCCATCACTTTTGAGTTTGTAATATCTCTACTTGAAGTCTTCTGCTCCACCCTGGAATGGCAGTGTTTGAATTCCCACCCCTGGGCTGCTTGTGTATCTGCTACTCAGCCTCTTCTCATTCCTTACCCCTCTTTCACTGTAGTACATTGTGAAGTGCCATGGCAACACGCTTCTGCCCCAGTTCCTGGGGATGTACCGAGTCAGTGTGGACAATGAAGACAGCTACATGCTTGTGATGCGCAATATGTTTAGCCACCGTCTTCCTGTGCACAGGAAGTATGACCTCAAGGTAAGAAGGGATCGCTCAGGTTTAGAGGGAGGCTCCTGATAGTCTGAGAATGGGGAAGACCCTGGGGGGTCTTTGGATGATTCTTTTTAAAGAAAAGAAAGCTGGATTTGAGTACTCATTTTAGGAGCTGACTCTTCTTTTAGCCACTTCTACTAACTCAGTCTTTGGGTCTTTCTGCAGGGTTCCCTAGTGTCCCGGGAAGCCAGCGACAAGGAAAAGGTGATACTAATTTTATGTGCTAGGGTGAGGGGTGAGGGGTGAGGGATGAAGGAGGGCAGAGGGAAACTTCTTAGGATGGAGAGGCCACTCTATGTAGGAATAGGGATTACTAGCTATTTATTATCTTAAACCACTTAAAAGAAGAGGGGGTAAACTTCTGTTGATCTGGGGATTGTTTGGAGGGGCAGTGGGAGCAGCTGCTTTAACATTGGCCTGGGTTATTCCATATGGAGGGCTTGGGGATGGGTGTGGATGCCAGACTTTAAGAGCAAAATGTTTAACTTCCACTTCCCATTCTGGGTTCTTTTATTCAAGCAGCTACTTTTGTTTAAGAAGAAACAGGCCAGGCACGGTGGCTCATGCGTATAATCCCAGGACTTTAGAAGGCCGAGGCAGGAGGACTCTTGAGCCCAGGAGTTCCAGACCAGCCTGGGTGACGTAATCTCTACAAAAACCAAAAAAATTAGCCAGGCCTGGTGGCACGGGCCTATAGTCCCAGCTACTTGGGAGGCTGAAGTAGGAGAATCACTTGAGCCCAGGAGGTCAAGTCTATAGTGAGCTGAGATCGAACCATTTACATTCCAGCCTAGGCAACAGACCAAGATTCTATCTCAAAAAAAAAAGGAGGGTCTTGGGTGAAAATCATAAGCAGAGAGTAGTGGGATGTGATTTGGGATACAGCTGTAGTGATTGAGTCTGGGGAAGTCACTGGAGTTGAGAACAGATCAGGGAAGCATCACAGTGTGGAGTTAGATGAGCTCTCTCTGCTAGAGGATACTAAGCTAGCATAGAGCCCTAGACAGAAGGTGAAGTTTTGAGACCTTGGGCAAGGGATGTGTTCCCAAGATGTCCCTTTACCTATTCCTAGGTTAAAGAATTGCCCACGCTTAAGGATATGGACTTTCTCAGCAAGAACCAGAAAGTATATATTGGTGAAGAGGAGAAGAAAATATTTCTGGAGAAGCTAAAGAGAGATGTGGAGGTGATGATTGGGTGCTCTGGGAAATGGCTTTCTTTGTTTCCTTTTTTTTGCTCTCTAGGATACTTGACTCTTTAATTCACACTATGAGGGAGCTCTCCCCTTCCCTTTATTATTCGGGTCCTCTGCATGTATG
The DNA here is from genome assembly GCF_049354715.1 of Callithrix jacchus. Classification (NCBI taxonomy): domain Eukaryota; kingdom Metazoa; phylum Chordata; class Mammalia; order Primates; family Cebidae; genus Callithrix; species Callithrix jacchus. The sequence continues at coordinate 62,099,557 of NC_133510.1, read as the reverse complement.
AGGATTGGGTATGAGACATGAAAAACCCCTAGAGCTGACCCATGGAAGGGGTGACTGGAATAAGCTAAAAGGATGATCTTAGATACCAGGACATATAGGCACTGAAGGGCAGTGGCATGCCCTGCAACCTCAATTTTTACACTTCCTTTCCCCAGGAGGGCCCCAGAAGTTCAAGGGTAGAGGTACAGGGGTGGTACCTCAGGAAGAGGGAGAGAGAGATGTCTGATTTGTCAGTGGGTCTCAGTTTCTAGTGCAATTGAAGATCATGGACTACAGCCTTCTGCTGGGCATCCACGACATCATTCGGGGCTCTGAACCAGAGGAGGAGGGACCCGCGCGGGAGGATGAGTCAGAGGTGGATGGGGACTGCAGTCTCACTGGACCTCCTGCTCTGGTGGGCTCCTATGGCACCTCCCCAGAGGGTATTGGAGGCTACATCTATTCCCATCGGCCCCTGGGCCCAGGAGAGTTTGAGTCTTTCATTGATGTCTACGCCATCCGGAGTGCTGAAGGTGGGAACTGGGACCATTTAAGGGTGGAGAGGGGATTGTTCTTGGGGGACAGAGACCCAGGGGACAGCCCGGTTAGCTTTTCAGAACAAAACTGGCTGGTTCCTGGAGAAAGGGAATTGGAACTAAACCTGCTCTAAATTGTTGGTCTCTCTCCCAGGAGCCCCCCAGAAGGAGGTCTACTTCATGGGCCTCATTGACATCCTTACACAGTATGATGCCAAGAAGAAAGCAGCTCATGCAGCTAAAACTGTCAAGCATGGGGTGAGGGTTCCTGAAAGCCTTTCCTTTCCTGTCCTGATATTCTTTGGGAAGAGAGAGCCTCTTGTGTTAGAGCAATGGCATGGCAAAAGGATGGAAGTGGTCTGGGGTAGACTGGGTGGGTAATAGGGATGGGTACTGCGGTGGCCTGACACATTGTTCTATATCTCCTCTCACAGGCTGGGGCAGAGATCTCTACTGTCCATCCAGAGCAGTATGCTAAGCGATTTCTGGATTTTATTACCAACATCTTTGCCTAAGAGACTGCCTGACTCTCCCTGATGTTCAAGGTGGTGGGGTTCTGAGAGGCTGGGGAATTGTGGATATTCTAGCCACCACGTTTCTTCTTTTGCTAAATTCAGGCTGCAGGCTCCTTCCATCCAGATAACTCCATCCTGTTTAGTAGGCTTCTGACCCTCAGAAGTACATTGTCCTTTCTCCCCTTTGCCCATTTTTCTCCCCTCTCTCCCTCCCCACAAGAAGTCTGCTTGTATTATTAGAATGTTATTGTTGATTCTCTCCCAAGTGCCTTGATCTTTGTAAAATCTCCTGCTATTTCTATGATATAGGAGCTGGGGGAAGGGGGTTGTTTGTCATCTTCAGGACCTGCCTGAAGCAACTACTCTGGATGCACTTTGCTGTGTGGGATGAACTAAAAGTGTCTGAATTTTGCTGATAACTTTATAGAACTCACTATGGCATGCTTCCCTCCTGGTGGGCCCTAGGATGGAGGAGAGTCAAGATACTACAGATGTGGGTACAGGCATGTACACACACGATGGAATATGGTCAGCCCTACACAGATAGGGTAGAGAGTGGGTCAGCAGCCTGGCACCTCACAGAGGTGGGGCCTACGAGGATTCTTGTAATTATGCAGAGAATTGGATTGGGTCTCTGTCAGAGATGGAGTAATCTCTTACCTCACCTTAGTTCCATCCCCACCCATCTCTACTTCTGGACACAGGAGCCCAGAGATGGCCAAAAGCATTCAAGCCTGGGGGAAGGTGTTTTGACTATTGCTGCTCTTCACCAGAACCTTGCATCTCTCTTGGGACTGGAACCCTTCAGTGGGCGTGTGGCCAGTTCTGGAGGCTGGGATTCTGGGCCAGGGTGTAAGGTTCATTCTCCACGTTAAGTTTCCTTTCAGCCAGGTGCAGTGGCTCACACCTGTAATCCCAGCACTTTGGGAGGCCAAGGCGGATTACCTGGGGTCGGGAGTTGGAGACCAGCCTGATCAACATGGTGAAACCCCATCTCTACTAAGAATACAAAATTAGCCAGGTGTGGTGGCACATGCCTGTAGTCCCAGCTAATTGGGAGGCTGAGGCAGAAGAATCGCTTGAACCCAGGAGGTGGAGGTTGTGGTGAGCCAAGATGGTGCCATTGCACTCCAGTCTGGGTAACAAGAGTGAAATTTCAGGGCCAGGCGCGGTGGCTCACGCCTGTAATCCCAGCACTTTGGGAGGCCGAGGCGGGTGGATCACGAGGTCAAGAGATCGAGACCATCCTGGTCAGCATGGTAAAACCCCGTCTCTACTAAAAATATAAAAAAAATTAGCTGGGCATGGTGGCACGTGCCTGTAATCCCAGCTACTCGGGAGGCTGAGGCAGGAGAATTGCCTGAACCCGGGAGGTGGAGGTTGCCATGAGCCGAGATCACGCCATTGCACTCCAGCCTGGGTAACAAGAGCGAAACTCCGTCTCAAAAAAAAAAAAAGAGTGAAATTTCATCTCAAAAAAAAAAAAAGTTTCCTTTCATCCTGCCTAGCCATCCCCAAGGTATATTTTCAGAAGAAGGGAATATCTCTACTTGGATCAATTCTGGTCATTTCAAGAGGATGGAGTCCTCAGTGTGGGAACCTCCCCTACTCCCTGGATGTGTGTGCCTAGCACACTTCCTTCTCCCACCCCTTCTCAAACCCTTTTTCCAGTTGGATTTGTTGTTCTGTTCTTCTGTCCTGTCTTATACTGCTACTGTGTCTCTTAGGGGACAGATGGACTTCTTTGTCATCTTCACTCTCCACCCCCAGAGAGGAGTCAGAGCCATAACTCAATCACTCAGCCCCTCCAAAGATAGTTGAGTTGATGATGTGTGATATTCTCGTAATGTTAAGAACCCTGATGAGATGAGATACATTGTCTTCCCCACCCTACAATGCCTCTGGAGCCAAGGCACCCATTCATCTTGCTAGCCTCCATCCCCCTGAGGCTTCCACTTTTTTTTTTTTTTTTAAACCTTAAGATGGGCACCAGCAACTGGCCTGTGGTGATGCAAAGCTGCTTTGCTCTGTATCTGGCTGGACTGATCTATCTCCCAAGAAGCCATGAGGCAATAGGGAGAAGCTCTCTCTCTCCTCTTCATCTTCTGCTCCAAAGGAGGTAGCAAGAGGAGTACCCAGTTTTAGGGGTTGGAGCCCCTATAACATCTTCCTGTCAGGAGACTGATGGATCTTTTTCATTCCAACCATCTCCCTTTCCCCCAGTGAATGCAATAAAACTTTGTGACACCAGCAACTGTTGTTCTTTAGAAATGGGTTTTCTGATCACATGGCTGATGTATTATGGGCAGTATGGATGTCTTCATTTGTTGCTTCTGTTTATCATCTTTTTTGTTTTATTAAAAAAAATTCGTGGTCGGTTGCAGTGACTCAACGCCTATAATCCCAGCACTTTGGGAGGCCGAGGCGGGTGGATCACGAGGTCAAGAGATCGAGACCATCCTGGTCAACAGGGTGAAACCCCGTCTCTACTAAAAATACAAAAATTAGCTGGGCATGGTGGTGAGTGCCTGTAGTCCCAGCTACTTGGGAGGCTGAGGCAGGAGAATCGCTTGAACCTGGGAGGCGGAGGTTGTGGTGAGCCGAGATTGCACCATTGCATTCCAGCCTGAGTAACAACAGCGAAACTCTGTCTCAAAAAAAAAAAAAAAAATTCGTGTATTTGCTCCCATTGCTATCATAATACAGGGAATAAATTATTCAATCCAAATTCCTGTACAGAAATACTTTTTTTTTTTAAATTTTTTTATTAACATTTCACTTCTCTGAGGAAGCCTGTGCTTAAGGGTGCAGAAACCAGCTGAAGAATTTTGGTGTTCAAGGTGTTGAGCCCCTAACTAAGGATGTGGGTTTCTAGACAGATGGCTGTGAACTTTTTTGAAAAGGCTGTGAAGTGTGTGCACGGAAATGGAAAGCTTAGTTTTTAGCCTTGTGGCAGGTCAGCGGTAGTGAGGGCCAGGGAAGAGTAGGGTGATGGGACCCTTCCTCTTCGCAGAGTTCTGGGCTTGGCTAACACTCCATTTTGGCAAAGGTGAGTGGGCCTCTCAGCCCACCTGCTAAAAGAAAAGGAATTCAGTACTCCACCCCCCACCGACTTCCTGGGAAAGCTGTCCTCTTCCTGGAGGGAAGGAAGAGTACAGCTGCAGCAGGGTCCTGGGAAAGTGAAGAAAGTGACCAGCCCTCCAGTCTAGAGGGGGAATGAAAAAGGGGTGGATGAATAGAGGTTGTTGCCAGTTTGGGAGATTCCTGTCTTGGCTGAGAAAGTCTTTTGGCTGGTGGAAAAACCTGGCTTGATGTGGCTGGCCTCAGGGAAGTGAGTTGGATTGGGGGCGGAGACTGCTTGAAGTGGGAAGCAGAGCAGAGCTTTTTTTCTTTGAGAGTTTTTAACTCTATTTGAACCATACACTTGACACAACCACCACCCCAAGCCACTTTTTAAAAAATGTATTCACTTCCCATTCTGCACCAGCCTCCATATCCGTTTGTGGAAAGAGAAAATCGGAGGCACTTACCAATGACCATCTGAGAGCACGTTGTGGGGGTCACAGGAGGTAACAATCTAGAAAGAGGCAGGAGATGAGGGAGGGGATTGAAATAGTTTAGTACCGGGATTTGTTTATTTTTTAGAACCAATGCTTTTCTTTTTACTATGACTCTCCCCAACCCACATTGTTCCTCAAAGGCCCTTCTACCACAAGGATTCAAAAAATTGCCGCCCTCCCCCCTCCGAATCCCCATATACCCACCAACACTTCACCCACCCATCCACCACCAGCTCCCGGGAGCTGCTACGCAGCTGGCTGGGAAAGAAAAGGGAGAGTGCTCTGCTGGGAGGCGGGAGCGAGAAGGGTGGCGTCTCCAGGGATTTAACCTCCTACCCTCAGTTCCGTGACGCCACCCCCTCCCTCCAAAGAGTGGGACAGCTCCTCCATTTTTGTTCTGGGGAGGAAGAGCAGGGGCTTGCGGATAGAAGGGGGTCAAAGGGAACGGTGATTATCACCTGTGAGGGGAAAGGGGGTGCTGTCCTCCCTCCTTCCCTTTCCATCAGCCTGCACCCCCTGCAACCCCCCACCTTCTCGGGGTCTCCCCCCCCTTGTTGCTAAGGCCCGGACCGTCATCCCAGCAACAGCCTCAGTCATGTGACCGGCAATGGCGGCGCTGACGAGAGGTAGGTGAGCCCGGCGCCCCCCACACCCACCGCGCGCCCCCCAGGCCCCGCTAGCACCCCTCACACGCCCCCCGCTCCCCCGGCACCCCCTCTTCCCCCACCCCTCCCCGTACGCGGCTCTGGGCCCCCAGCTCCGGGCCCGGGCGATCATCTTTCTAGCACCCTCCAGCCTTGGCCTCTATTCGGGGATTCTGAGAGCTGCGATCGGGCCGACCTGCACCCCCACCCGGGGGTGGGGATCCGGGGGCTTCGGCGAGTGAGAGATGTGGGGAGTTGGTTCCGGGTCGGGTGTTGGAGGAGGCCTTGGGGGGAGGGCTGGAGCGGCCTCAGTGGATGCCCCCAGGGACCCTTGCCCTTCCCGGCTGTCCCTCCCTCCGGCCTGGGTCTGGAGGGAGACTGGTCCCTTGTCCGGCCTGGGTTGCCACGGAGGAATCACAGACCCACCCTAAACTGTGGCCCCGCCTCCCTTTTCTATGCCAGCAGGACTTGGAGCTAGGACACCTAGGTCCTGGGTCCCCTGTGATGAGACGGGAGGTGTTGCATCGCGGGTAGACTGTATGGGCTGAAGATCTAGTGTTCCATTTTCACTTTATGAATCTCAAGGTGCCTCTGGCCTTTGGGGATGATGATAGAAACATGAAGGGACAGCTGCTCCTTTTTTGGATCAGTCAATAAATGGAGGTCACACTTATGGCCCCTCTTTCTGTTTGAGCTGCATTGGGAGGTGTTGTGGGGACAGCACTGTAGCCCAATGCGACCAGACTCTGGGGAAACATCAGGCCTCTCCAGCTGAGCCCTTGTGTGAGCCCCGCCCCTCCCTAAATACCAGACTAGGGAGCTGACAGACAGCCCTGCCTGTGCTGGGTTTAAAAGGTGACAATGAGAACTTTGTTATTGTGGGGGCTGCTGCCACTTCGTTCACCTCTTTAACAGACTTCAGCGGAAGGGACTGAGTTAGCTCTCAAGGAAGGCTCCCTGGCAATAGGGGCTGAATTATTTGGGAATATGGAGCAGCGCAAGGAATTGGGAACACAGGAAATACTCCAGTTCATGTGATCTGAGGGAGGCGTCAGGAAGACCTCCACCTGTGTGGGCTTTTTCTTTCCTGGCTTCTCTTATGTGTGCCCTAGGCTTTCTTGGGGGCCTCAGAGCTGGGGAAGAAAGGAGGAAGGTTAGCATGTTGAAGTTCCTTCTTGAGCAACCTGGGGAGAAGCTGAGGATGGAATTCTGCAGAGGATAGAGGAAATGGAAGGGGAGTTTTTATTTCTGGGTTGGCTGAGGGAAATGGTAACATTTGCCATCATAACTTTTTACCCTTCCCCCACTCCCAGGCCTGGTCAGCTGAGTGGAAATAGAAGGATTTCTGCTGCCATCATCTTCCATGGGCTTTCCAGGTACCTCCCCAACAAGGGATCCTCAATGTTCACCCTGAAACTGGTTTCCTTCATTCCGTGTTCCAAGTAATCCCATTCCCAGTAACCTATGCCCAGGTTTCTGTCTCTGTTCCATGGGCTGCTAGGTTGGGGGCCAGGGGATTTGGGAGAAGGGGTTTCTCACTTTCCTTCCTTTTTTCCGCCCTGCCAGGTCACACGACCTACAAGTAGGGAGCAGGGAAAAAAGAGTGAGCCTGCATGCCAATTCTAAGCTCTTCGGGATCAAAGTAAGCAAAAAGGAGGGGCAAAAAATCTCCCTCCCCTTTAAAGAGCCCATTTTTCCCTCAGAGGTGGGAGGGGCAAATTGTCTCTACGATCTGGGAGAAATGACAGGAGAAACAAGACTGATGCTTGGTTTAGATGATAATACAGTTCTGGAAACTTGCTTGGTCTTCAGTGGGCTTTGGAAGATAAAGGGAGATAGAATATGAATTTGGGGGAAGGGTTGGGGATTAGGCTTTGAGAAACAGGTAATAGGGGGTTTGGAAAGAATCTGAAGTAGGAGGCACTGATACTTGTCAAATGGGGACCCCCCACCCTGAGTCCCTTTCACCCTGGGGGCAGTGTCGTTCGTCCTGTCCAGAATGGCAGCCTGTGGAGGCACCTGCAAGAACAAAGTGACTGTCTCCAAGCCTGTGTGGGACTTCCTGAGCAAGGAGACCCCAGCCCGGCTGGCCCGGCTTCGGGAGGAGCACCGTGTGTCCATCCTTATAGATGGCGAGACTTCTGACATCTATGTTCTCCAGCTTTCCCCACAGGGCCCTCCCCCGGCCCCTCCCAATGGGCTCTACCTAGCCCGGAAGGCTCTCAAGGGGCTGCTAAAAGAGGCAGAGAAAGAGCTGAAGAAAGCTCAGAGGCAGGGGGAGCTGATGGGCTGCCTGGCTCTGGGGGGTGGAGGGGAGCACCCTGAGATGCACCGCCCAGGCCCACCCCCTCTCCGAGCAGCCCCACTTCTGCCCCCAGGGGCTCGGGGGCTCCCCCCTCCTCCTCCCCCACTGCCCCCACCTCTTCCTCCTCGCCTTCGGGAGGAGGCAGAAGAGCAGGAGAGCACCTGCCCCATCTGTCTGGGGGAGATCCAGAACGCCAAGACATTGGAGAAGTGCCGGCATTCATTCTGCGAGGGCTGCATCACCCGGGCTCTGCAGGTGAAAAAAGCCTGCCCCATGTGTGGCCGCTTCTATGGGCAGCTGGTGGGCAACCAGCCCCAGAATGGGCGGATGCTGGTCTCTAAGGACGCCACCCTCCTACTGCCCAGCTACGAGAAGTACGGCACCATCGTCATCCAGTACGTCTTCCCGCCCGGTGTCCAAGGGGTAAGAAGACCATGTCCTGCCCTTATCCTTTGGCTTCCCCAGCCTCTGACCTAGGAAAACTGGGTGAGGGTATGTGCTTGTTAGAAGTGAGACAGTCTTGTTGTCTTCCTCTGTGCCCTCCTACTCGGTGCCCTGGAGCTAGGAGGTCCTGGTGAGGCCCAGCTTTTCCATCCCTGTGATCCTAAGGTACACATAAAAATCAGATATGAGCTAGGAAAAAAAACACACATCAGATATGAGAGAAAGAAATTACATATTATTTCCTTGGTGAACATAAATACTATGGTGACATTTGGCAGACGTAAATTCTGTGGAGGTGGTGGCTTAGGGGCAGGCAGGCACAATAGGAAGGGATCTGACAACCCAACAGAGCCAGGAGCATCTCTCTGTGTCAGATGTATGAGAGCAAAACCTTGATGCCAGTGGAAGGTTAAAACAGGAGTGGTCAAGGGCCTATAGGTGTCTTCCTGCTGGACAAAGAGTAATGTGGAATTCTGGGTGCAGAGGGGTAAAGAAGCTGCACAGAGTCCGGGCGCGGTGGCTCACGCCTGTAATCCCAGCACTTTGGGAGGCCAAGGCAGGTGGATCACAGGTCAAGAGATAGAGACCATCCTGGTCAACATGGTGAAACCCCGTCTCTACTAAAAACACAAAAAATTAGCTGGGCATGGTGGTGCATGCCTGTAATCCCAACTACTCAGGAGACTGAGGCAGGAGAATTGCCTGAACCCAGGAGGCAGAAGTTGCCATGAGCCGAGATTGTGCCATTGCACTCCAGCCTGGGTAACAAGAATAAAACTCCATCTCAAAAAAAAAAAGAAGCTGCACAGAAGAGTAATGGAAGATGGAACAGGTTAGACAGTGGCAGAAATATTAGGAGTATTTTCAGGTGAAGGGAAGGCTAAAAGATAGATTATTCTGTCTTCATATTTCTGCTGAGTTGTCTGGAGTGCAGGGACCAGCCACCTTCCATCACTTCTGAGAATCCATTTGTTGCTGAATGGATTGTTGCTGAGGGATTGAGACAGCAGAAAAAAACCTCTTAACACATAAAGATTATGCTCTGAAACAGGCTCTGACTGCCCAGGCCCTATAATCTCTCCTTTGGAAAGCTGTCAGCCTGTTACTGCCCTGTTCGCATTAGCTGGGGGTGCTAAGACAGAGGCTGGCCGCCTCCATTGACATCTGGGTCTTGGGATGGCTGGCTGCTCACTGCCCACTCTGCTTCACCTTCCTCCCAGGCTGAACACCCAAACCCAGGAGTTCGGTATCCTGGCACCACACGGGTGGCCTACCTCCCGGACTGCCCTGAGGGCAACAAGGTGCTGACCCTGTTCCGCAAGGCGTTTGACCAGCGTCTCACCTTCACTATCGGCACATCCATGACCACAGGGAGACCGAATGTCATCACCTGGAACGACATCCACCACAAGACCAGCTGCACAGGGGGACCCCAGCTGTGCGACCCCTCTTCACTACCTTTCCCTTGGCTCCTCCCCTTTGCTCAGTTTCCACTGAGGGAACCACCAACCCCCTTGCTCTGGGATCCTCCTAACTGGAGAGGACCACTTCCAAACTGTTCAGCCATCTCAGTTTCTCCTTCATTCAACCTGGCCCTGATGTGCCCAGCTTAACCTACAAAAATAAGCAGAATTGGGCTAAGTTATCTTGGGTTTGGAGGTGTACCCCTTAGGGGAGGTGGGGAGGTGTTTTGAGCCACCTAGAATGAGGGTAAGCATGGGGATAATAGCAAGTTCAAACAGCTGACAACCCTCACCCTCATTTCTCTTTGCTCCCAGGTTTGGGTACCCGGACCCCACCTACCTGACCCGGGTGCAAGAGGAGCTGAGAGCCAAGGGTATCACAGATGACTGAAGGACATCCCCTTTGCCTAGGCCCCTGCTGTCCACCTCTACTAGGACCCAGCAGAAGCCTCTGTTCTACTCTCTGCCCCCTGCCCCCACACCACACCTGTAGGGGACCTGTCTAATTGGGAAGGGAGTTCAGAGAGGGAGGGGGGCAATCCCTTCCCCCCAGTCCTCCACTGGCCAAGTGTTTCAGTGCAGTGTGAGCCACTCCCTTCTGGCAGAGGCCGACCTCCAAGGCCCTGTTCCCTGCTCCCTGTGTACATATACACCCAGTTTCCCTGCCCCTCCATTGCCCTTGGCTTTTTCTGGTATGTGCTGTGCTCCATGACCAAGCTGTGAAAGGACCTAGGGTGGGGAAGGGAGGGTCTGTTGATCTCCCATCACCCCCACTTATTGCTCCACTGCTGAACTTGGGGTGCAGGGAAGGAGGAATTGGGCTGATGTGAGCTCCCCGCCACCCTCCATGGAGCCAGTTCTCCCTCAACCTTGTCCTTTCTCGCCTGTGTCTCAGTCTCTGTTAGTCTGTCTTTCTCCGCTCTTCTCTGACCCCTATGAGGAACCTCCTTACCCTGTTCTGGAATCGCTGCCAGACTGTAGCTTTTAATTTAATAAAAATAAAGTAAAATATGCAACTCTTTATGCCACACCCGTTATTTTCCAGGGACTGGGTGGGGTGGGGTGGGGTGGGGAGCGGGACCTGCTGGAAAGGGGGAGGGGTACTGAGGCGATCCTGCTTGCCCTCCCAGTCCCCCCAGCCTCCTGAGGACCTGTGGAAACGGGATGCACCAGCGGGTTCTGTAGCAACACTGTGAAGCCCTGGGTCGCACTTCGATGTTGGAATTAGGATTAAGAGGGTTTTGTTGTTGTTGTGCAACTATGGTTGTAGAGAAAAGAACAACCCTACCCCCTTTGCGAAGTTTGGCTGGGGTGGGAGTGGGGGCGGAGCCGGGCAGGGGGTGGATTCCGCAGCAGCAACTCCCCGGACGCGCGCAGGCCTCAAAGCCCCCCCAGCTTCCGTGCCCCTCGACCCTGAAACTTGGAGCAGGGTAGGGGTTCAGTATGAAGCCCCCGGGCCGCCCCGCCCCTGGCCGCACTGACCGGATACTGGGGGTTATGGGGGGCATGCTGCGCGCATGCGCCCTCCCCGAGCAGGAGGGGGTAAGAATGGGGGCCCGCGGTGGGGTCGGGGGTCTTTCGGGGCCTTCAGGAGAACTGCACCCACAACTCAATTTATCCGAAAATGAGTTCTGCGGGGCAGTCTCAGGAGTCAGTGAGTCCCATTAAGAGGGTCATAGCCCCGTTCTGGGATACACTTTTATAATAATGTGGATTTTGACAGGTGAAAGAAGGGGAAGGGGGAGGTCAGGGCTGCCCAGGAGGGCGGGCTCCTTACAGTGGTTCTGTACCCTCAGCCTCCGAGGAGAAGCCCTCTAGGGTCGGGGGGTACCGAGCCAGAGTCTGAACGTACGGAGGGAGATCACAGAAGGGATCGCGAACACGAGGTCCTCCCCTGGGCTCTGCAGCCCGGTAAGAAGCTGGGGGTGGGGTGGGGCACAGTTTGCCATCCTGCGCCAAGTGACGAATTCAAAAATATTCTGCTCTATTAGCATAAAGTTCGCATCTAATTAGCATGAGATCCATTTAATCGCAGAGACCTCCACTATTCTCGCCCTCGAGTTCTATGTGTGCCCCTATCTCAGCCGGTCCCGAGCCCCCGCAGGCGGAGTGTCCCTGCGCCCCACCCCTGGCCTCCCGCCAGCCCGGGCTCCAGGACTTCGCCTTAATTGGCCATTAGTCTAAGCTGGAGTCCCAGGGCCTGGAGGAAAGAAGGTCCTGAGACAGGGCGGCACTTGTGTTGTGTTCCCCCACAAATAGCTCCCCATACACGGACCCCATACCGGGGGTGCCTTTCTCCATCCCCGCGCGGCGGGGGACAGCCCCAAACTCAGAACATCTTCGCACAGGCCAAGGCCCCATCCACCAAGTCCTTCTTCACTGCAGAGGCCAAGGGGAGACCTGGGCAGACCCTGCCGACAGACTGAACCCCAACCTCAGCGCTCCGCAGAGCCCGGGATGCGGGAGGGAGGGGGACCCCGGGGCGGGGGACCCCGGGCTGGGGAGCGGAAAAAGCGCTGGGGACGTGGAGTGGGAACGTGGTGGTGCCTGGGGGAGGGGCGATCGGGGCGGGAACCCGGCGCAGGCTGGAGGGGGAACGCGAGGGAGAGGGCGGAGCTGGGCCGCAGAGGCCCCGCCCCGTGGCGGCCCCGCGGCCCGGCCTGTTATTCGGCTTGCCGCTCCGCTGGGACCCGCACCGCGCCAGTGGCTCGGGGGTCGGCCCTTGCTTCCTCCCCGACCCGGGCCTAGAGACACCCCCAACCAGAGGCCGGAGACAGCTGGAGCGGCTGCCGCATCCCGGCCCAGCCTCCCCTACCATCCCTCCCCGCTCCAGTGGACATCTGGACCCTGGGCCCCCCGCACCGACAGGGTTCCGGAAACCCTCCCCGCCCAGTCCGGCGGCCGGGGCCCACGCCTCCCTCTCTCCAGAGCCCCCCAGCACGCCTCAAGACTAGACTTCCGCCTACCCCCTGGACACCTCCTCCCGATCCCCTCCCTCCCCCAGTCCCACAGCCTGGACCAGGGTAGGGGGGGGCAGTGTGCGCCCGGCGCCGTCCCCGCCCCGCCCCCCTTGATTCCCCCTGCATGGCCGGCCCGGGTGGGGGGCGAGGGGGGGCCCGGGCGCCATGCGGGGGGAGCACAAAGGGGGTCGCTGTGCCTGTCCCCGTGTGATCCGAAAAGTGCTGGCAAAATGCGGCTGCTGCTTCGCCCGGGGGGGACGTGGTGAGTGCCAGGTCGAAAGGGCCCAGTGTTGAGAGGGGGGCGGGCTGGGGGTTCAGGGCTTCTGTTTGCCCTGGCCCTCCAGATTTATGTGTTTCCAGGAAAGTGGTTTCTTAAGTGATCTCTAAGGTTCCTTCTGCCTCCAAATTTCTGTTAGTTCAAGTTAAGGAAATTGGGGAAGGGGCAGGGAACTCATCTCTTTCCCTTAATCAAATGAGTTTGAGAAAAACCCACCACAATCCCCTTAGGCCTAGAACCGGTATCTTTCCTCAAACCTTTTGCTAAGAATCTACTTCTGAAGAGGGTCAGGGGAATGGAGGAATGAGAATGAGGGGGTTCTACAAGGGGCTTTATAAGGAATCATAGCTCTTCTGTCCCTGAGACCAGGCCAGAGATAACCCTGATGGATACTCCTCACTGGCCTCCTCTATTGAGTCTATGCACAGGTTGGGGAGGTGGGCTGTAGAAGTCTTTTCTTTTTATAGTGATTACTGCAATTGGTGGAGGAGGGGACTGGGAGTGGCAGATGGACCCAGCTCATCCTCCCCCCTTCCCAGAGAATGGTCTGTACCCATTGAAAGGGGGAGGGTTGTAGGAGAGCAGATGGCCACCCCCAGCTTCCAGTGTCTGCCCAGATGGCTGCCCCCGCCCTCATATCTATGCTATGCTCAGGATATGGGGAACTTCCACATGTAACTGGGGGTTCCAGGCCTGGAAAGCCAGATGTTTACCTTACTGTGCTTTCTCCCAAGGGTGCCCTGGTGAAAATTTCTATCCTGGCCAACTCAAATGAGGATGGCAAGAGAGTAAGCCTTGGGAGAGAGAGGCTGAGCATCATGGAGAGGAGATCCTGGGAGTTCGCTGGGACCCTGAGTCTGGAGCTGGGGCAAGGTCTATCACCTCCTGTCTTTTTCCTCCATTAGAATCCTATTCCATTGCTGGCAGTGAGGGGAGTATATCGGCTTCTGCTGCCTCCGGATTGGCTGCCCCCTCTGGCCCCAGCTCTGGCCTCAGCTCTGGCCCCTGTTCCCCAGGCCCCCCAGGGCCGGTCAGTGGCCTGAGGAAATGGTTGGATCATTCCAAACATTGTCTCGGTGTGGAAACTGAGGCAGACAGTGGTCAGCCGGGACCATATGAGGTGAGCATGGAATGCCACAGAAGCATGTTGGACATCCATGAAGGACACTGGCAGAGAGGGCAAGTTGGGGCCACCCAGCTACTGTCCCTGACCTCTGACACCTGATTTCTGGCCCCCAGAACTGGATGTTGGAGCCAGCTGTAGCCACAGGAGAGGAGCTGCCAGAACTGACCTTGCTGACCACATTATTGGAGGGCCCTGGAGATAAGACGCAGGTGTGAGGACAGGCTCTGGGGAGGCTCCTTTCTCTCAAGGGGCATTCATTTGCTCACCCTAGGATGCTCTTTCCTTCCAGCCACCTGAAGAGGAGACTTTGTCCCAAGCCCCTGAGAGTGAGGAGGAACAGAAGAAGAAGGCTCTGGAAAGGAGTATGTAAGTGTCCACAGCCCATCCCTGCAGTTGCACACCTTCCAGAAGACTGTCCCTCACATTTTTGATGGAGTTTCCTCAGAAGTTGGCTATGATGATGAAGGGGAGGAATGAGGAACGGGCTGAACCAAGGATGCGCTCCGACGCTGAAGTGGGGGTGTCCTCCTGCTTTCATCCTAGGTATGTCCTGAGTGAACTGGTAGAAACAGAGAAAATGTACGTGGACGACTTGGGGCAGATTGTGGAGGTAGCTCCCTTTACCCCTTCCCAGCCTGTCCCTCCTGCCCTTTCCATCCGCCCAGGGCTATTTTCAGGAGGTGCCTGGATGCTCCTCTGTCCCATCTCTCAAGCCTCCCCACTCCTGGACCTTCCTACTCTGGGGGCAGGGCGGCTCCCACCAGGGACAGAGAGGTGGAACACACCCTGGGTATGTGTACAGGAGCAGCATAAAGGTGGTGAGGGGACCACCACACGGCTCATGACCCAACCTCAACCTTCCCACAGGGTTACATGGCCACCATGGCTGCTCAGGGGGTCCCCGAGAGTCTTCGAGGCCGTGACAGGATTGTGTTTGGGAACATCCAGCAAATCTATGAGTGGCACCGAGAGTGAGTGGTGGAACCTGAGGGCCAGGAGCTGGGGAGGGGCCTCCTCTGTATCTGTTTCCCAACATCAGCCCTCTGCGACTTAAGGAATGTTTGGAGAAGTTTTGTAGGACACAGTACCAGGGCAGACAGCTCGAAACTGCGGGGAGTGGGCGAGGTAGGGGTTCTGAAATGTATTTGACCTGCCCTTCTCTACAACCCCTCCAGCTATTTCTTGCAGGAGCTAAGACGGTGTTTGAAAGATCCTGATTGGCTGGCTCAGCTATTCATCAAACACGTGAGGTTTCAGGGGGCGGGGTTTGGGGCGGGGCTTAGGAATGAGTTGGGATTCTCTGGAGATGTGTCCTCCCTACTTGCCTATTCTGCTCTCTCTTAAATATTACCCCTCTTAGGAGCGCCGGCTGCATATGTATGTGGTGTACTGTCAGAATAAGCCCAAGTCGGAGCATGTGGTGTCGGAGTTTGGGGACAGCTACTTTGAGGTCAGTGGCTGAGATGTTTTGGTGGGAAGGGGGACAGAATTGGGGCTTTCCAGGCTGCATAACCACCCTGTCCCTATCCCCAGGAGCTCCGGCAGCAGCTGGGGCACCGCCTGCAGCTGAACGACCTCCTTATCAAACCTGTGCAGCGGATCATGAAATACCAGCTGCTGCTTAAGGTCAGGACCCCCTTTTTCCTGGGGGCACAGCTGGCTGGCACAGTCGTTTCCTCATTCATCTCCCTGGAGTTTTTACGGCTCCCCCAGACTTCCCGAGGGCCCTCAACCGTGTCCTCATGGGAGGATGTGAGAGCTTCTAAGGGTGTCCTTGTGACCTCCCTGAGCGTTTCTTCTCTCTGTCTTAGGATTTTCTCAAGTATTACAGTAGAGCTGGGATGGATACTGCAGAGCTAGAGGTGAGGACCCCAGGTCTTCCCGGATGCACGATGTGCTCCTTATCCTCTTAGTTTCTCAGGGGTTCCCCCGGCTCCTTGTGTGGTTTACAGCTGTCTGGTTTTTAGTGGGAGGCTGGTTGGGTTTGAGACACTGTCTGAAGAGGCAACTGGCTGAGAAGGCCTCTTTCCCAATAATCTCTTCGCCAACAATATGCCTCCCTCACCTGTGTCCCAGCAAGCTGTGGAGGTCATGTGCTTTGTGCCCAAGCGCTGCAACGATATGATGACGCTGGGGAGATTGCGGGGATTTGAGGTACGGAGATAGGCAGGAAACTGGAGGCCAGATTCGCTTCTGTCCCAGTCCTAGCACTCTAGAGGTCCTTATGGGGAGTTGTCTTTTCCTGGGGCTGACCCCATGGTTGGTTGGGCATGTCGGGCGAGGGAGGGAGGAGCAGAGAATTGCCCTTTCTCTTCTTGCTCTTCTTCCAAGGCCACTATCTTTTTGGTTTCAGGGCAAACTGACTGCTCAGGGGAAGCTCTTGGGCCAGGACACTTTCTGGGTCACTGAGCCTGAGGCTGGGGGGCTGCTGTCTTCCCGGGGTCGAGAGAGGCGCGTCTTCCTCTTTGAGCAAATTGTCATCTTCAGTGAAGCCCTGGGAGGAGGAGTGAGAGGTGGAGCACAGCCTGGATATGTATACAAGAGCAGCATTAAGGTGGGGAGAGGGCCACATCAGAGGGCTTGGACAGAGAGGTCTGTGAGAGGATATCTCAGAGAGTCAGAGAGGGCCTGAGGAATCTGGGGGCTGTCTCCTATCTGCCAATTCAGGTGAGCTGCCTGGGACTGGAGGGGAACCTCCAAGGTGACCCTTGCCGCTTTGCACTGACCTCCAGAGGGCCAGAGGGTGGGATCCAGCGCTATGTCCTGCAGGCTGCAGACCCTGCTGTCAGTCAGGCCTGGATCAAGCATGTGGCTCAGATCCTAGAGAGCCAGCGGGACTTCCTCAACGGTGAAGTTCTCATCCTTTCTCCCCGATGTACTCTCAGCCCCTTGACCTCCTGAATCCCTCACTGCCCAGTCTCCAGTCCCTACCCTCTGAGCATGGCCCCTCCCCTTTTCCACTCCTAGCTCAAAATTTGATAGAATCCCCTAAAGCCCCATTCTCCCACTTTGCCCTCCCTCCTCATTAGCTGACAGGGAGGGAGGGCAAAGTGGGAGAATGGTACAGGCCCTAGGGAAGAGACCTGTTAGAATGGTAACCCTTCTTCTGTTCCTCTCTGCTCCAGCATTGCAGTCACCCATTGAGTACCAGAGACGGGAGAGCCAGACCAACAGCCTGGGGCGGCCAGGAGGGCTTGGGGTGGGGAGCCCTGGGAGAATTCGGCTTGGAGATCGGGCCCAGGGTAGTGCACACACACCCATCAATGGCTCTCTCCCTTCCCTGCTGCTGTCACCCAAAGGGGAGGTGGCCAAAGCCCCCTTGCCCTTGGATACACAGGTATGATGAATAGAGTTCCCTGGTTGTAGGGATAAAAGGGGAGAGCCTTTCTTGCTCTGGGACCCCCAAACTCTCTCCCCATACCATTCCTTCCTTTTATCTGGCCCTTCCTACTTCCCATCCTTTCCCCTCCTCCCCTTCATTTTAACTCTGGAGAAGCTGATAGTCTCAGATAATCTAAGATATCTGGCAAGAGGAGGTGGCTTGGCTAGGGACTTAAACTGAAAGGAGAGAAGTGAAGGTAGATTTCTGGCCTTTTTGATCCTCTGACTTCAATCTTTTCTTCAGGCCCTTGGTGACATCCCACAGGCTCCCCATGACTCTCCTCCAGTCCCTCCAACTCCAAACACCCCTCCCTGCCAAGCCAGACTTGCCAAGCTGGATGAAGATGAACTGTAACTGGTGAAAACCGTGGGGGTGGTGCTGACTCAGCTGCCTGTTCCCAAGGAGCTTCAGGGCAGTCCTTCTGGCACTGCTCTGGAATTCCTCCTTCTTGGTGTGTCTGGAGGGTGGGCAAGGCTGGGAGAGCTATCAACTTGGAGGAGAGCACCTAGACCCAAGGACTTTTTTCCACCCAAGGAACGCATGTTCCTTCCACTCCCACCTCTATGCATGCATCATGATCGCCCCAAAAGGAGGATATCTGGGTGGGTGGGAGGGCTGAGGCAGGGGCCAGATAGAAATTATTGGTTTTGTTTTTTAATTTTGTTTTTCCTGTTTTCTGAGAATAAAGATTTTGTTATATCATGAGGCTGCTGTATTGGCAGAGGGAAGGGGAGGCTGTAGTGGGGGCAGGTGGAGTGAAATGATATGGAAGAGAATGGTTGGCCCCAGCCATTGGAGGAGGGGGTCTGGTGAAAGGAGAAGCAGACAGAGTGTAGATAAAAGACGTTGCTATCTTTGTTCCTTAACCGCAGTTGCAGCATCTCTCAATCCAGACCTGAGGCATGGAACCACTGGAAAGCCCTTGATTATTCTTTTTTTTTTGGTAGAGTCAGGGTCTCACTATGTTGCCCAGGCTGGTCTTGAACTCCTGGGCTTAAGTAATCTACCTTCCTCGGCCTCCTAAAGTGCTTGGATTACAGCTGTGAGCCATTGCACCCGGCCAGCCCTAGACTCTTTACCCATCCCTTCTTTCCCCCTACTCACCCTCTGGTCTAGACCCTACCCTCTGGTCTAGACCCTCAATGCAGTGACTTCTCATTCCCCCAACACCCAGATACTAAAGCACAAAATGTCCAATGTACCTTTCATTCTGAGGCTGCCCTGTGCAGCTGAGGATGAGAAGGTGGAGAGGATCCTGGGGGCTGTGGCCCTTTCCTGTCTCTGGGTCTCCTTATCTTTGCTCTCTGCGAGGTCGTAAGCCACGTTCATAGTGAGCAGGAGGGGATTCTTCTTTAAGCCTTGGGCCCAAGAATGGAGACCCCAAGGGGGTCTTCACCCCTCCCAACTTCTGGGAGAACCGCTGGAACGGAGAGAGCCAAACATGCAGACAGCCATGTCCAGATGCCCTGTCCTGGGTCCTTATGTATCTGTGTGTCCACTGTGTCCATTCCTCCCTTGGGCTTAGTCACGTGCACTTGGGCTTCCTTAGCATACAATAGGCTGTTGGGGTGGAAGGGTGAGGAGGAGAGCTGGAGCCTCCCTGTGGGCCCGAGGTCCCTCTGGCCGACAATGGGGGGAGGGATCTCTAAGGGGGGGACAGGACGTAGTGCCCAGATAAGACTTCTGGGGAACAATAGGAGGAATTGAAGAGGGGAGACCCACCCTCACTGCACCACACCCCCAGGGCTTTGGGGTCATGGACTGGGGGGACCAGAGTGTCATGGGAGGGGTGCTGAAGATTCTTGCGAATGGAGGAGGGGATCCTGGCAAACAGCAGGATTCTGGAGTTCAGAACCTTTGTATTTCTTTAGGAACCATAGGGACACATGGGGTGGGTGGTTGACTCCTTTGCACTTAGTTTAACCACGTATGTGCTTTTGAGTGCCCACTTTGTGAACAGCATTTTTTTTTTTTGTTTGTCTGTGATGGATTCTTGCTCTGTCACCCAGGCTGGAGTCCAATGGCGCCATCTCGGCTCACTGCAACCTCCACTTCCTGGGTTCAAGCGATTCTCCTGCCTAAGCCTCCTGAGTAGCTGGGATTACAGGCGTGTGCCACCACACCCAGCTAATTTTTGTATTTTTAGTAGGGGTGGGGGTTTCAACATGTTAGGCTGGTCTGGAACTCTTGACCTCAGGTGATCTGCTCACCTCGGCCTCCCAAAGTGCTGGGATTACAGGCGTGAGCCATGCCTGTGAAAAGCATTTAAATGTGATAAATGGTGCCTAAAAAAAAATTCCTATGGGTTCAATATTTCCCCTGAGGCCCTAAACTGGGCCCAGCTACTCCCCACAGAGGTGAGGGTGCTGGTTCTGTCCAATCCACGTAGGCTACATTCCATGTCAGTAGGACATGAAACTGCAGAGGCCAGAAGAGCCCCTGACACTTTTTTGGAGCCAGCTGTGCCCCATGAAGATGTGGGTCTGGGTGTGGTTCAGAATGGGCGCTGAACTTTCTTGCTCTGCCGGGGAGAACGCTGCGGCTCAGGGAAGGACCAGTGACCCAAGAGGAACAAGCCTCTGTCTCTGCCGATGGGGAAAAGAACCCGGAGTGAAGTGAAAAGTCTAAGAAGTAAATAGTGGGTGTTGGGTGTTGGGGTGCGCTTGCCTTTCGGCCTCTGGCCTCTCTGTCTCTCTAATCTCTATTTCCACAATCACACGAGCCAGCGATCGGATCCGGCCAAGGATGTCTGCGGAAATGCCTAACAGAGACTCTCCCTCCTCGAGCCGCAACTCTCGCCAGACCCGAGAAGGTCCTCAACAGAGGGTGCCCTCCAGGGCCGGATTGGACCCTGCTTTGTGGGAGGCGGGACTCAGGGCTAGCGGATGGAGGGGTATTTAAGGCCGTGCTCAATTGGAGGTGGCCAAGGGCAAAATGAGCGGGATTCTGGGCGCCGGGACCTACCCAGGCCCGGGAGACACCTCTGACCTTAAGTACCCCGTGGGAACCAGGCTCAGGGAAGCTCTCACCGAGACTCGGTTTCATCAGCTCTTCCGGAGCGAAGAGCTGGAGCTGGAGCGACCTGTAGAGCGCCGCTTTCCCCGGCTCTGCGGACCACGGAGGCTGCGGGCTGGCTCCTGTTCCACGACGGGGGCGTGGCGCCTGCTGCTGGCTCTGCTGCCCCCGCTGCACTGGCTGCCCCATTACCGCTGGCGGGCCTGGCTGCTTGGAGACGCGGTGGCTGGAGTGACCGTGGGCATCGTGCACGTGCCCCAGGGTGAGAGGCCCTAACACCAGCCTGTCAGGAGCACAAGCTCTAGAGGGCTTCCGGGAGGAGGCGTAGGGAGCTGAGAATCCGGGAGCAGGTGGTGGGTTCGTGCCGCTGAGGATGGGAGAGAGGGATCTGAGGCCAAGTTCGGGGTAAGGACTGTGAGCTCCATCAGATCCCCACCTCCACCTCCCCTCATCTACCTGCAATCCTGCCAGAAGTCTTGGACAGGTTCTGGCTCAGAGAGCTGGAGAGAGGCACAAAAAGCCAGGCCCCCAGGACTTGGTCACAGGATCTCTGACCTTGTCTACCCCATGACCTCCCACTGAGGCCCATTAACCCCTCAGTTCCCTCTTGAGGCATGATTTAGCATCCTTGATGCCAGCCCCTAAGACTGTGGGAAGGGAGTGAGTCCTGGAGCTTGGGCAAAGCCCCCTCCCCACAACACACCGTTCCTTCCACTTCTATCCCAGGCATGGCTTTTGCCCTCCTGACCTCCGTGCCCCCGGTGTTTGGACTCTACACTTCTTTCTTTCCCGTCCTCATCTACAGCTTGCTGGGTACTGGGAGACACCTGTCCACAGGTGAGTGACCAGGGACTTCCAATGACTCCTCTTCCCTGTGGGGTGGAAATGGACAGGGGCTCTTCCCGTCTTCCTTATTTCCCTCTTCACTTCTCCCACCTTCACTTCCCTCCTTGGCCAACCCTGCCAGGAAACTGACCTAGGCAATTCTCCTAGAGTGGGTGCAAAGAGATGGGAGATTACCTGAACTTTTTTCCCCTATGAAATTTAGTTAAAATGAACATCTCAGGGACTCAGAAGGGAAAGAAGAGGTGCATAGGCAGAGAATCTGCAGGAGGGAGCAGTTTTTGCCAACTGGCGCAGCTCTTCGTGCCCCACAGTCTTGACGGGGCAGCAGCCTTCCTGGAGAGCGAAGTCTGGCAGCAGCATCTCGGCCCCAGAGCGTGGAGCCTGAGCTGTTGCCCTTCCCAGGGCTGCCCAGCTGGTGATGTCTGCATGTGTCCCCCATGGCAGGAACTTTCGCCATACTCAGCCTCATGACAGGCTCCGCTGTCGAGCGGCTAGTGCCAGAACCCCTCGTGGGGAACCTGAGCGGAATCGAGAGAGAGCAGTTGGACGCTCAGCGGGTTGGGGTAGCCGCCGCAGTGGCCTTCGGGAGCGGGGCGCTGATGGTGAGGGAGGATCTGGGGAGGACCCCGGGGGATCCCTGCTGGGGGGCCGGGGAAATTGGGCTGGGGGAGAGAGAGGGACCAGCCTCCGGCTCGGATTCGGGAGGGCTGAGGTACGCGGGGTTGGTCTGCTTCTTCTCTAGTTGGTGACTGCG
This sequence comes from Callithrix jacchus, assembly GCF_049354715.1. Classification (NCBI taxonomy): domain Eukaryota; kingdom Metazoa; phylum Chordata; class Mammalia; order Primates; family Cebidae; genus Callithrix; species Callithrix jacchus. The sequence goes on along the minus strand of NC_133510.1, from coordinate 62,077,751 downwards.
CGTCTTCTCCCCCGCAGCTGGGGATGTTCGCGCTGCAGCTCGGCGTCCTGTCCACCTTTTTGTCGGAGCCTGTGGTCAAGGCGCTGACCAGCGGAGCCGCGCTGCACGTGCTCGTGTCCCAGCTGCCGAGCCTCTTGGGCTTGTCCCTCCCGCGCCAGATCGGCTGCTTCTCTCTCTTCAAGGTGGAGTTGGGAGACGAGAGAAGCGGCTTCTAGAGGTCCCGGGAATAGGGAAACTCGAAAAAGGAGGAAGGACGGAGGGTGGAGGGATAGTGTGTGACAGGGGCGCTGGGAAGCTTGGAGCCACGTGGCTGAACGAGGGCGCTGCGGAGGTGGAAGCCCTGGTGGCACTTGGGAGAGAGGGCTTCGCTCTGGGGGCCCGCGCCGGGGCGCATGAACCCTGGCACGGGGCCCTCTGCTCACCGCCCCTGCCCGCAGACGCTGGCCGGCGTGCTGACTGCGCTGCCCCGGAGCAGTCCGGCTGAACTGACCATCTCGGCGCTCAGCCTGGCGCTGCTAGTGCCGGTCAAGGAATTGAACGTGAGATTCCGAGACCGGCTACCCACGCCGATCCCGGGGGAAGTCGTCATGGTGAGGATGGCCGTGTGCGCCGGCCCCTGCCGACACAGACCCTGCCGTCCTGTGGGAACTGGCCGCTGCCGCCCCCTGGTGGAGTGCAGAGAGGCCACCGACCAGAGGGCCGGCTCACACTCACTTTCCCAGGCCTCCTAGAGGAGAACGCTTTGACCTTCCACATTCCCCCTAGACAATGACACACGTCTCTCACGGAGCCCCCTCTAGACCTCTTAGAGTACCTTTCGCCATCCTACAGCGCTCCCTTGAAGTCTTGCTGGTCACAGCACCTTCTCTGACATCTGTCCTCACCAGGGTCCTTCTCTGTAATTCACAGTGCACTCCACCCTCCACCGATATTTCTCTCTCTTCCACTAAACAAACGTTCCGCATCTCCACTGATGCCAGTATATCACTAGATACCGCCCAGCTTCTCTCTTTGGAAGGCTCAGTGGCATCTCTTCATATCCACCATCCTTCACAGAAGCCTCCTCTTACTTCTGCCATGGCAGCGCTCTGTGGCCTCAGGCATACATCATTCCTCTTTCCCAGCTCCACATTCCAAATCAGTTGTCAGGCCCCCATGCCAAACATATCCTGCTCCCCCAGGTGCTGGGCTCCTGAAACCAGCTAAGCCTGCATTATGGTCCCCTCTCATGCTCAGCCTTTCTAGCTTTTGCCAGGGCCCCCATCCCTCCCCTTGCCTTCATTTTGCTCTCTTTCTCAGGTGCTTCTGGCCTCTGTGCTCTGCTTCACCTGTTCCCTGGACACAAGATACAACGTCCAGATAGTAGGGCTGTTGCCTGGAGGGTAAGGCAGAACGAAAAGACGCCAGCTTTCTCTTCTCCCACCTCCCCCACCCAACACTTCCTCTTATCTCTGCACCTCCCCCATTTTCTCTGCCTTCCCTATCTCACTGCAGCACCCAACCCCTCCTCACCATGGATCCCTCCCTCTCCAGATTGCCCCAACCCCTCCTTCCCAACCTGGCTGAGCTGCCCAGGATTCTGGCTGACTCACTGCCCATCGCACTGGTTACTTTTGCGGTATCTGCCTCCCTGGCCTCCATTTATGCAGACAAGTATAGCTACACCATTGACTCCAACCAGGTGGGACTCTGACTGTGGACCCCAACCCTCTCATCTGACTCTCCACCATACCTTTGTCTCTTCTGCTTCATCTCACTGCATCCCTCCAGGAGCTCCTGGCACATGGTGCCTCCAACCTCATCTCCTCCCTCTTCTCTTGCTTTCCCAACTCGGCTACGCTGGCCACCACCAGTCTACTAGTGGATGCTGGTGGGAAAACACAGGTAAGACGGCATCCTTGGGCGAGGAGAAAGGATGGGCCATTCAGGCAAGGTGGTGGTGGTGGTGGAGGAACAGGTGGAAAATGGCTAGATACCCAGGTGGCATCTATATAGAAAATGGGGATCTGTGAGGGAGGTTGAGTGAGGGGATAGACTTATAGATAGGAGGGATGGAAAATACTATTGTTCCATTAAGACCTTTGTAGGCTCTAAGCACTAAAAAGTTTGTGGTGCCCTGATGTGGTTCAAAATTAAAACACAAAACCATAAAGTAAACTTAAGAGATAAAATTCTTATTTTTTTCACACGACATTGTCTTTTAAAAGAAATATCACGTATCAAAGTCTCCCCCTAATATTTTTGGTTTCCCTTACTTTGCTGGTACCCAAGCACGTGGTTAGCCTGCTTATAGGATAATCCCACAGTGGCTTTTAAGGTGGAGGTGGGCTGCAAAACTTGGATACTTTAACAACAGACATCTACAGAGAGACTGGCAAATGATATGCATTTAATTAATCAGGGAAGGGGAGAGTTAGATGTGAATGGCAGAATATTAAGGAGGGGGTTGTGTGAAAGGAGATTTGGGAGAAGGGAGACTTCTGAGGAAGATAAGGCAGAGTGGGCAGGGAGACCAGCTCTCACGTTGTGGGGGAGGCTCCCTTCCTTTTTTGCTTCCACCCCCTCCTTCCCTCTAGCTGGCAGGCCTCTTCTCCTGCATAGTGGTTCTGTTGGTGCTACTGTGGCTCGGGCCCTTCTTTTACTATCTGCCCAAGGTAAGGAGCAGAGGAGGCGTGAGCATGGCTGGGAGGGGTGGCTGTATTCCAGGACATTGAGGTAGTCAGTCCACCTCCTCTGCCTCAAGGCTGTCCTGGCTTGCATCAACATCTCCAGCATGCGCCAGATGTTCTTCCAGATGCAGGAACTTCCACAACTATGGCGCATCAGCCGCATGGACTTTGTGAGAAATGGCATTATCCCCAATTGCCCCCTCCCATCTTCTTAGCATCCCCAGCCTCTGCTCTAAACCAAAGCAAATTGTCTGGTCCTAAGTTCTGCAACCCACCCATTCACTCAGTACATATAACTCCTAATACCCTTTACTCACAGGCAAGGGAAAGGGTGGGGTTTGAAGCCCTTGGGCCTGAATATTTGTAACTTCCCAATTAGTGCAGGTGTGTGTCCCATTCAATCACTCCTGTTATTTCCCTCTGTCATGCTTTCTACTCCTTCCTGGGTCATCTCTCCCCATCACTTGCCTTGGTAGTCACTGCCCTGGATCTCTTTCCCCAGCAGCGATGGCCTGGCTTTTCTTTTGGGCAATCCACCCCCTCCCTGTATTGCAGGCTGTGTGGATGGTCACATGGGTGGCTGTAGTGACCCTGAGTGTGGACCTGGGCCTGGCTGTGGGTGTGGTCTTCTCCATGATGACTGTGGTCTGTCGCACCCAGAGGTGGGCACAGAGATGAGTGGAATTGAGGTCGGGGCAGGGGAGAGAATGAGGTGCTTGGGATGACTCCCCAGCCAGGCCAGGCTAAACTGGAAATCTGACCCCATTTTTTTCCCTAGGGTGCAGTGCCTGGCACTTGGACAGGCTGAGGGGACAGAGCTCTACAGGCCACTCAAAGGAAGCCACAAGGTGGGTGAGCTGCAGCCAAAGAAGGAAGGGAAGATTGGCCCCACATGTTTCTCTGACCCTCTGACCTCTTAGCTCCTTCAGGTCCCAGGGCTCTGCATCCTGAGCTATCCAACACCACTCTACTTTGGGACCCGCGGGCAGTTTCGCCGCAACCTGGAGTGGCACCTGGGGCTTGGAGAAGGAGGAACGGTGAGGGAGCTTGGTTTAGGAGGGATGTGGATCCCCAGGGAGTGGGAGGCAGGTGGGCGTTCTGAGGGGACCCTTATGCTCAAGGGGTGTATGTTCATGCTGTGTCTGGGAGTGGTGACTGCCTTTCTTTACTCATAGGAGACTTCAAAGCCAGATGGCCTAACTGTTGCAGGTGAGATGGGATGACGAGAAGGAAGATTTGGGCATGCTGCATGGTGGCACCTGGGTACTCCTGTCTTCTCCCATTCTAGCTGCTGAGCCTGTCAGAGTGGTGGTCCTAGACTTCAGTGGTGTCACCTTTGCAGATGCTGCTGGGGCCAGAGAAGTGGTGCAGGTGAGGGAGAGGGTGGGTTGAAGAGACACTCCTTATCATCTCACTCATACCCTCTGATCTGGGACTTCACCCCCTTGCCCCACCCTGCAGCTGGCCAGCCGATGTCGAGATGCTAGGATCCGCCTCCTCTTGGCTCAGTGTAATGGTGAGATGTGTGGAGAAGGGTGGGGCCCAGTGCCTGGGCAATGACTGGATGCCTGCAGGAGGGAAAAGGACCCAGTGTGGATTTAGGGTCTCAGAGCCTGACACCCTCCCCCATAGCCTCGGTGCTGGGGACGCTGACCCGGGCAGGACTCCTGGACAGGGTGACTCCAGATCAGCTGTTTGTGAGTGTGCAGGATGCAGCTGCTCATGCCCTGGGGAGCCTGCTAAGGGGACAGTAGCACCAGGAGCAGGAGCCAGGAGGTGCCGGGCTGCAGCAAATGAGGCAGGGGTAAGTGGCTGGAGACCCAGGGAGAGGGGTTTGGGAAAGGGTCTGTGGAGAAAGATCAAGAAGAAAAGGGTGGAGCCAGAATGAATAGTGGATTGAAGACCAACTCAGGGAGCCTGAGCTATGGGTGAAGAACTGAAGAACTCAGATCCCTAAGTTGGTGGGGTACCCCTGAGAGGACTGCCACATTTCAAGGGAGAGGGTGCTTAATCTATTCCTGACATGTCTCCTCTCTTCTCCAGGAGCCCACTGACCATAAGATTTGCACAGTGTGGGTCTGACCTCATCACTTGGAGTGCAGAGGGCCCCAGTGACATGTGTGTGATGAGGACCATGACCCCTGAGCCCCCTTACCTAATGTAACTAATAAAATGAAGCTGAGTGCTTTGGAATCCATGAAGTGAGTCTAGCTGTTTGCACAGGGACTCTGGTGCCCCTTCTTTTGTGCCCACAGCATTGCAGAGACACACTAAGAATGGCTTTCACCATGTGTTCACCAGCCCTCGCCCCAGCCCCAGAGCCACAAGTTCTGTCTGTGGGGGTGGGGCTGGAGCATGCGCACAGAGTACTGGATTTGAAGATGCAGGTGAAGGGCACTGTCTTGAGATCACGTGTTGGAGAACTTCCCCACCCCTTCAGTCCCAAGAAGATGAGAGGACAGACGGTGTTCTCACCTTAGGTTCTTAGAGTCCCCCTGGGCTCTTTGGCACTTGGAAAGTGATCCCCCCATTTCCTGCCCCATGAGAATGGGGAGAGGGAGGACTTGGCACTGGCTGTGGGAGAGGTTATGGCTCCACCAGGCCTCTGGGCACTCAAAAAAGGAGGGGTGTTACCAGGACAACCCCGATTGGGCATCCAGTTTGGAAAGGGAAGAGTGAGGAACTAGGGGCTCAGGGACAGTCAGTAGAGTGCTCACAGGGTGGTGGGGTTTGCTGGAAATTCCTGGCAGGGACAAGGAGGCAGGCTCAGCCTGACAGTCAGAAATCCCCTGCGGGCCATCACTGGGAGGTCATGCACTGCAGCCGGTGTTTGAAGAAGAGCAGCCGGTGTTTGGCCATCTGGCTCTCGTCCAGTGATCCTGGGTAACGGTACCGGGCATAAGTCTCTGCACCGGCATCCCTTGATGTCCAAGGCAGCTTCAATTTGGATGCATGATCTACCACGACATCGGAGCAGGAGCCAACCCGAAGGGAACCAAGCCCATCCAGGAAGAATTCTGGGGGTAGAGGGGAGTGCACAGTAAGGCGTCCTGAGGGTGCAGAAGGCCGACCACTAAGGGAGAACTCAAATTTAGGGAGTGCAAAGTGTGTGCGCAAAGACTTTTTTCTAAGGACCTTGAGCATGTAAGTCAACTCCTGGATCTCACTTTTACTCTTGTGTAAATGGAGTCAATGTACTTGTGCTTTGAAAACGGAAAAACCTACCCCCACTCCCAGAGGTTAAATAAACGCCAGATGGATTGCACCAACTGTAGTCTGAACTAGGGGAAGTGCTGGCAGTAGAGTAGCGGTGGTGGGAACAGTGGTGGGTAAGCTTATGGGGGCCCAGTGGCTGTCCTGGGAATGGAGGCTTAAAGGGTATGCGTGGCTGGGAGAGGGTGGGTCTCTCGCCCAAGTGTAGGTCTTGCTAAATCACTGCAGAACTGTTCTAGGGTTCCCGGTGGCGGCTGGGCGCAGGTGCGGCAGAGGAGAGACCCGGGGCGGGGGGGGGGTGGGGGGGGGGGTGGGCCTTGTGCCAGCGCCTCGTGGGGCTGCTGACAGGGTCGGCCGGGAGGGGGCGCCACTCACCCAGGTGAGCCACGCGGCTGAGGCGGGGATCGAAGCCGACCTCGCGCACCTTGTCAGTCCGCGCCAGGAAGAAGTTAACCACACCATCGGTGACCACGCAGCCTGGGAAGCCGACGAGCTCGTGGTGGAAGCCGCGCCTTTGCCGGAGGCAGTTCCCGAGGCCTGGGGCGCCGGGATCCACGCTCAGCAGCTGCCGGTAGGTGGTGGCGAAGCCGGAGATCTCGCGCACCGCACCCCCGACCTGCAGGGAGAAGGAGGCTGGCTCCGGGAGGGCCGGGGACAAGGGACCCGAAGCGGGCAGATCTGCGCTCTGGTGCCTTTGGGGGTACCCCTGCCTCATCCTCTTCGGCTCCACCCCTGCAGGACCCAGACAGTTCCCAGGCCCCACTTCGTGGTCCTCTCTGTCTCAGGGCTGGCCATTCCTGGCCGCAGGGCCCCGCCGTGGCCTTAGCCTGTTCAAGGCCCTTCTCCACCCCACATCCCGCGGCCCCTGCCCTACCAGGTCCAGCGGCGTCCGCTCCAGCACGTCCACAAGCCTCTCCAGCCGCGTCCGTGCGGTGAAGATGAAGTCGTCATCCACCCACAGCACGTACTTGGTGGTTACTTGGGACACGGCCAGGTTCCGGCCCGCGAACCAGCCCTGGAGGAAAGGTGTATGTAGTTGGGGAGGCTGCAGAATAGGACCTGGCCCTCTGCCACCTTTCTTTCTCTCCTGCGACCCTTCTCAGCCCGTGTCCTTCTCCTGACTTTTGAGTGCTTTTGAATGGCCTGGAGTTACGTAAAAAAAAAAAAGCAGCTCCCCACAGAGGTTCCGAGTCAGTGGTCTTGGAATGTGTTTAGTTTCTGCGTGCATTTATTTATTCATTCATCAGCTTTTTTATTGAATGCCATCAGGCACTAAGCACCATTCTAAGAATGCAGAGAGAATTTCCTGCTCCCACAAAGCTTACATTCCAGGAATCCTCATGCTTAATGGGCACCCCATGATTCTGAGGAAGGTGGTCCTCGAATCACCACCCTGGAGGTGGCTGCAGATTAAGAGTGTCCCCCTGAGGGAGTCCTCTGGCCTCCATTCCGCCTGCCGGCTGCACACCTTGCCAAAGGGCATGAGATAGTGCTCCACGTAGGGGCCACTAACGCGCTCTGGCTTGTCACTGTCGTCAGCGATGACCACGGTGACTGTTGGGTAGAAGCGTCGGATACTGGTGAGGAGAGCCCGCAGCCGATCATAACGGAGGAAGGTCTTGGTGGCAATCGTGACTAGCGTGCTGATGTTGTACTCTGCTGAGATTGAGGGCACACGGTTGGGTGCAGACAAGGAGAGTGGGGAGAGAGGAACAGGTAGATATCCCCTCCCAGGGCTGTCCTCTCCCACCTTGCTCCTCACCAAGGTGGATCTAATACATCCCTGCCCCTACCAGCCTCACCTCCCTTGGGTAGAGACCCAGGTGGGTACAGCCGAGGGTTGGGGGGGTGTCTTATGCGGATGGTGAAGGCAGCTTCGTGTCCCTCAGTGGAGAACCGGACTGGGAAGAAAGGACATGGCATTTGACCCTGAAGGGTGGGACAACATTCTGTTTTCAGTCAAGCAATATTTAAGTGCCTACTCTGTGTCCCACCTTTCTAGGCCTTGGTGGACGAGAACACAAGGTTCTTACGTTCACGAAACTTACATTATAATGGGTAGGAGAAAAGCAATAAAAAAGTTTTAAGTAAAAACTAACCATTACTGAGCATTTACTATGTGCCAGACCCTTTAAAAAATGACCTTAAATGTATGCACTCATTTTATTCTTATGATAACCCTATTAAGTAGATTCCTACAACAGAAAAAGAAGCCGAGACACAGAAAAGTAACTTGCCACATTTACACAACTATTAAGCAACAAAGCTGATAGGAATCTAGTCAGTCTGGTGCCAGGCTAAGAAAATTTAAAAATTCAGATACTGGTAAGTATTGAATGGAAAATAGGACAAACAAGTAATGTAATAGTGAAGAGGAGACATTTGGGCTGAGATTTAAATGACAAGAAGGAGCCGGTCTGCAAAAATCTGGGGAACAGCATTCCAGGCTGAGAAAACAGCAAGCGGAAGGCTCTAAGGTCGAAGCAAACTTCCTGCAACTAACAAGCTTTGGGGAGAAGCAGGAGGGCTCTTAGGCCCCTTTTGCTGGAGGAGAAATGTAAACCCAGGAAGGTAAAGGCCTTTGCCCTCTAGTAAGGGTGAGTTGGGAGTATAGTCTTCTAACTCCTTGGACAGGTCTCTTCCTGAGGCCCTGAGGTTAGCCTAAAGGGGAGACACACCCAAAGCTTGGGTTTCCCCCTGGCCTGCTCCAGCCCCAGATGAACAAAGGCCTCTTCTCTCCCTCTCTGGCCTGACTGGTCCAGTTGAAGCACCCATTGTGTGGCTGCATAGCTCTGGCCATAGCCCAGATGCCTCCCACGCCCTCTGCCGTTTGACCACTCCAGCCTTTCTGGTTCTTCTCTGTTTGGCCAGCCTTCCCCTCTTCACCCAGGCCTCACACCTGTGTCTGCTGTGTTGGTCTGGTAGCTTCGGCTGCTGTAAGTGACCAGTTGTAGTTGCCTGTTGAGTTGGTCCAGCCCTGAGCTGACAAGGGTGAGCTCTGCCTGCCCCTCTCCAGTGAGAGTCACTCCAGTCACTTCCCCTGCCACATCCCAGGTGCCCAGGGAGGCAGTCAGGTTCACCTAGGAGGGACTGGAGAGTTAGGGCCCAGGCCCACTTCTTGCCTCCCTGATTCCTCCATTCTTCTCTTAGTAGCCCTGCCTCCCTCCCAGCGTTCTTGATGCCCACCTGGCCTCCTCATCTTCCTGTTTTCTCTCACCTGGTATACCTCCTGACCAGAAGCTGCTTGAAGGCTCAGCCCTAGGAGAAAGGAGGGGGAATCAGAATTACACAGACAACCCTGAATTCTTTCTCGTTTTTTCTCCCTGCTGTCACCACACACAATAGAGAACTTTCCACCCATTCTTCTTACTGAGACCTCAGCAGGGGACACAGTATAACATAGCCTACAGTGACTGACTTTTGAGACTTTCCTATCAAAGCTTTCCCTAAGGCCTGCCCTGCCCACCATCTAACCAATGGTTAGTCAGTAAAAAAATAGATTCTTCCCCCCAAAACTCCCATTATAGTCTTCTGAAATTCCTAGAGTCCCTTCTGTCCTCACCTCACACCTCCTAAGCCCCCTTCTGACCTTAAGTCCCCTTTTCATCAGAAGTTCCAGCCTCCTATTCCGACCATTGCTCATTCTTTCTCACCCAACCTTGGGCTCTGCCACCTGCACTGTGGCTGAGGTCATCCTTTGGGACCTTCCTCCCTACCTGGCACCAAGATGCTCCTGAGGGGCTGAACTTCCACACCCTGCAGGGGGTACTGGAGTGGGGAGTTGGCAGGGGCTATGAGAAGTTGGTCAGCTGGTGACTGGCTCCTGGCAGTGGAGGAAGGAGAGAACAGAGAAGAGTCCGGGGGGAGAGGGGCTCTCCCTCCTGGACACAATCACTGCTCTCCCCCTGTGGCGTCATGCCCTTCTTTCAAGCTAGTACCTTGACAGAAAGGCCTGGAACTCCTGCTCTCTTGTGGCGGAGGCAGTCCTCAGCTCTGCAGGGTCAAAGGCCTTGGTGAGGTCAATGGCTTGGACTTGTTTCTGGAACGGGAGGGGAAGGCCCCTCCCACTGGACTCACAACTGCAGTTGTTCTGAGCCAGCAGCCTGAAGCAGGTAGGTGAGGGTCATCAGAGCCCAGCTACACAGCTCCATTGATCCCATGAACACTGACACAGCACCCCACCCCTTGGTCCTGCAGCTCTGTCCATCTAGGATCTATACCCTTAAACGCTGCCCTTCAAATAGTCCTCGGGAGGGGGACCAAGGTTCTGATGATCCAGCCCCTAAACCTGGATTTTAGAGTTGTAGGATAGGGCCAGTTACTAGGATTTCAGGAGCTGCCTACCCAGCATCCAAGACTCCACCTGGAGTCTCTTCTCATGCCTGAATCGGGACCTTAGGGAGTCTTTCAGGGCCCTCCTTTGACTGCACAACCTCCCACGCCCATCCCCATCCTCATCCCCTTGGCAAGGTTCAGAGAACAGATTTTCCCCAGCCCAAGCCTCAGCAGCCTCCCACTTCGACCTCCCAGTTCACTCCACACAACCCCTCAGGAGAACACAGGCATCCGAGCCCAGCAATGGAGGAAACAAAAGCCCCTAGACCACCCCGGGCGAGGGCTGCGCTGCCGCCGCCGTGGTCGGCACTCACCCAACTACTTGTTCCTTTATCCTGACCGGGATGTGTGCGTAGCGGGGCTCAGGAGCAAGATCTGGCAGCTCAGGCCTGCGGGGGCTCTGCGGGGGCGCCCACGGCGCAAGAGGTGCCCGGAGGCCGGGCATGTCCCGGGTGCTCGCGTACAGGAGCCCCAGCGAGGCGCAGGCGAGCAGCAGGACCAGTGCGAACAGGGCCCGGCGGCCCAGCCACATCCTAGGTGCGGGTAGGGGGGGGAGTGAGAAAGGGGGGGAGGGAGGGAAAGGGCTGGGCCCTTGGCCCCGCGACCTCAGAGGCTCCAGACGGCTCCCAAGGGCGCACTCCACTCCACACACCGCGATAGGGTTTGCACTGCCAGTCTCGGTCTTCTCGGTACCCCTCCCCTCACTTCCCCGGCCCTAGGGACTCCCGGCCTCCTTTCTTCTCGCCCTCTCCTGCATCTCGGTTTCCTCTCACACCCGAGGCCTGGCATCTTAATGCGGAAGGCATTTCGATGCCGCGGTTCCGACGCGGCCATGCGTGAGCAGAAAAGCCCCGCTGTATTAGGAGCGGCCGTCCCCAAGCCCGCCGCCTACCCTAGCCGGGGAGCCCCCCACTCCTCAGTCCGAGCATCACCTGGGCCAGGGTGAGCTGCGGAGGGAGGCTCCACACCTAGCCTGTCACAAAAATGCAGAATCACGCCCGTGCTGGCGGGCGCCCCCGGCGGAGGTGACCCGATGAGTGGCCTCGGGAAGCGGCGCGGGGGACAGGGTGGACCGGGAAGCGCGCCTCCTCCCGCCTCCTGCTCCTCCTCCCTCATCCCCCACCGGGCACTGACCTGTCTAACGCTCTAAGGCAGCCGCAAAATTTCGGTCCGGGCTGTGCCGGGCTCTCGGCCCCGGCCTGAGGGTCCTCATGGGGCTGGGGGCTACCCGATGGGGGAGCTGGGCGTGAGCCTGAAGGGTGTGGGGGACCCTCCTGCCTCTGGAGCGCGCCCGACCCCTCCCGCCTTGGAACTCTCCCGGCTTTTGTGAAGCGCTGCGCGGTGGCGGTTCTGGGCGTTTCCTGCCCGGGGGCGATTGGCGAGGCGCGAGGACCAAGTTCAGAGTCATTTGCACCCCAGCCCCGGCGGCATAGCTGGGGATCCCTGGCGCCACGTCCTAGAGGCAGCGCAGGGAGGGCTCCGGCAGCTGCCCGGCTCCTCACACCACCGGGCAGCGCGGCTCAGCTCCCGGCTGATTGCAGCTGCTCCGGCTCCGCGCGGGGAATGAGAGCGCCCCGGCGCCTTCTGGTGGGCGCGGAGGAAACTGCGGGGGCGCAGAGCAGACGCGGGAAGGTCCTCGCTCCTTGCCCTCAGCCCTTCGCCTCTAAACCCTGGCATCTCAATCGCCTGCTCCAAGACCAGCCATTCCGTTGCCTGCTCGTTCTGAGCTTGTAGACAACCATGGGCAAATAAGGCTTTGGGAGAAGGTGGGGCGGGGGCGCGCTAAAACCCACCTCAAGGAAGGTTTGAATGTTAGAGTGACTATAAAGGAAACAACCCCTGGAAAATAAACGCTCTAACAAAGACAGATGCACAGCCTCCCCCTGCCCCTCCTCCCCCGCCCTGCCTTTCATTATTAAACAGATGCGAGATACGCACTGGGGAATTCAAGGGCCTATTTCAGCTAACTGCCCCTTGGTGCAATCTTTGCAGGAGGAAGGAAACCCCAGAGTGGCCAGATTGGCGGTAGTTCTGCCTGGAAGCCTTATGTGGTAGACAGCCTGATACCTCACACTGCCGAGAATCAGAGTTCTGTGGCTCCATAGTTCTAATAAAAGATGCTCAAGATTCAAGAGGAAAAAAACTATATAATAAGAACTATAGAACATAATGAAAATATGTGTGTGTGGTGGATTATTAAATGAATGAATTTTATACAAATAAATGACTAATCAGCTGGGGGGGAGTGGAATCCCTACCCTTCTTACACCAAAATTCCAAGTCTATTATAATATTAAAGGTGAAATCATAAAAGTAGTAAAAGAAATCATGAAGGCCGGCACAGTAGCTCATGCTTGTAATCCCAGCACCTTGGGAGGCCCAGTGGAGAGGATCGCTTGAGCCCAGGAGTTCGAGACCAGCCTGGGCAACATGGTGAGACCTCCATTTCTACACAAAATTAAAAAATTAGCCTAGCGAGGTGGCTCACGCCTGTAGTCCAACTACTTGGGAGGCTGAAGTGGGAAGATGGCTTGAGCCTGGGAGGTTGATGCCGCAGTAAGTTGAGATGGTGCCTCTGCACTCTAGCCTGGGTGACAGAGCGAGACTCTGTCTCAAAAAAAGAAATCATGGAATTTTTGTTTTGTTTACGCTCTCGGAGTAGGGAAGAGATCTCTAAGCCAGATGTAAAGGGAAATATTAATAAATCTGACTATATGAAAAACTTGAGTGAAGAAATTAACAAACTAAAATTGAGACAAACTGTGAGAAAATATTTGTAACAGGCAAGACAGATAAAGATCTACTTTATCTGGTTGGTGTCCCCAGGGGAGACGATTGGGAATGAATTATGAACTATTGAAAACATAGGAATCCTTGAGTCCACACTGATAATATATAATTAATTAATTAAATGAAAGAAGGAGAAGGGAGAATGCTAATTAATAAATGTGGAAGGAGCTGATGGAGTTGGAAAATAACTTTTTGCAATCATCGTAGTAAAAGTTGGTTCGGGCAAGAATAATCAATGAATGCTAATTCTAGGGGGAATGTTTGACAGAAGCAGGGTATGTACATAGCCTAAAGTATCTCCCCATAGTTGGCTTATTTGTTGCAAGAGGAAAAATTGTAACTGCAATTTTTCTCTAACTGCACAGTGGGAAAACCAGACAGCATCTTGACTTGGTGGCCAAAATTAACATCACCAATGAAGGACAGAAGACTATCATGTGCCTCCAGAAATGTTCCCTTGAAAAAGACATGACATAATTTAGGTAGTGCTCTGACTGGGGCTACATAACTTGATTTTAAATACAAAGAAACAGAGAGACCCCAAGTAAGAAATATTTGCTATGTATAAAAGAAACTTATGCTGGGTACCGTGGCTCATGTCTATAATCCCAGCACTTTGGGAGACTGAGGTGGGTGGATCACTTGAGGTAGGGAGTTCGAGACCAGCCAGGCCTACATGGTGAACCCCTGTTTCTACTAAAAGTACAAAAATTAGCCAGGCAACTGTGGTGTGTGCCTGTAATCCCAGCTACTCTGGAGGCTGAGGCAGGAGAATTGTTTGAACCCTGGAATCCAGAGGTGGATGTTGCAGTGAGACAAGATTGCACCACTGCACATCAGCCTGGGTGACAGAGTGAGACCCTGTCACAAAAAAAAAAAAAAAGACACAATGCAAAAATTAGCTGGGCATGGTGGCCCACACCTGTAATCCCAACTACTTAGGAGGCTGAGGCATGAGAATCACTTGAACTTGGGAGGCAAAGGTTGCAGGGAGCCAAGATTTTACCACCGTACTCCACTCTGGGTGACAGAACAACATTCTGTCTCAAGAAAAGAAAAAGAAGGCCAGACGCGGTGGCTCAAGCCTATAATCCCAGCACTTTGGGAGGCCGAGGCAGGTGGATCACAAGGTCAAGAGATCGAAACCATCCTGGTCAACATGGTGAAACCTTGTCTCTACTAAAAAAAATACAAAAATTAGCTGGGCATGGTAGCACGTGCCTGTAGTTCCAGCTACTTGGGAGGTTGAGGCAGGAGAATTACTTGAACCCAAGAGGCGGAGGTTGCGGTAAGCCGAGATCGCTCCATTGCACTCCAGCCTGGGTAACAAGAGTGAAACTCTGTCTCAAAAAAAAAAAAAAAGAAAAAAAAGAAAAACTGGCTAGAGTTTTAAAAAATGTCAGACATGAAAGACAAAGAATGAGGAAACGTTCCAGACTGAAGGAGATAAAGAGACATGACAACTAAATGCAAAATGTGATCCTAGATTCAATCCTGTCCTCAAGGGAAAAAAGTGATATAACAGATATTTTGGGGGACCATGTAAAAAATTGGGGCTAGGTGAGGTGGTTCATGCCTGTAATCTTGTAGGGTCCAGCCCTACAGGGTCCTTTGAGCCCTTCTCTGCAGGTGTGTAGAAATAAAAGACACAAGATGCAGAGATAGAGAAAAGAGAGTTTGGGCCCAGGGGTCCACTGCCAACCAAAGCGTGGAGTCCAGCAGTGGCCCCGAGTGTCTGCACATTCTGACTTTTACTGGGCATGGTGCAAAGCTGGGGGCAGGGTACATAGGGCGTGGTGGAAAGCTGGAGGCAGGGTACTTAGGACTTGGTGCAAAGCTGGGGGCAGGGTACATAGGGCGTGGTGGAAAGCTGGAGGCAGAGTATTTAGGACTTGGTGCAAAGCTGGGGGCAGGGTACTTAGGACATGGTGCAAAGCTAGGGGCAGGGTATGTAGGGCGTGGCACTGGTGGTCAGTGATAGGGTCAAGCACATCACGTGTCATATAGGTAGGGGCCCAAGACTTTCTAGTAGTGGAGATGAGGTAAGGAGCATAATGCGTCAGCGCTTTTCCATACTTGTCAAGAAAGAACAAAGTCATTAAGTTTTATATTACTTTTACTGATTATCTCTTCTAAGAAAAAAGCAACCAGGTGCAGAAGTGGAACATGAGAGTGGACACGGAATGTGACTACAAAGCACAGCACCACATAGACAATTAAGCCCCTGGATGTCTGTGGGCCTCCCTGACAGCCGTCAGGCCTACGCAAGAGCTTGGAGGAGTGGAGTTTTCTCCTCACTCTCCTGAGGAAGTAGACGTTTAGCTGGCTAAACAGCAGGTGCCTTTCCAGCCCTGCTGCTACCGCACAGCTGAAGCATCCTCCAGCAGTCCTTGCACGGGCGTGACAGTGGGTTTAAAGTGTCTTTGCGTCATTCCTTTCACAATGTCACCCCAGGGTCACACTTCCGACCTAATTCCGAAAGGCATTAGTAAAAGAAGTAAGATCACCTATGAATAACTAAGATCACATATGAATAACTAAGATCATCTATGAATAACTGCTATGGTTGTATCTCTAGTTATTTTCTTCTTTATTATTTATATGGGAATAGGCTAAGACTTCTGACTCCTGCCTTGGCACTTACGGGGTCTCCCCCCACAAATCTCAGCACTTTGGGAGACCAAGGTAGGAGGACAGTTTGAGACCAGGTCTTTGAGACCAGCCTGGGCAATATAATGAAATTCCGTCTCTACAGAAATTTATTTTTATTTTTTGTAGAAACAGGATCTTGCTATGCTGCCCAGGTTACTCTCCATCTTCTGGCCTCAAGCACTCCTTCTGCCTGCGTCTCTTAAAGTGTTGGGATTATAGGTGTGAGCCACCTAGCTGGGCTACAAAAACTTTTATAAAAATTAGCCAGGTGTGGTGGCATGTGCCTGTAGTACCAGCTACTCAGGAGGCTGAGGTAGGAAGATCGCTTGAGTCCAGGAGTTTGAGGCTGCAGTGAGCTATGATTGCACCTCTGTACTCCAGCCTAGGTAACAGAGCAAGAACCTACCTTTTTTTCTAAAAAAAAAAATTGGGCCCAGCGTGGTGGCTCACGCCTGTAATCCAAGCACTTTGGAGGCCAAGGCGGGTGGATCACCTGAGGTCGGGAGTTCAAGACCAGTCTGACCAACATGGTGAAACCCTTACCTTAAAAATAATAAATAAATAAATAATAAAAAATAAATTGGAATATGGATAGTTGATTAGATAAAAGTTGTTTTATCTTTGTTAAAAGATAAATGTTAAATTTCCCAAAGTTGGTAACTGGATATATTTAAAAATATCCCTGTTCTTAGATTAGATGACCTGAAGTGTTAAAGGGTAAAGTGCAAGGATGTATGCAATCTACTCTCAAACGGTTCAGAAAAAAATAATAGTAATGTGCAGGTGATACATTTATATAATATATATGTGGTATATGTAATGTATTATATCTTACTGTTGATTTAATAATTAATTACATTATTTTATATAAAATTATGTATATAGAGAAAATGATAAAATGTGCCCAAATGTGAAAAATTGGTGAAACCGAATAAAAGATATGTGGGAGTTCTCTGTATTATTCTTCAAATATCTGTTTGAAATTATTTCAAAGTAAAAATTAAGAAAGAAAAAAATCACTCCTCCATTTACTTTAGTTGAAAGTGAGTGTTGGCTGCGCACGGTGGCTCAGCCTGTAATCCCCACACTTCGGGAGGATCACCTGAGCTCAGGAGTTTGAGACCAGCCTGACCAACATGGTGAAGCCCAGTCTCTACTAAAAACACAAAAATTAGCTGGGCAAGGTGGCGGGCGCCTGTAATCGCAGCTACTGAGGCAGGAGAATGGCTTGAGCCTGGAAGGCAGAGGTTACAGTGAGCCGAGATTGTGCCATTGCACTCAAGCCTGGGTAACAAGAGCGAAACTCTCTCTTGAAAAAAATAAAAAAGAAAGTGAGTGTCTATGTAATAATTTGGTGACAGTCTGAGAAATTGTTTTAGCACATAACTGTCACAGTTTCTAAAAATGACAACTAAAGGTTTTTCATAACAAAATATGAATAATTAAAACTTTCTAATAGAACTTCATATTAGTTCTTGTATCTCAGTATTTCATTCTATAATGGTGATATTTAGCCTCAGCTGAATACTGAAATGCTGATTTTTCTCTCTCTCTCATGTTTTGTAGACATTATGACTTTTTTTTTTGAGACTTGAGTCTCGCTCTGTTGGCCAGGCTGGAGGGCAGTGGTATGACCTTGGCTCACTGCAACCTCCACCTTTTGGGTTCAAGCAATTCTCCTGCCTCAGCCTCTGGAGTAGCTGGGATTACAAGCATGAGTCACCACACCTGGCTAATTTTTGTATTTTTCGTAGCAATGGGCTTTTGCCAGTTGACCAGACTGGTCTTGAACTCCTGGTCTCAAGTGATCCTCCTGCCTTGGCCTCCCAAAGTGCTGGGATTAAAGGCATGAGCCACTGGGCCTTACCATGACTTTTTTTTTCTTTGAGACAGAGTCTCACTCTGTCTCTCAAGCTGGAGTGTAGTGGCATGATCTTGGCTTACTGCAACCTCCACCTCCTGAGTTCAAGTGATTCTCTTGCCTCAGCCTCCCAAGTAGCTGGGAGTAAATAAATAAATACACACACACACATACAGACAGACAGACAGACAATAAGCAATCCTCAATTGTAATTCTTCTTAAAGCTATAAGACATTATTGGGTCAGATGTGGTGGCCCATCTTAAATAAATACACACAGACAGACAGACAGACAGACAGACAATAAGCAATCCTCAATTGTAATTCTTCTTACATGCTTGGCTAATTTTTGTATTTTTAATAGATACGGGGTTTCACCATGTTGGTCAGACTGGTCTCAAACTTCTGACCTCAAGTGATCTGCCTGCCTCGGCCTCCCAAAGTGCTGGGATTACAGGCATGAGCCACCGCACCCGGCCTGTGCTTCTTATTACTAAATACTTCAGCATGTATGTCTTAAATCATCACAACATGGTTATAATCTCAGGAGATTTATCATTAATGCAAAATCATTATCTAATATACAGTCCATATGCAAAATTCTCCAGTTGTCTCAATATGTCCTTTATTTTTTATTTCATTTTATTTATTTATTTATTTTTTTTTTGAGATGGAGTTTCGCTCTTGTTACCCAGGCTGGAGTGCAATGGCGCGATCTCGGCTCACCGCCACCTCCACCTTCTGGGTTCAGGCAATTCTCCTGCCTCAGCCTCCTGAGTAGCTGGGATTACAGGCATGCGCCACCATGCCCAGCTAATTTTTTGTATTTTTTAGTAGAGATGGGGTTTCACCACGTTGATTAGGATGGTCTCGATCTCTTGACCTCGTGATCCACCTGCCTCGGCCTCCCAAAGTGCTGGGATTACAGGCTCGAGCCACCGTTATTTATTTTTTTGAGATGGAGTCTTGCCCTGTTGCCAGGGTGAAGTGCAGTGGTGTGATCTCAGCTCACTGCAACCTACGCCTGCCAGGTTCAAGCAATTCTTCTGCCTCATCCTCCCCAGTAGCTTGGACAACAGTCACACACCACCATACCCAGCTAATTTTTGTATTTTTAGTAGAGATGGGGTTTCACATGTTGGCCAGGATGGTCTCAATCTCTTGACTTTATGATCAACTCCTCTGGGCCTCCCAAAGTGCTGGGATTACAGGTGTGAGCCACCACATCTGACCCAATAATGTCTTATAGCTTTAAGAATAATTACAATTGAGGATTGCTTATTGTCTGTCTGTCTGTCTGTCTGTCTGTGTGTGTATTTATTTAAGATGGGGTTTCACTCTGTTACCCAGACTCGAGTGCAGTGCTGCAATCTTGGCTCACTGCAGCCTCTGCCTCCTGGACTTAAGCGATTCTCCCACCTTGACCTCCGAAATAGTGGAACTACAGGTGCTCACCAACACTCCCAGCTGATTTTTCACTTAGTGTATTTAGTTGCCAGGTCTTTTCGTTTCCTCATCTTTGAGGATATTAAACATGCTTACAGTGGGTCCTCTGTGTTCAGCAAGCGCAATTCTGCCACCTGCTGATCAAAAATATTTGGAAAAAAAAAACAATATAACAATGAAAAATAATACAAATTTTAAAGTATAACAATGATTTGCACAGCTTTTACATTATATTAGGTATAAATAATCTAGAGATGATTTAAAATATAGGAGAGTATGTACATAGACTATATATAAATAATATACCATATCATATAAGGAACTTTAGCATTCTGGGATTTTGGTAGCTGCAAGAGTCCTGGAGCCAATCCTCTGCAGATAATTGAGAAATGAGGGATGACTATATTTAGTTTTTTTTTTTTTTGAGATGGAGTTTCGCTGTTGTTACCCAGACTGGAGTGCAATGGCACGATCCGGGCTCACCGCAGTCTCCGCCTTCTGGGTTCAAGCAATTCTCCTGTCTCAGCCTCCCAAGTAGCTGGGACTACAGGCGTGCACCACCATGCCCAGCTAATTTTTGTATTTTTAGTAGAGATGGGGTTTCGCCTTGTTGACCAGGATGGTCTCGATCTCTTGACCTTGTGATCCACCTGCCTCGGCCTCCCAAAGTGCTGGGATTATAGGCGTGAGCCACCGCGCCCCGCCTATTTAAAATTTTTTTTCAGGTTGGTCTATTATTTCCATTTACTCTAGAGTAAATTACCTTGTTTATTAAGCTTTTTATCTTTCATGATGTTAATTTTCATGATGAGCTTTGAAATTTTAGTTTGCTAGCTTTTTTGTGTGAGTTTCTTGTACATGTGTCCGTGTTAGGGTTCATTGTAGATGACAGAAACTACTCTAGGGGTTTATTTCTTGGGATTAGAGGGCTTACAGTGTGATTTGGGGACTGCTTTTTTTGTGCCGTGGGTGATAGTGCTTCCCCAGGCTTTTGGATATGTGGGGTCATTTTGAGTTGTCATAATAGCTGGGCCAGATGCCAGCAATTGGTGGGCAGGTGTCAGCTGAGCTAAATGTCCTATGATGAACAGAACAAGCCTGTGCAACAGACTTGCCCTTCCCTAGATACCTGTAGAAACTCAATGAGAAACACTGCTTTAGGCGGAACTTCTAGAAACAGAAGTTTCTAGAAGTTTCCCTGCCTCCAGAATCACACAACTCTGTTGGTATCAGCAAATCTGGGGTCACAACTGCAGCAAGCTCTCTTTTTATTTTATTTTTTTGATATGGAGTCTCACTCTGTCGCTCAGGCTGGAGTGCAATGGTGTAATCTCAGCTCACTGCAACCTCCCAGGTTTAAGCAATTCTCCTTCGTCAGCCTCCCAAGTAGCAGAGATTACAGGTGACTGCCACCATGTGTGGCTATTTTTTTGTATTTTTAGTAGAGATGGGGTTTCACCATGTTGGCCAGGCTGGTCTTGAACTCCTGACCTCAAATGATCCACCTGCCTTGGCCTCCCAAAGTGCTGGGATTACAGGCATGAGCACCGTGCCTGGTGCAGCAAGCTTCCAAAACTTGGAAGCCACTAACTGAGGAACCCCAATGACGCTGCACAATTTACGTTAGAAAAGCAGACACCTTCCACTCAGGGTCCTCCCCTGTTCTCCCATTTAAGGCCTATCCCTATTCAGGTTTCTCAAGTTCCTTGTGATTGACACAAGGAACACAAGCTCAGAGAGAGTTCAGAAAACACAGTTTTTCGTACTCCAGCAGAGCCAGTTTCATCAGGAAAAGGTTGTAATGGGCCAAATATGCTAGTCCACTTTGGAGTTGTAGGTTTCTTTCTCTCTCACTGCATCCCTCCATGTCGAGTGGTTTCAAGACCATCTCCACAGTCTAGAGCCAGAATTTACATTTGACAGGCAGTGGGATTGCATTTTTTTTAAAAATCCAGAGAGTAGTTGCTTGATCTTGTCCCCAGCCAGCTGCAAGCAAAGTCCAGTTCTGCCTGGGAGCCTAGAGGGCTGGGGACAGGGCTGGGCTAGCCATGTCCTCTCTGCTCCTCTCAATCACTCTAGGCAAGTGGCTCTGAATGGATAGAGTCCAGCTAGCAGTCACAATGTTATACAGCCCCTGTCATGCCTCAGAACATCCAGTGAGTTTTCCAAAGGACCTGGGTTTCTGGCAGGTGCTGCTTCTTGTCTTCTGGCCCAGCAGACTTGTGACTTAAGCCCCAGCTGTTATCTTTCCCTTAACAACTCAAAGAGATGCTTATTTTGTTTTTTGAACGTGGCTTTTAATACATATTTGGAATATTTTATCTGTCATTTTAATTTTATCTGTTTAGAGTGATGGAAGGATTTTCCCTTGAGTTTACTCAATCATTTTGATGGAAGTGACCCTACATATTGTCTACTTATAAACTTTTTTTTTAAAACAGGAAAGAAATTATACTATATCCATGGAACCCCATACTGCTTTTTTTAAATGGAACCCCATACTGCTTTTTTTTTACATGACACATATATCTTGGAGGTCTGCTTATAAGAGCACATGAAAATATGTTTCATTTAAAAATCTGCATATTATCACATCAAATGAATATATTAATTGACACTTCCTTTTCATTTCAAACAGTGCTGCAATAAACATACTTGGTGAATTGTTATAAATATGCCCAATCTATTTAAACTGAATGCCAATGACTGTGTCATTGTTCTTTAATTTACATTTTTGGCTTAGATTACAGCAAAGACCCAGTTCAAAGTGGTCAATCAGAAGAGGCAACCAAGAAAACTGGGATCCAGTTAATGCTTGTCATGCACACATTTATTCTCATTCAAAGAGTTAATAAAAATTGGTATATTATTCAGTGAGCTGGCCAATGAGCTGGCCGTGAGAACTAACAAAACGGGAACCCCATGCTACTTTAGTGCCAAGATTTGGTCAGCCTGTCTTTCTTTTTTTTTCTATTTTTGCCCAGGCTGTAGTGCAGTAGTGCGATCTCTGCTCACTGCAATCTCTGCCTCCTGGGTTCAAGCAATTCTCCTGCTTCAGCCTCCCGAGTAGCTGGGATTACAGGTGTGCACCACCATGCCCAGCTAATTCTTTTGTATTTTTGGTAGAGACTGGATTTCAGTACCTTGGCCAGGATGGTCTCTATTTCCTGACCTCGTAATCCACCCACTTTGGCTTCCCAACGTGCTGCAATTACAGGTATGAGCCACCGCGCCTGGCCTGGTCAGCATTTCTTGGCTGTTTTCATGAAAGTATTATTTTGCCTGTGAATTTTCTTTACCCTAACCAGAACAAGAGTCGTAAAGGCCTCATGGCTTATACAAAGTTGTCCAGTTACTCCAGAGAGATGCAGAGGGACTAGTGCTCTTGTCCTCCAGTGTTTGGTGACAGGCTAGGATTTTTTTTTTGGGAGGAAGGGAGGAAGGCAGGAAGTGGGGGAAGGAGGAAGGGAGGAAGGCAGGAAGGGAGGGAAGGAGGAAGGGAGGGAGGAAGGAAGGGAGGAAAGGGGGAGGGAGGGAGGGAGGAAGGGAGGGAAGGGAAGGAAGGAAATCAAGCAATGAGAGAGACATTGCCGACCTGGATCTAGAGGTTTACAAGTTGATTTCTTTTTTTTTTTTCTTCTTTTTTGAGAGAAGGAAAGAAAAAAAAATGAGTAAAGGAGAGGAAGAAAGAGGAAGAGAAAGAGGGAGGGTGAATGGAAATATTGCTTTATTCTGAAAAAAAATGGGTATTAATAATGGTCAATCAATGTTTCATTTAAACCTATGAGTAGGTGTGGCATGGTATTGACAAGAATGTATATTTTGTGCATTTGAAGTGGAGAGCTCTATAAATATTTATTAAGTTTATTTGTTCCGGATCTGAGTTGGAGTCCTTGATATCCTTATTAATTTTCCGTCTCATTGAGTCTAAGTCTCTATGTATCTGGGTGTTAGGATCGTTAGCTCTTGTTGTTGCATTGATCCTTTTACCACTATATCTTTGTTGCTTTAAAATCTATTTTATCCGATACGAGAATTGCAACTCCTGCTTTTTATTTATTTATTTATTTATTTTTGCTCTCCATTTGGTTGGTAAATCTTTCTTTATCCCTTTGTTTTGAGTCTTTGTGTATCCTTGCATGTGAAACGGGTCTGGATGTAACATGCCGTTGGGTTTTGGCTGTATCTTTTGATTGGGGGATTTAGTTGATTTAAATTTAGGATTACTGCCATTTGATGTTAACTGGCTGTTTTATCCATTCGTTGATGTAAATTTTTCTTTATGCTGGTGCTCTTTACTTTTTGGTATATTTTTAGAAAGGCTAATAGTGGTTGTTTTTTTCTGTGTGTAATGTTTCTTTCAGAAGCTCTTGTAAAGCAGGCCTGGTGGTAATAAAAATCTCTGAGTACTTGCTTGTTCATAAAAGATTTTACTTTTCCTTCAGTTGTGAAGCTTAGTTTGGCTGAATATGAAATTCTAGGCTGAAGGTTCTGTTCTTTGAGGATGTTGAATAATGGCCCCCACTCTCTTCTGGCTTGTAGAGTTTCTGATGAGAGATCTGCTGTAAGTCTGATAGGCTTGCCTTTGTGGGTAACCTGACCTTTCTCTCTGACTGCCGTTAGTATTTTCTCCTTCGTTTCAACCCTGGTGAATCTAACGATTATGTGCCTTGGGGTTGCTCTTCTTGAGGAATATCTTTGTGGTGTTCTCTATATTACCTGGGGTTGAATATTGTCCTGCTTTGCTAGTTCAGGAAAATTTTCCTGAATAATATCCTGAAGAATATTTTCCAGCTTGGATTCATTCTCTCCGTCACATTCATGTACACCTATCAAACGTAAATTTGGTCTTTTCACATAGTCCCACATTTCTTGGAGACTTTGCTCATTCCTTTTTAACCTTTTTTCTCTAATCTTACCTTCTTGTTTTATTTCATTAAGTTGGACTTTGACCTCTGATATCCTTTCTTCTGCTTGAACAATTGGAGTGTTTAAACCTGTGCATACTTCTCGGAGTTCCTGTATTGTATTCTTCAGTTCCATTAATTCACTTATATTCCTCTCTAAGTTGTCTATTCTCAATAGGATTTCATCAAACCTTTTTTTAAAGTTCTTAGTTTCTTTACGTTGGGCTACAACATGTTCTTTTAACTCACCGAAGTTTGTTATTATCCATTCCCTGAAGCGTGATTCTGTTATTGGGATGCGCTCGCTCTCCGTCAAGCCTTGTTCCATTGTTGATGTGGAACTGTGATCATCTTTAGAGGGAGAGGCGTTCTGATTTTGAGTATTCTCAGCCTTTTTACGCTGGTTCCCATCATTGTAAATTTATCCTCCTGTCGTCTTTGAAATTACCAACTTTCAGATTAGGTCTCTTGAGTGGACGTCAAAGTTGTTAGTTCCCGGGGCCAGAACAGCGGCGTTAAGACTGATGGTGCTTTTCTGCCCAGGATTCTCCTGTCTGGCTTCCTTCTTGTGTCTGTAATAGGTGACTCTGCCTTCCCGGAGCTCCAAACCTTGGTCAGAAGGGGAGCCAGTCTCGTTTACTCTGCGCCAAGAGCTGCTGCTCCAAGGTGCCGTCATAGCCGCTGCGCCAGCCTCAGGAGTTGTGCTGGGGACCCGTGTGGGTCCTCCAAACCTCGGTCAGAAGGGGAGCCAGCCCTGTTTACTCTGCTCCGAGAGCTGCCACGCCGAGGTGCTGGCGAAACCACTGCATTGGCCACAAGAGTCGCTCTGGCGACCCGTGTGACTCCGCCACTGGGGATCTTCTGCTCCGTGAGTGACCAGAATCTGTCTGAAAGTGTGGCGTCCTCTAGTTCTATGCGCTTTCACTGAGAGCTGCAATCCCGAGATGTTAGTGATTGGCCATCTTGGATTGTTCCCAGGCTAGGATTTTTATGCTAGCTTGGGTTTTGGGTGTTTCAGACTCCTTATGTTCTATTGGTTCAATATTATGTGATTTTTTTCATTAAAGAAAAATAAATCTTGGGGTTCCCCAAATCTCTAAGCTCAAAAAAAGAATTCAACAATTTGTTTCTTATCTATGACCCGGAAGCTCCCTCCCCACTTTCCAGATGAACCAATGTTCATCTTACGTATGTTGATTGATGTCTCATGTCTCTTTAAAATGTATAAAACCAAACTGCTCTGACCACCTTAGGGCATGTTATCAGGACCTTCTGAGGCTGTGCCACAGGCATGTGTCCTCATCCTTGGCAAAATAAACTTTAAAATTAACTAAGACCTGTCTGATTTTCAGGGTTCATATTTTGGTAAACATGGAGGGATTCTGTGTGGAGATGCCCCTGACCTTTGAGAAATCTCCTATTGGTGCTTGGCACCAGCATGAGCTAATTTTATGGCTCAAACCAATAGGACAATTTGCTGAGGCCTGAGAGCCCCCCTCCAGAAAATCCCTGATCTCCCCACATTTAGTTAAAATCTAAAGTTTGTTTTGCTCTACAATTCCTCTCATTCCTCTTATTTTTTGGAGTTTTATCTGCCTACAACAAGAAAGGCAAGATTTCCTGTTTACATGATGATGGAAGGCAGGTAACTCCTTTATGGAGTTTCAGCTCACTTCCAACTGGGAAGGTTTTTCCAGCTTCTAAAATGGTAGAGAGAAGTCTACAGCCTGAGACTTACCCCTAGGTAACTGCTTAGGGCTGTTAAAGAAAACTAAATATGACCTGAGAAGGACTCCGTACTTCTATATTTGAGTTCTTGCAGATGAACTGTAACTTAGCTTAATAGACAAAATTTAAAACCTAACTTAATAGTATGCATCCCACCAGGTGCTGTGGCTCACGTCTGTAATCTCAGCACTTTGGGAGGCCAAGGTAGGCAGATTATCTGAAGTCAAGAGTTTGAGACCAGTCTGCCTAATGTGGTGAAACCCTGTCTGTACTAAAAATACAAAAAATTAGCAGGGTGTGGTGGCGAGCACCTGTAATCCTAGCTACTCAGGAGGCTGAGGCAGAAGAATTGTTTGAGCCTGGGAGGTGGAGTGCTGAGTGTTCAAACTGTATTCAAATAAGGCAAATGCAGAGCTGTAACCAATCTCACTGTTTCTGTACCTCACTTCCAATTCCTATACGTCACTTAAACTTTTTTGTATATAAATTTGTTCTGATCACGAGGCACCCCTGGAATCTCTGTGAATCTGCTGTGATTCTGGGAGTGGCCCAATTTGTGAAACCTTCATTGCTCAATTAAATTCCTTTAAATTTAATTCGGCAGAAGTTTTTCTTTTATCAGATGGTGTCAGAAGTGGGATCTGAAGTGGAGCTTTTAGATACCCCCAGGAGCACTGAGAGAACACGCAAGGTGCCTGCAGGACCCACTTGTGTCCATTGATCTCTCAGAGTGGCTGGGGATCATGGGTAAGCTTCCTCTTGGATTTCAGAGCTGCACAGATTTGTGTTTTGAGCTCTCCAAGTTTATTTGGGCAAATATCTGATCCAAACTGGGTCTGGAGTCACAACAGAAACTGGAGTGGGTTCAGGAATGGATTTGATCCAGGAATGAACTGGCTTGGCTTTAGTTAGAGGCATCTTACATCTGAATGGGTCAGAAAGAAACTGGTAATAAGCAGTAATATTGCAGGAGTTATAAAATTTGGCTTTTGAAAATTCACAGAGATTTTTGTGTTCTACCCCTCTGTTTCATTTTTCTTGCATGTTTGGGTTAAAAAAAAAATCACTGGCTAAGTTAATCAAGAGAACCTGAGAGTAAAGCCAATATTTTAGGGAAAAATGGGATCCTTAATTTCTGGAAAGTTGAGTTCCTTCTGGCTTATACTTTTGGCCTCAGAGGCAGCAAAGTCTTACAGAAATGGCAAAATCTTACTAAAGATAACTTACAGTGGAATGTTCTGAATGAACAGCAATGCATTGAGGTACATTTAAAAACAAAGGCTCTCAGTAAAGTCCCTTTTGGCTAAGAACAGGTTTGGCACTACAGGATGTCAACTGCTATTCTCTTTGGAATAATCTGCCTTGCACTCTTTGCTGATGACTATGGTGAAAGGAATAGGCATATATAGGATCATGGGACATGGGGAGCTTTTTAAAAGGGGAAACTTGAGAGCTGATGGGACTGCTAGGAAAAAAAGTCCCATCAGGACAGCAGCCGTAGCCACCTGAACTTTTCAGTTTGGGTCTTTCTCTGGCCTCCCTGAGCATTTCACCTTCCCCACCCTGCCACAGGCAACACTTTTCTCTCTCTCCTTTCCCTTTTTGATCTTTTCTGTTACTCAGGGCAACCATCTTTGACTTCAAGGCATCCACTGGTGCCTTGATCTTGGAATTCTCAGATTCCAGAACTCCGAGAAATAAATGTCTGTTGTTTATAAATTACCCAGTCTAAGAAATTTTGAAGACATTAAATTCTAAATAAGGCCTGGGGATATATGGAATTAGCCATGCCCCCTAGCTATGCAAAGATGTTTATAAAGAAAAGAAATTTTATATAAGAAAAGATGTTGTGTGGTAAATTCTTGTCCTAAAGTAAAATGGCTGGTTGTTTAAAAAGAGGGATATTTAGGACAAGTCAGAAAGTCTTAACATGTCATACATGGTCTATGTAAGTTATGAAATAATTTATGAAAAAAAATTTATGCCAGAAATGTACAATTTAAAGGTGATTAGTCCTCCTAAATGCTTCATAGAATGCCACTATGACTCTTAACTGAACAGCTTAACTGCTTTACAGCTAGGTAATGTCTGGCACACATGGAGTTAGATGTTGGAAGGAGTCAGGCCTTATCTGCATTTCTGTCTGGGTCCCAGGCTCCACACATAATACATAATTAAAATCCCTTACTTACCAAGGTTTTCACCAAAAGTAAAAGTCACTAACAGTTAACATCGTAATATGCAATTGAGACTACTGAAATAATAAGTTTACATACAAGGTGTGTAAGGAGAATAAAATGTGTTTTTGTAAGAAATTATAAGGAAGAAATTATAAGTATGGGAATGTAAATTTTTGCCTAGGTTAGAGGGTTAAAGGGTTGTTTTAAATCAAATAAAATGAAAGGTTTGAACAAGTTGTGAAAGGTTTATAAAAATTAATTATAAGAAATTATATGAGTGAACATATTGACTAAAGTTAAAATGGCACTATTCCTGTTTTTTTCCCCATAAACTGGACCTTGGAATAGAAACACAACACAGTTTTTTTAGAACATTGTTCTGCTCTGAGAAAAAAAGTTGTAGGGGGGTTATAAAAGGTTTATATAAATCTTACCTTATGGTAAAACTAGTTAAAACTGAATAGATTTATAAAATGTTATTAAAAATTAGCTTTAACATTAAAAATATGTGAATGAAAACATAAAACTTGGTTTTCTCTTTTAAAAAGGATTTTTATAAAATATTAAAAGATAATGAAAGGTTTTTGTTTACCTTTAAGTAAACTATAAGGACAAAGCTGGGGATCCTGAGATTATAACCATATTGTGATTATTTAAGACATACATGCTGAAGTAGATAGTAATAAGAAGCAAAGGCTGGGCGAGGTGGCTCACACATGTAATCCCAGCACTTTGGGAGGTTGAGGCAGGTGGATCACCTGAGGTCAGGAGTTTGAGACCAGCCTGACCAACATGGAGAAATCCTGTCTCTACTAAAAATACAAAATAAGCTGGGCATGGTGGCACATGCCTGTAATCCCAGCTACTCGGGAGGCTGAAGCAGGAGAATCACTTGAACCCAGGAGGCAGAGGTGGCAGTGAGCCAAGATCGTGCCACTGTATTCTAGCCTGGGCAACAAGAGTGAAACTCTGTCTCAGAAAAAAAAAAGGATATTAACCCACAAAAACTAATGTCCTTTGTAGCTCTTGATAATTTTTAAGTTTGCAAAGGAGTCCTAGGAGTAAGAAGTTTGAGTATCATTGCTTTAAAAACCCTAAATGACCCTTCCTATTACAACTCTTTCCCTCGCCCACCAGTAACTATTACCCAGCATTTTAATTATTGCCTTTCTTTTTCTTCTAGTTTACCATACATATTCCATGTATGTATGGACACACTGGTGTTTGCCAATCAAGTCCCATCGATGGCATGGTTGCATGAGCTGTTTCCCCCGTAAAATATTGTTCATGAAGCCCCTACTCAGAGGACTAGCATTAGTTCAGTCCTTGTTTTTGCTGTTGCCTTTGGGACACGTCTCATTCATGTAATCAAAAGACCTTGGTATATCAAAGTTCCAGTCCACCAAAGTTTTGTTGGTTGTGGTTGTGACACTCTGCCAGAGTCAGTTAAAACAGCCACTTCCAGCTCCCTCCCACGCAGCGAGTGCCAGATCCTCAGGAAGCCCGGGCTCATGTTCTGGTGGTGCACACTGTGGCATTGGGAATGCTGGTGTAGTTTACTACTTGCAGGACAAGAAAGTCACTCTGGTCAATGGCAAGATGAGGTCTAGGGTGGTAGATCCAGTGCTGCATCAGGTTATCCTTTGTGGCCACAGGCTGGGAGAGCCTAGCAAAAGTTTTTTTGTTTCTGGGCCTCTGCTGCCATCTTCTTGTGAAGAAAGCAGATGGACAGGTTAGTGCCCCACCCTCCATTTTCTGGAGTCTCACGCATTCCCTGCCTGTCAGATACGCTTGGCCTGGGTTGGTGTAGCAGCTCCATCCATGTGTCTCTTCCTGAGGCTGTCACCTCCATGAGCACCTCCCACCTTGTTGCTTGACTGTGACCTTTCTGGCTCAGTTGTCCAGTCCAGGAAGGGAGGTCACATCTTTTACAAACTTGACATATTTTGGCCAGGTGTAGTGGCTCATGCCTATAATCCCAGCACTTTGGGAGGCCAAGGTGGGCGGATAGCCTGAGGTCAGGATTTCGAGACCAGCCTGACCAACATGGAGAAACCCGGTCTTTATACTAAAAAAAAAAAAAAAGAAAAAATTTGACATGTTTGAACATGTTGCTCACCTAAATGGAAGAATCAGGCATCCCCAGCACAGCTTGAAGGGCCCTAGCACCCTGATGTTTCTGGGTCCCATTCCCCACCCTGGTAGGATCACACTGAGTAGAGTCACCCAGTGAAGTCTCACCTCCAGATTAGAGTTGGGGAGCCGTGCCTGGGCTACTATGGCAGCCTGAATGGCAAACCACCCCCAAGGTGTGTACTCTAAAGGGGGGAAAAAAGAATGACTGGGAACACTAAGATTGGAATTTCCAAGGTGCACCCTAACAGGTGGCTGCCTGGTCCACCAACGCCCCTGCTAAGCTCAGTGTCTCTCAACATGCACTGTGATGCTGCTTCCCTTGCATTGGAGTGCAGAATTTAGTGTCAATACTGCCTTTCCTCAGGTGTTATGTGAACTGGATATTTCGTCATTAAAGCCTTCATTCAAAAGATGATGAGGTGTATGTGTTCCGTGAGAGAGCGCCCACTGTCAAGGTGCTTGGTCAGTGAAGGATGTTTCTTAGTCAGAGTGAAGTCCCATAAGGCATCCAAAACCGTGACGTAAGTTCCTTTCAAGGGTGGTCACGTTAAGCCCAGTGTTGGGGTCTGACACGTCTGCCGGGGGGCTACTGACCTGCGGGAGTCCCCGAGACCACCAACGTAGATGTCTCGTTCAACCTGACAGAGAGAGTGAGCGGAAGTGAAAGAAGAAAGAAAAGCAGAGTCTGGAGGTCTGAATGACTTGTAGTCAAGCAACAGCTTTATTTTTGTGGGTTACAGCTTTTATACCTTTTTTCTTGTTACATTTACTTTAGCTCAGCAGAGAAGGGGGCAAACAGAAAAGGGAACAGAAATCACGTAAAAATAGTTATCAGGGGCTTGTGATAACAGCTCACAAAGCAGTTTTGAGGGGGCTTGTGATAATAGCTTACAAAGCAGTTTAAGAGTTAATATGTGTTTTTCAAAGATACACAGTGCAAGCAAACAATGGTGCCCTTAAGGTGGCTTGTTAATCATGTTTTTCATTAGGAGGTAGAACAGAGGCTTAGCTCCTGGGAAAATATGGGCAGGGGTCTTTGCCCCTCTCAGGCATCTCAATTGCAGCAAGCCTATTGCTTACACAGAGTCTAAAGGGGATATGAAACAGTCAGCACAGTGTCCTCATGAACCGCAGGCCCTTACTCTGCATTCTGTTTTTGCCTCAGTGTCTTAGCCATTTTTACCTTGACTCGACAGCCCTCGAGAGCGGGGGGAGAGCAGATAGGTCCAGCAGCCAAGATGGGGCGAGTCACGCTAACTGTCTCAAGCCCTTGGCGCGAACACTGAAGCTCAGCATCTACATGAGTGTTGCATATTTGTCTCTTTCAGGCAGAAAGTCCTTGTCCCTACACAAGGGTTTCTTTAACAGTCAAGTGTCTTAGTTGCCCTTCACCTGACCAGTTGGGTAGGCTGTTGGCAAAGGCCCTTGAGTCAGAGAAAATGTAGTGAGATACAACAGTGGGGTGCCCTGAACGACTATCACCACTGCGTGGAGTTTGAACACCCAGGTGGGGTACATGCTGTACCCATTGGGTGAAATGTCCAGTCTCAGTCAAAAGATGTCAGTCAAAGATGTCTATTATCTGTAGCAGATGAGTGGCTGCTGCAGCTTTGTGGACCCTGTTTGCCTGCTGTTTCACAGAGTCATCAGTAAAACATGCCATGCCAGCACTAGGCATGTCTCTGAGGTCTGAGTCTTGGGCTACAGATAGCCACAGGAGGAGCCAAAGCATCCCCTACAGGTCACTTGGTCCCTTGTGGCAAGCTGGCCATTTGTCCATGAAGCCTACTGGTTGGTCCCTTGGAGTCCTGGCTGGGCCCAATCTTGAATGTATTATTTCCATTTGATAATTGCACTGTGTTGATCTATCCAGTTTTATTGGTGGGACTTCTAAGCACCCAAGCAAGAACTGGCAATTCAGGTCACAGCATCAACATGTGGCACCAGCTGTAAGATGCTGTTTCCACCAGGGCCCAGGAGCAAGTACGGAGTTGCCATTTAAAATGGTTATGTCTTATGCTGCTTCGAGCAACTTACATGTCCAAAATCTGAGAGGCTGGTGCATCCCACTGGCAGTCTGCTGTTGCCACAGTCTCTACTCATGTGCATGGAGGTTGGGATACCTGAAATTCCATCGGACTAACAACTAAAGGTTTTAAAGGCAATGCCTGGGCCACGGCTTCTTGAATGGCTTCCAAGGCCTACGGCTGCAAAATGCCCTGTTCAAAGTTGGCCACTTTGCTGATCACCTTGACTAAAAAGGCCAAGAGAATGCATGGGTAGGGTACCCAAAGAGGCCTACCAGCTGTTGGGCCTCCTTATTATTAGTGGGTACTGTCAGAGTTAAACATTTTTCCTTGACAGTATCTTTTTTTCTTTTTTTGAGACAGGATCTGGCTCTGGCTCTGTCACCCAGGCTGAAGTGCAGTGGTGTGATCATGGCTCACTGTAGCCTTGATCTCTCTGGCTCAGGGAATCCTCCCACCTCAGCCTCATAAGTAGCTAGGACCACAGGCACATGCTCACCACGTCCAGCTAATTTTTATATTTTTTGTAGAGTCAGGGTCTCCCTATGTTGCCCAGGCTGGTCTCAAACTCCTAGGCTCAGGCAATCCTTATGCCTTGGCCTCCCAAAGTGCTGGGATTATAGGTGTGAGCCACTGCACCCAGCCTGGGATACTTTTAAAATGTTTAGATTTTATTTACAAGATTTTTGTTGTTGTATGAAATGTAAAAAATGTTACTCCAATCTTGGTGTAACTGGTAGCCATGGACGGTTGACTCACCAATCACAGCTATCCACGTTACAGCAAGAGTCTTAAATAGAAATCTACTGTCATGCATGTGGCTCACGTAAAGGGACCACCAGGATTTGTGTGGGCAACGAGGCCATTTATTTCACACTTGGGTGCAAGCGGGCCAGGTCTGAGAAAAGAGTTAGGCAAAGAGGGTAGGGGAGGGGATTGGTTATATAGGTTGGGGATAATGGTCAGCTGAAGGTGGTAATCTATCTTGGGGAGGGGAAGGGCATCACGGGATGCATGACTACAAGGTAGAATCATTTATTACAAACAGGCATGATCATAAGGGTGGAGAGTATTGGTTACAGTCAAAGGGAGGGTGTGGTAGTTACATAGTTACAGGGGTGGGGGTCTTGAGAAACTCAATGTCTGAGGGAAATTTTTGCAAGGCTGAACAGGAACAATGGGTGCAGGTTCGCAGAGCAATTAGTCAAAACAGGAGCAAGTTTTTTTACTCCTTTCTGCAGCCACCTGGTCACTTGTGGTTACCTTAGACTTTCTGGCTCCTGGGAACTTTGCAGAGGTGTATGTGACAGTCACCAAGGCTAAAATGGCCAGGCCTGGACTTGGAAGCCTAACACCTATCAGCGCTTACAATTTTGTTGGGGTTAAGTCCTGAAGCTTGGTGGTGGATTACCAAGAGGGACTAAACAGAAGAAGGTGGAATGTCACTGGAACTATTCTTTGGCTCTGAGTGGGTGGGTGTCCTGGGGTTTCTAACACAGCCACTTTTTTTTTTTTTTTAACGGCTACCAAATCCACGAGCAGTCCTGCTGATCAGTGCTGTTTCTGCAGGTCATTTGGAGTCTTAGTCATCTTTTCCTTCGTTATCTGTTTCTCTCCTCCTGGGATACTTTTTTGGCTGTTAGCACAGGTAGCCTTGGCATTCTGCCTGTTACAGTCCATTGTTTGTTTCCATGCCTGGAAGGCCTTTTTTGCCCAGCCAAACTGGTCTGTTACATGATGACGGGGTGGTTTGTGAGTTTTTTTTTTTTTTTTTTAGGAAGGGAGGAAGGGAGGAAGGCAGGAAGGGAGGAAAGGAGGAAGGGAGGGAGGAAGGAAGGGAGAGGGGGAGGGAGGGAGAGAAGGGAAGGAAGGAAATCGAGCAATGAGAGAGACATTGCCGACCTGGATCTAGAGGTCTACAAATTGATTTCTTTTTTTCCTTTTTTTGAGAGAAGGAAAGAAAAAAAAGGAGTGAAGGAGAGGAAGAAAGAGGAAGAAAAAGAGGGAGAGAGAAGGAAAATGTTGCTTTATTCTGAAAAAAATGGGTATTAATAATGGCCAATCAATGTTTCATTTAAACCTATGAGTAGGTGTGATGTGGTATTGACAAGAATGTATATTTTGTATATTTAAAGTGGAGAGCTCTATAAATATTTATTGTTTACTTGTTCCAGATCTGAGTTCGAGTCCTTAATATCCTTATTAATTTTCTGTATCGTTGAGTCTAAGTCTCTTTATAGGACTTATGTATCTGGGTGTTAGGATCATTAGCTCTTTTTGTTGCATTGATCCTTTTACCACTATATCTTTGTTGCTTTAAGATCTATTTTATCAGATACGAGAATTGCAACTCCTGCTTTTTATTTATTCATTTATTTTTGCTCTCCATTTGGTTGGTAAATCTTTCTCCATTCCTTTGTTTTGAGTCTTTGTGTATCCTTGCAAGTGAAATGGGTCTGGGTGTAACATGCCGTTGGGTTTTGGCTGTATCTTTTGATTGGGGGATTTAGTCGATTTAAATTTAGGATTACTGCCATTTGATGTTAACTGGCTGTTTTATCCATTCATTGATGTAAATTCTTCTTTATGTTGATGCTCTTTACTTTTTGGTATATTTTTAGAAAGGCTAATACTAGTTGTTTTTTTCTATGTGTAATGTTTCTTTCAGAAGCTCTTGTAAAGCAGGCCTGGTGGTAATAAAAATCTCTGAGTACTTGCTTGTTCATAAAAGATTTTACTTTTCCTTCAGTTGTGAAGCTTAGTTTGGCTGGATATGAAATTCTGGGCTGAAGGTTCTGTTCTTTGAGGATGTTGAATATTGGCCCCCACTCTCTTCTGGCTTGTAGAGTTTCTGCTGAGAGATCTACTGTAAGTCTGATAGGCTTCCCTTTGTAATCAACCTGACCTTTTTCTCTGGCTGCCCTTAGTAATTTCTCCTTCATTTCAACCCTGGTGAATCTAACGATTATGTGCCTTGGGGTTGCTCTTCTTGAGGAATATCTTTGTGGTGTTCTCTGTATTACCTGGGGTTGAATATTGTCCTGCTTTGCTAGTTTAGGAAAATTTTCCTGAATAATATCCTGAAGAATATTTTCCAGCTTGGATTCATTCTCTCCGTCGCATTCATGTACACCTATCAAACGTAAATTTGGCCTTTTCACATAGTCCCACATTTCTTGGAGACTTTGCTCATTCCTTTTTATCCTTTTTTCTCTAATCTTGCCTTCTTGTTTTATTTCATTAAGTTGGACTTTGACCTCTGATATCCTTTCTTCTGCTTGAACAATTGGAGTGTTTAAACCTGTGCATACTTCTCGGAGTTCCTGCATTGTATTCTTCAGTTCCATTAATTCACTTATATTCCTCTCTAAGTTGTCTATTCTCATTAGGATTTCGTCAAACCTTTCTTCAAAGTTCTTAGTTTCTTTACATTGGGCTGCAACATGTTCTTTTAACTCACAGAAGTTTCTTATTATCCATCTTTGGAAGCCTGATTCTGTTAATGGGATGCGCTCATTCTCCATCAAGCCTTCTTCCCTTGTTGATGAGGAACCGTGATCCTCTGTAGAGGGAGAGGCGTTCTGATTTTGAGTATTCTTAGCCTTTTTGTGCTGGTTTCTTCCCATCATTGTAAATTTATCCACCTGTCATCTTTGTAATTACCAACTTTCAAAATAGGTCTCTGAGTGGACGTCCAAGTTGTTAATTCCCAGGCCCGAAATATGAGCAACCCACTGCGCCGGCCAAAACAGCGGCGTTAAGACTGATGGTGCTTTTTTGCCCGGGAATCTCCAGTCTGGCTTCCTTCTTGAGTCCGTAGTAGGTGACTCTGCCTTTCCGGAGCTCCAAACCTCAGTCAGAAGGGGAACCAGTCCCGTTTACACTGCACCAAGAGCTGCCGCACCGAGGTGCCGGCAAAACTGCTGCACTGGCCACAAGAGTCGCGCTGGCGACCCGTGTGGCTCCTCCAAACCTCGGTCAGAAGGGGAACCAGTCTCGTTTATTCTGCACAGAGAGTTGCCGTGCCGAGGTGCCGGCGAAATCGCTGTGCCAGCCACAAGAGTTGTGCTGGCAACCCGTGGAGCTCCTCCACTGGGAATCTTCTGCTCTGTGAGTGACCAAAAGTTGTCTGAAAGTGTGGCGTCCTCTCGTTGTCTGAGCTTTCGCTGGGAGCTGCAGTCCTGAGATGTTAGCCATCGGCCATCTTGGATCGTTCCCTGTAAGTGAGTTTCCTTTATTTATTTATTTATTTATTTATTTTGAGATGGAGTTTTGCTCTTGTTACCCAGGTTGGAGTGCAATGGCGCGATTTTGGCTCACCACAATCTCCGCCTCCTGGGTTCAGGCAATTCTCCTGCCTCAGCCTCCTGAGTAGCTGGGATTACAGGCACACACCACCACGCCCAGCTAATTTTTTTGTATTTTTAGTAGGGACGGGGTTTCACCATGTTGACCGGGATGATCTCGATCTCTTGACCTCGTGATCCACCCGCCTCGGCCTCTCAAAGTGCTGGGATTACAGGCGTGAGCCACCGCGCCCGGTCCCTGTAAGTGAGTTTTAAATTAACGAAGTGGCCAGACACGGTGGCTCACGCCTGTAATCCCAGCACTCTGGGTGGCCTAGGTGGGTGGATCACCTGAGGTCGGGAGTTCAAGACCAGCCTGACCAACATGGTGAAACCCCATCTTTAAAAATTAATTAATTAATTAACCAAGTGATGTTCTGTTCTCCTTTTAGTATGCAGCACTGCTTTTGTTGAATAACCCATTAGGGCTTGGGTAGCTGGATGGCAGGTAGGAGTGAATTTCCACCACTGTTACAGGTTTGAGGGGACATACCCCCTCAGGCAACAGTCAAAACATCAATGTCTACAATGCACTCAGTGGTGGGAACTACCAGCACCAGCACCTGAAATGTCCCAAAGGGTCCCATTCACAAGCAAGTAAGCACCACAAGCAGATAAACCCCGCGGGTCACTGTGTTCATCCCAAATCCTCTTGCTGTCATCAGTTCAATGTTTTCTCCTACAGGAACATGGAAATATTGTCATGCAGGCTCCAGTATCCAAGAGCCTCAGAAAAGTCTGAACTCCCCATCTTTCCCCTCTTGTATCTTGATAGGGGTAGAGGGTTATTAGCCTCCAGTGGGAACCTGGAGACCTTGCTCTCATTCCTAACTGCACCATTCAGCCTGAGGCATCTGGGTTTGCCATGTCCCTTTATCAAACAGACACACCAACTAGGCTGCATAAGCCTTCCCTTGCGTTTCTCCATATCTGCCCTTTAGATAGTGAGTTTTGCTTTCTGTGAAGGCCCATCAGTTCCCCTCAGATGCCTCAGGGGCCACCTGATACCTCTTTCCTACACCCAGTCAAGTACCCCAGGGTCCATCTGAGTAACCACTTCCTAACCTCTTTGGCCCCGGGAATGAGGGGTCACGTAAGTGTCCGGCAACTAGAGGATCTTGCATTATGTTTCCCTGTTGCCACTGGGAAAGGAAAATCTTGGGGCCCCCAAATTACTACGCTGAGGGAAAAGCCTGGTAACTGTTCAGTTCTAACCTGACTCCCATTCTATCAAAAGTCACCCCTCTGCTCACTGAGATACATGCATGTTCTGATAGCCTCCTTTGGAAAGGCTCATCAGAAACTCAAATAATACACCATTTGTCTCTCACCTATCTGTGACCTGGAAGCTCCCTCCCAGCTTCGAGTTGTCCCTGCCTTTCTGGACAGAACCAATGTACTTCTTACATATATTGATTGATATCTTATGTCTCCCTGAAATGTATAAAACCAAGCTGTGCCCGACCACCCTGGGTACGTGTTGTAGGGCCTCCCAAGACTGTGATGGGCACTCATCTTTAACTTTGCAAATAAACCTCCTAAAATGATTAAGAGTTGTTTTGTCATTTTTGCTGATTGACACGACATTGCTTTCTCTTTGCCTCAATTCATGACATCAGCTCACTCACATCTGTGGGGCTGGAGCAGGGTTAGCAATCTGTCCTTGTCACTCTTCCTTTCCCTGGCCTGCAAATGAAATTATGTTCTTACTTTTCTTCTTATATTGTTCATTGCAAGTGTATAGAAATATAATTGATTCTTGTATTCCGCAACCTTGTGGAACTCTTGTATTTGTTCTAATAGATTTTTTAGTGAATTCCTTAGGGCGTTTTTAGATATAAGGTCATCTGCAAATAGAGATGGTTTTGCTTTTCTTCTCCAATCTGTATGGCTTTTACTTCATTTTCTTGCCTAATTGCACTGGTTAAAATGTCCAGTACAATGTCAAATAGAAATGGTAAGAGTAGGTATTCTTTTCCTCTTTCTTTCTTTCTTTTTTAAATTAAGACGGGGTTTCACCATGTTGGTTAGGCTGGTCTCGAACTCCTGACCTCAGGTGATCCGTCTGCCTCAGCCTCCAAAGTGCTGCGATTACAGGTGTGAGCCACTGTGCCCAGCTTATCTTATTTCTAATATTAGAGAGGGTAATAATTCAGTTTTTCACCAAAAAGCATGAAATTAGTTGTGGGTTTTTCATAACTTTTATCAGATTGATTAAATTCTTTATCTTTCTGGTTTATTCAATGTTTTTATCATAAAGACATGTTGAATTTTGTCAGATGTCTTCTCTGTGTCTATTAAGATGACCATGTGGTTTTTGTCCTTTGGTCTATGGATAGGATGGTCTACATTAAATTTATTTCTTATGTTAACTCAATCTTGCATTCCTGGGATAAATCCCACTTGGTCGTGGTATATAATCCTTTTTATTTGTTGTTGAATTCATAGGAATTTTAGAGGATTGTGGGGTCTATGTTCATAAGAAATAGTCTATAGTTTTCTCATATTGTGCTTGTCTGATTTTGGTATCTGAGTAGTACTGCCTCATTGAATGGGCTTGGGAGAGCATTGTTTTCTTCTATTTTTGGAAAAGCTTGGAAAGAAATAGTATTAATTGATATTTTGAAATGTTTAGTAGACTTCACTAGTGAAGCCATATGATCTGGTCTTTTCTTCATGGGAAGTTTATGATTTATAATCTAGTCCCTTCCAGGCAGCTGCCAAAGATGGCAGAGGGGCAGATCCTGGTGCTCGACGGCCGAGGTCACCTCCTGGGCCGCTTGGCGACCATGTGGCTAAGCAGGCACTGCTGGGCTGGAAGGTGGTGGCCATGCGCTGTGAGGGAATGAACATTTCTGGCAATGACTACGGAGATGAGTGGAAGTGCCTGGCTCTCCCTGGCAGGCACATGAACGCAGTCCTCCCTGAGGCCCCACGTCTTCTGGCTTCTGGCGGAGCTTGCGGGGCGGGCTGCCCCCTGACAGCAGCCAGCCAGGCCATGGCCCAGGACCGTGGCCCAGGACCGTGGCCCAGGACCGCTGTGAGGTGTTCGGTGGCTTCCCACCGCCCTGTGACAAGAAAAAATGGATGGTGCTTCTTCTTGGCCCCAAAATCGTGCATCTGAAGCCTACGAGAAAGTCTGCCTACCTGCGGCGCCTGACTCACGAGGTGGGCTGGAAGTACCAGGCCGTGACAACCACCCTGGAGGAGGAGGAGAAAGCCAAGATCCACAACCAGAAGAAACAACTCCTGGGGCTACAGAGACAGGCGGGAAAGAACGTGGAGAAGACCAATGACAAATACACAGAGGCCCATGGACTCCTGGGCTGAGCCCAGTAAAGACTGTTGATTCCTCATGCTTGATCTGGCCTGCCCTTCCTCCATCGTGGCCCTGGAATGCGGGGGAGCCAGTGGCAGCAGTCCAGGTGCCACAGGCAGCCTGGGACTTAGGAAGCTTGGGAGCAAAGATCTTAGTCACTGCCTTTCAATAAGGTTACTTAAAGCACTGGAAGAATTGTGCAGGCATAATTCATCTGTGATCAATAGAGCAACCAGTTACTTGGGTTTCAATATTAGCAAAAGGGAGCTGGAACACTTGGAGGGGCCCTACCTTGTGAGCAGGGTGTCTGTTTAACTTCCCAGCTGGTTACATACTGTCCTTTACAGCTGTTAGAATGTGAACAAGCACCTGGGGACAGCATGAGCTTGCTGTTGTACAAAGGTATTTATAAAAGCATAGACTGGGACGATGTGTGATCAAGGGGTTACAGGCATTGCCCATGCTTCTTGCCTATATTTTAAGATCAGAATCAAATAAATTATTTAAAAAAAAATAGGGCTGAGTGCGGTGGCTCATGCCTGTAATCCTAGCACTTTGGGAGACCGAGGCAGGCGGATCACGAGATCAAGAGATAGAGACCATCCTGGCTAACACGGTGAAACCATGTCTCTACTAAAAATAAAAAAACTTAGCCGGGCGTGGTGGCACGAGCCTGTAGTTCCAGCTGCTTGGGAGCCCGAGGAAGGAGAATTGCTTCAACCTGGGAGGTGGATGTTGCAGTGAGCGGAGATCTCACCACGGCACTCCAGCTTGGATGGCAGAACAAGACTCTGTCTTAAATAGTAATAATAATAGTAATAGTTCAGTCTCTTTGCTTGTTATAGATATATTCGGAGTTTCTGTTTCCTCTTGAGGCAGTTTTGGTACTTTGTGTCTGTCTAGGAATTTGTACATTGTATCTGGGTCATCTAATTTGCTGGCATGTCCTTGTTCACAGTGGTTCTTTATAATCTTTTTGGCTTCTGTAAGGTCAATAGTAATGTTTCCTCTTTCATTCCTGATTATGGTAATTTGATTTTTTTTTCTTTGTTTCTTGGCCAGTATAGCCAAAGTTTTTTCAGTTTTGTTTTTTTTTTTTAAAGAGTCAACTTCTGGTTTATTATTTTTTCCAGTTTGTTTATCTCTGTTCTAATCTTTATTATTTTCTTCCTTCTTGCTTGGGTTTAGTTTGCTCTTATTTTTCTAGTTTCTTAAGTTGGAAGGTTAGGTTACATAAGTAAGGAATTTTTTAAGAGGCAGGCTCTCTCTATGCTTCCTTCCCAGGCTGGAGTGCAGTGGATATTCACAGGCACAGTCACAGCTCACTATACCCCCAAGTTCCTGGACTCAGCCTCCCAAGTAGCTGGGACTACAGGCACATGCCACTGTACCTGGCTTTGGAAAGTCTGGCTATTGATTTGAGTTCTTTTTTCTTTTTATTTATGTTTTGTGAGAGGGAGTCTCGCTCTTTCACCAGGATAGACTGCAGTGGCGCCATCTTGGCTCACTGCAACCTCTGCCTCCCAGCTTCAAGCGATTCTCCTGCTTCAGCCTCCTGAGGAGCTGGGATTACAGGTGCATGCCACCATGCCCACCTAATTTTTGTATTTTTAGTAGAGACGGGTTTTCACCATGTTAGCTAGGCTGGTCTCGAACTCCTGACCTCAAGTGATCCACCCACCTCAGCCTCTCAAATATTTTTTCATTTTTAATATTGTCTTTTACAGCTGTAAATTTCCCTCTAAGTTCTGCTTTAGCTGCATCCCATAAGTTTTGATGTGTTGTGTCTTCATTTACATTGATATAAAAGTATTTTCTAATTTCTGGTGATTTCTTATTTGACCCATGGTTATTTAGGACTGTGCTGTTTAATTTCCACATATTTGTGAATTTCCTCAATTTTTCTGTTATTGCTTTCTAATTTCATCCCACCATGATCCAAGAACAAATTTTCTTTTTAATATTAAAATATTATTTCAATATTTAAAAAC
This sequence comes from Callithrix jacchus, assembly GCF_049354715.1. NCBI lineage: Eukaryota > Metazoa > Chordata > Mammalia > Primates > Cebidae > Callithrix > Callithrix jacchus. The sequence goes on along the minus strand of NC_133510.1, from coordinate 62,036,152 downwards.
TTATTGAAGCTTGTTTATGCCCTAGTATATGATCGGTCTTGGAAAATATCCCAATACATCAAAGAAGAATGTGTTGTGATGTTGTTGGATGTTAAATATATGTGTCTATTAAGTTTAGCCAGTTTATAATGTTGCATGAAACACTCTCTTGCTGATCTTTTGTCCCTTGTTTGATCTATTATTGAAGGCTGAGTATTTAAATCTCTAACTCAGTGTCTTTATTTTTCTTTTTTCTGAAGCCTTGCTATGTTGCACAGGCTGATCTTGAGCTCCTGGGCTCAAGCAATCTCCTGCCTTGGTCACCTGAGTACCTGGGACTACAGGCTTGTGCCTCCACACCCAGCTCCAACTCTTATTGATGATTTGTCTATTTCTCCTTTCAGTTCTGTCCGTTTTTGCTGCCTGCATTTTGGAGCTGTTGTTCAGTGTATGTACGTTTATACCTTCCTGCACAATTGACTTCTTTTACTTCTTTTATCATTATAACATGTTCCTCTGGCTGAGCGCGATGGCTCATGCCTTTGTTCCCAGCCCTTTGGGAAGTTGAGTGGGAGGATCACTTGAGCCCCAGAGGTGAGGCTGCAGTGAGCTATGGTCACACCACTGCACCCCAGCCCAGGTGACAGAGGGAGATCGTATCTCAAAAAAAAAATTAAAAAGTTCCTCTTTATCTCTAGTAATATATTTTGTATTCTAGTCTATTTTGTCTGGTATTAATATAGCCACTGCAGTTTCTTATGTTGCTGTTACTCTAAAGCATTTTCGCAATAGACAGCATATAGTTGGATTTTGTTTTTGTTTTAAATCCAGTCTAACAGTCTCTGCCTTTTGATTATTTTATCCACTCCCATTTAATGTTGCTATTGATATAGTTAGATTTAGATCTGCTATTTTACTTTGGGCTTTCCATATGTCTTGTGCCTTTTTGTTCCTCTACTTGTCCTTTTTATTTGCTTTGTATTAAGTGTATATTTTCTAATCTAACATTTTAATCCCCTTAACAATTTTTCACTGTATTTTTTTAGTTTTTCCTTAGTGATTGCTCTAGGGTTTACCATATGAACTTAGTCAACTATACTTTAGATTTGTACTAGCTGAATTCCAGTAAGAAACAGAAATCTTACTCCTTTCCTGCAGAAGGTTTGCTCAGCTGTGAAAAAAAAGAAATGTTACCACTATATAGATCTATTTCATTTTCTCTCTTTCTGCACTATTATTGTGGTTTATATTACATTTGTGTATGTTATAAACCCATCAATACATTGTTATAATTATTACTTTATGTAATTTCATGTCTTTTAAGGAAGCTGAAAGATAGCAGCTATATAGCATTTCTTGTATTAACCTTATTATTTGCCACTTCTACTTCTTTTCCACAGCTCCTGTGGATTTCAGTTACCATCTGCTGTGTTTCGCCTAGTCCAGTACAATTTTGCTCCTACCCACCTCTTTGGACTTTAATTGGCAAATGTATACATTTCTATATTTATCTATCTATATTTATATAGCAGAAGATAAATTACCTACTTTGACTATATAATTGTCTCCTTCTCCTTATAGTCCGTTCATTCTTTGCTTTATCTATTTTAAAGTTATATTATTAGATACATACAAACTTAAAATACATTTTCTAGGGCTGGGCATGGTAGCTTATGCCTGTAATTCCAGCACTTTGGGAGGCCAAGGCAGGCAGATCACTTGAGGCCAGGAGTTTGAGACCAGTCTGGCCAACATGGCAAAACCCCATCTCTACTAAAACTTCAATAATTAACTGGGCATGGTGGTGCACACCTGCAGTCCCAGCTACTCAAGAGGCTGAGGCATGAGAATTGCGTGACCCTGAGAGGTTTGGTTACAGTGAGCCGAGATTGCGCCACGGCACTCCAGCCTGGATGCCAGAGCAAGGCTCTGCCTCAAAAAATAAAACTAAAAACTAAAAAATAAAAGAAATTAAAATTTGCTAGCAAATAGAAGACATTAACATTGGGAAGTCATGCTCTCTAGCTCTAGTAGTGCTTTTTGCCTTTAAGCTTATTTTGTCTGATATTTATGTAGACACTCCAGCAGCACATACCTATATAAATATTACATAATAGCAAGGATAACACCAATGATGGAAACAAATACCCTCAATTCCCATAGGCTTTCATAAAAATTTCTTTCCAGGTTTGTGGAGGGTTGGACCTAGATTGATAGAAACTCTTCTGTCTTCAATTCGTGGTCCACAAGTCATCCTGTGTGTGAACAAACAGGAAGAAAACAGAGAATATAGATGATCACAAAAGATATTTATAGGGCCAGGTCTGAAAGTGGTATACATCACTTCACCCATAACTGGACAAAACTTAGTCACCCTGCACCATCGAACCACAGCAGAGACTAGAAAATTCAGTTTAGCTGTGTGATCAGGAGGAAAATGCAATGAATGTGAAATGGTGAACACATATTTGATTTTTACTCACACAACACACTCACCTGCAAGGGAGAGACCTCAAATTCCCATTTAGTCTTTACTTCAAGTTCAAACTAAAATCCCAGAGTGACGTGAAGTCCTAGTTTTCAGTCCAGATGTGGCTTCTCTCTGTCTCTTCCCTCTTTCCTGTGTTAGTCCATTTTGTGTTGCTGTTAAGGAATACTTGAGGCAGGGTAATTTATAAAGAAAAGAGGTTCATTTGGCTTACAATTCTGCAGACTGTACAAGCATGGCACCAGCATCTGCTTCTGGTCAGGACCTTAGGAAGCTTTTTACTTATGATGGAAGGAACAAGCTTTTTACTTATGAAGGGGGAACAAGTAAAAACATGTGTCACATGGGGAAAGAGAGAGAGAGACAGCAAGAAAGAGGAGGGGGAAAGTGTCAGCCAACTCTCATGTTAACTTCTTACCGCAGGGAGTGCGCCAAGCCATTCATGAAGATTTGCCCCCATAACGAAAATGCCTTGCATTAGACCCCATCTTCAACACGGGGGATCACATTTCATCATGAGATTTGGAGGGGACAAATATCCAAAGCATATCAAAGTCCTATTTTTCATTCAGTCCAGATGTGTTTCTGTCTACACCCCTGACATGCAACATGTGGTAGAGAAGGTACAGAATAGCAGCTATAAATGCTCAAACTCAGAAAAGGAACAAATGGAATGCAGTCATTGACCAAATGCAGTCAATGACTCATAGAGAGACTGGAACCCTGCCCGGCAGCATGGTGAACTTTCTTGCTGTGCAATGGAGAAGTTCGCTGATTACATTATGTTCTGTTAGTTGAGTAAACATTGTTGTCTATTTTCTCTACTGTTGTGGGTAGGAGAATCCTTTTTTGCTATTCCCACCGATCACATATCAACTGAACTTTGGAGAATATTCCCTTCTTAGGGGCTGTAAGAGCTCTAGAGCTCACTTCTAATATGTGGAAATTTGGAAGCTGTATTAGTGAGGCTTCTCCAGAGAAACAGAACCAATAGTACACATAGAGCTATACAGAGAGAGATTGGTTATTAGGCATTGGATCACACAATTGTGGAGGCTGAGAAGTCCCATGATCTGCTGTCTGCACACTGGAGACCCAGGAAAGCTGGTGGTGTAGTTATAGTCCTAACTGGGTGACTTGTGAACCAGGGGAGCCAATGGTGTAAGTCAAGTCCAAGTCTGAAGGCCCAAGAACCAGGAGCGCCAATGTGTTAGAGCTGATAGTGTTAGAGCGCCAATGTGTTAGAGGAGAGTGATAGTCTGGTTCAAGAAGAGAGCAAACTTGTTCTTCCTCCACCTTTTTGTTCTGCTTGGGTCCTCAGTGGGTTGGGTGATGCCCACCCACACTGATGAGGGCCATCTGCTTTGCTCAGTCCACCGATTCCAGGGCTGGTGTCTTCCAGAAACACCCTCACAGACACACTCAGAAAGCATGTTTTTCCTGCTTTCTGGGCGTCATTTAACACAGTCAAGTTGGTACATAAAATCAACCCCAAAATGTGAGAAACATTTTAAATGGTCCATTTTCAAAGCTTGATAAATCTAAGTACCGGCAGCTAGCCTGCAAATGTAACAAACCACTTGGCTCATGCACCTAGCAGGTCACAATAAAGCGAACAGAATGTAGAGGAGGGGTCAGCCCATAAAAGGAAGAAAGTTTCCTTGTTGGGAAATTGAAACTTAAGTGGGGAAGGGGATGGTGTATAACCTTATAAGGGGGATAACGAAACTTGGGCGATGTCCGGTAAGATTGTAACCCCACAGTACTCAACCAATGAGGAAGTGGGGAGGGACTTGTGTGCTAGGAGATAAATTACCTGTTGTGACTGTCCCGGATGTTCCTGCCCACCTGACACCCGATCTTGAAAGACTTATTAAAAAGTCTCATTTTCACTGTTCTTCGTGCCTCTTAAGTCCATTCTTTGGTTTTGGACGGGTGAGTGTGTTTCTCACACTAAAGAAGTATTATGGTTGTTTTATATTTGAGCCGTCAAAGATATTTTTCGGTACTACTTTGTAGTTTCTTTGCAATACAATGTTTCAAAAAATTACAGGAAGTTTTAGGGGGTGATGAATCTGTTCATTACCCTAATTGTGGTGATGGTTTCATGGGTGTATATACAAATGTTAAAACTCAAATAGTAAGCATTAGAGATGCACAGTTTGTTTTAAGTCAGTTATACCTACATAAGATTGTTAAAAATGAACAAACAAAACCCCTACTTTCTGGCTTACTTACCTTGAGTTGTTCCATTTGCTGCTGGTATTCATATCCAGAGTTTCCTATGAATGGTTCTTAAATCTGCCTTATTTCTTTGCTTTCCCATTCCCATGCTGCTGTCTCTTAAGAAAGGACATAATCTATTCTTTGCTACAAGGCTGGATATTAGTGAGCCTTTTGGTCAAAGGCTTTTTCATTTTATTTCTCATTATTTTGGGTCTTGAAGCAATAGAGTTTCCAATGCTTCAAGGTCTAAAGTTTCTGAACATGTGATTCTCTTTCATTTTTGCTGGCAGAAAAAGGCCAATTTCCTCTTGAGCTCATCTCTTTTCTGTAATGCAGCCAAAATCTGGCAATACATGCTGGCCATTTAATTCTTTCCAACCCGTTCCCCTAAAGCTCCAGGCTCAATAGCATATGGCATGCTTTTCAAAGAATTACAGATATCAGTTTACCAAATATTTTGTGATTGCATAACATGATGTTCCAGATAGCCTGTGGTCTCTCAGTTCCACATGCACTCTTTCAGAACATCTTCCCTACTGTCAGGTGGGAATCTGTTAATTACATTTCTCAGACTCCTAACCATCTGTCTTCCTGTAGGTTCCGATAATGGTGGTAGGAGCTGCTGTAGTGATGGCGGTAGTAATGGAATCCTAGGTTCCTGTTCAGGCAGCTTGGTTTCAATAGCAGCAGCCTCAGCGGGACAGCAATTGTGAACTCTGGGTAACACCATTTCCCTTTTGCTCCACTGGCCCTAGAGCTAGTGGCTTTCCGCTTTTCCTAGTCTTGGGATAATCTTATCTGCCACTTCCTGCTACTCCATCCTTGTGACACTTTTGTAAATGATCTTCTATATTAAATTTCCTCCATTTGAAATACCCACAAATGTGTCTGTTTCTTAACAGAAACAGTGTTTACTGTCTTGTTTACCAACACAAATTGATTGCCATCCTTTGAGCCTCTAGTACAAATTTTCTCATTTCCTGCCACTCAATTACTAACCTAATGTCTATTTTGGGTTTTGTTACAGCAGCACTTTTCTTCCCCTATCGATATCTATATTTGTTATAGTAGGGCTAACTATGATTCCAAAACTCAGTGAACTAACAAAAGTTTATCTCTTGCTCATTGTAGAGTCCAGCATGGGCTGGAGGGGGTGGTGGCAGCATGCCCTGCTGCATGCATTTATTCGAGAGCCTAACTCAGAGAGGTCCACCATCTTCAGCATATTGCAGCCAAAGTCTCCTTGGGAGTTGTTATCTAGCCTGCATGTGGGGGATGAAATAGAATGTGGAAGAAAGCACAGAACGTTTTAAGAACCAGGCATGCAAGTCATGTCTCTCACTTCTGCCCACAAGTCATCAGCCAGAATTCAGCCACATGGCTCCAACTGCTAGGGTGTTGGTAAACATAGTTTATCTGTGTGATCAGAAGGAAAAGAAAACTAGTTTAGTAAAACATTGCATTGTCTCTGTCACACAACAAATGTTATTTTAATTATAATTATGGCATTATACCTTTAATATTATTTTATAGTACATTATAGACCTTCTTTTTGAAAAAATTTTTTTAGAGACAGGGTCTTGCTCTGTCACCCAAGTTGGAGTGTAGCAAGATCATGTATTCATAGCCCATTGCAATTCAAATTCCTGAACTCAAGCAGTCCTCCCTCCTCAGCCTCCCAAGTGGCTGAGATTACAGGCACATGTTATCACAATCGGCTAATTAAAAAAAATTTTTTTTTTGTAGAGATGGGGTCTCACTGTGTTGCCCAGGCTGGTATCAAACTCTTGGCCTCAAGTGATCCTCTTGTCTCTGCATCCCAAAGTGCTGGGATTACAAGTATGAGCCATCATGCCAGGCCCCACCTTCTTATTTTTAATAATCTGTATGCTTATATTTTAGATGTTCCTCCTTGCAACCAGCATATATTATACCGCTGATTCTAAGACACACACCTATTCATACTCTAACACCTCTGAAATTGGGATGCATCTTACAATTGATAGAGTATCATGGATTAATTGGCAATATGATATTCTTTTTGATGATAGATACAAATATTTCCTGAAATCAGTGGCATCATAACTGGTATTTAGTTCTCATTTCCTTTTTCCCTTGATAAATTTGAAGTTATAGAATTCCATTTTCACACTTTTACTGGTTACTACAACACAAACCTTTAACTTAACAAAATATGAAGTTAATCAGTATTATTTGTATCAGTAAGATTTCATTCAGGAAAACAAAAATAACGCTTGATGCTTCAATACAGAATGTAATGCAGGGAGTTGATTAAATACGTGTTGGAGGAATGAAAAAGCAAAGGGAAACATTGAGGTAACATAGAGGTAAAATCTGCAAGGAGCAGCTACCACCTTTGGAGCTGGGCAAACAAAGGGAAGAGGCTGGGGTTATGGAAACCAAAAGTTCAGAAAAAGGACCTAACAGAGCTGAGGCTCAGACCTCTGAAGACGGGATGTTTCCTGATTGGTGCTGGATGTCTAACGGGGCACAATGAGTCTGGTTCTGGGAGAGCTGAAAGAAGCTTGAGGCTGGACTGACTTCTGATGCCAGGCCAACACTGACAGGCAAAGCAAGGAAAAAAAAAAAAATGAAAGTCAGTTTTCTTTCAGTTTTCCAGTCTCCCTCTAGCACTCCTATTGATAGAAACTAAGAGGGAACCAGTTGTCAAGAAAGAAATGTGAATAAAACTGTCTTTGTTCACAGATGACATGACTGTCTATGAAGAAATTCCAACAGAACAAAACTTTTCTGAAACTAATAATGATTATGGCAAGTTTGTAGGATATGGGTTGATATAAACAGTAAATTACTTTTCTTTATACCAGCAATGAGCAAGTGGAATTTAAAATTAAAAACACAATACTCGCCAGGCACAGTGGCTCACCCCTGTAATCCCAGAGCTTTGGGAAGCCGAGGCAGGTGGATTGCAAGGTCAAGAAATCAAGACCAGCCTGGCCAACATGGTGAAACCCCGTCTCTACTAAAAATACAGAAATTTTCTGGGCATGATGGCACACACCTGTAGTCCCAGCGACTTGGGAGGCTGAGACAGGAGAATCACTTGAACCTGGGAAACAGAGGTTTCGGTGAGCCAAGATTGCACCACTGCACTCCAGCCTAGTGACAGAGCTAGACTCCATCTAAAAACCCACAGTACTTCCCAAAAATAAAGTACTTAGGCTTAAATGTAACAAAATATGTACAAGAACTATGTGAGGAAAATTACAAAACTCTGATGGAAGAAATCAAAGAACTAAATAAAAGGAGAGATATTCCATGTTCATGGAAAGGAAGACTTGATATTGTTAAGATGTCAATTCTCCCCAACTTGACTGATACATTAAATGCAATCTCGATAAAAATCCTAGCAAGTTGTTTTGTGGAATCAACAAACCGATTCTAAAGTTTCCATGGAGAGGCAAAATATCTGAAATAGCCAACACAATGACAAAAAGTTGGAGGACTGATAGTACCTAACTTCAAGACCTAATATAAAGCTACAATAATCAAGACAGTGACTGCCGAGACCGCGTCCACCACGCGAGCACAGAGCCTCACCCTCCCGGTTCCGTCGCCTGTCCACACCCACCGGCAGCTCGCCATAGATGATGATATCGCTGCACTTGTTGTTGACAACGGCTCCAGCATGTGCAAGGCCAGCTTTGCGGGCGGTGATGCTCCCTGGGCCATATTCCCCTCCATCAAGGGTGCCCCAGGCACCAGGGCATGATGGTGGACATGGGTCAGAAGGACTCCTACGTGGGTGATGAGGCCCAGAGCAAGAGAGACATCCTGACCCTGAAGTACCCCATCGAGCACGGCATTGTCACCAACTGGGACAACATGGAGAAGATCTGGCACCACACTTTCTACAACGAGCTGCGTGTGGCTCCTGAGGAGCACCCTGTGCTGCTTACTGAGGCCCCCCGAACCCCAAGGCCAACCGTGAGAAGATGACCCAGATCATGTTTGAGACCTTCAACACCCCAGCCATGAATGTGGCCATCCAGGCCGTGCTTTCCTTGTACACCTCTGGCTGTACTGCTGGCATCATGATGGACTCCAGTGACGGGGTCACCCACACTGTGCCTATCTATGAGGGGTATGCCCTCCCCCACGCCATCCTGAGTCTGGACCTGGCTGGCTGGGACCTGACTGACTACCTCATGAAGATGCTCACCGAGCGCAGCTACAGCTTCACCACCATGGCTGAGCGGGAAATCATGCGTGACATCAAGGAGAAGTTGGCTACGTCGCCCTGGACTTCTAGCAGGAGATGGCCACGGCGGCCTCCAGCTCATCCCTGGAGAAGAGCTATGAGCTGCCCGATGGTCAGGTCATCACCATCAGCAATGAGTGGTTCCGCTGCCCTGAGGTGCTCTTCCAGCCTTCTTTCCTGGGCATGGAATCTTGTGGCATCCACAAAACTACCTTTAACTCCATCATGAAATGTGACGTGGATATCCGCAAAGACCTGTATGCCAACACAGTGCTGTCTGGCGGTACCACCGTGTACCCTGGCATCGCTGACAGGATGCAGGAGATCACCGCCCTGGCACCCAGCACGATGAAGATCAAGATCATTGTTCCTCCTGAGCGCAGGTACTCCATGTGGATCGGTGGCTCCATCCTGGCCTCGCTGTCTACCTTCCAGCAGATGTGGACCAGCAAGCAGGAGTACGATGAGTCCGGCCCCTCCATCGTCCACCGCAAATGCTTCTAGGTGGACTGTGACTTAGTTGCGTTACACCCTTTCTTGACAAAACCTAACTTGCGCAGAAAACAAGATGAGATTGGCATGGCTTTATTTGTTTTTTTTTCTCTTTTTCTTTTGGCTTGACTCAGGATTTAAAAACTGGAATGGTGAAGGTGACAGCAGTCGGTTGGAGAGAGCATCCCCCAAAGTTCTACAATGTGGCTGAGGACTTGATTGTGTACATTATTTTTTTTAAGTCATTCTAAATATCGTGGGATGCATTGTTACAGGAAGTCCCTTGCAATCCCAAAAGCCACCCCACTTCTCTCTAAGGAGAAGGCCCAGTCCTCTCCCAAGTCCACACAGGGGAGGTAACAGCATTGCTTTTGTTGTAAATTATGTAATGAAAAAATTTTTTTTCATTTGCCTTAATACTTTATTTTGTTTTATTTTTGAAAGATTTTAGCCTCTGTGGCAACCCCCTTTTTTGTCCCTCAATTTGAGATGTATGAAGGCTTTTGGTCTCCCTGGGAGCGGGTGGAGGCAGCCAGGGTTTACCTGTACACTGACTTGAGACCAGTTGAATAAAGTGCATACCTTAAAAAAATAATCAAGACAGTGAGGTATTGGCAAAATAATGGACAATGGATAGATGGAAAATAATAGAGAGCCCAGAAATAGACCCGCAAAAATACAGTCTTTGACAAAGAAGAGATCTTTGATCTTTGACAAAGAGGAGAAAAGGCAATACAATGGAGAAAAGATAGCCTTGTCAACAAATGGCACTTGAACAACTGGACATCCACATGTCATATATATAGACATAGACCTTACTTTCTCAAAAAAATTAACTCAAAATGGGCTGGGCGCAGTGGCTCATGCCTAAAATACCAGCAGTTTGGAAGGCCTAGGTGCGTGGATTACTTGAGGCCAGGAGTTCAAGCCCAGCCTGACCAACATGGTGAAACCCTGTCTACTAAAAATACAAACATTGGCCAGGTGTGGTGGTGCATGCCTGTAATCGCAGTTACTCAGGAGGCTGAGGCAGGAGAATTGCTTGAGCTGGGGAGGTTGAGGTTGCAGTGAGCTGAGATTGTGCCATTGCACTCCAACCTGGGTGACAGAGCGAGACTCTGTCTCAAAAAAAAAAAAAAAATTAACTTAAAATGGATCATAGACCTAAATGTGAAATGCAAAACTATAAAAGTCTTGGCATAGGAGAAAACTCTAGATGAACTGGGTATGGCAATGACTTTTTAGAGACAAAACCAAAAGCGTGATCCATGAAAGACAGAATTGATAGCTGGATTATGCCACTGCACTCCAGCCTGGGCGACAGAGTAAGACTCCGTCTAAAAAAAAGAAACTAAAAACGTGCTTTGTGAAAGACACTATAAAAAGAAATGAGAGGACAAGCCACAGACTAGGAGAAAATATTTGCCACTTTGAGAGGCCAACGTGGGAAGATTGCTTGAACGCAGGAGTGCAAGACCAGCCTGGGCAACATAGCAAGTTGTCTCTACAAAAAATTTAAAAATTAACCAGATGTGGTGGCATGCACCTGTAGTCCCAGCTATTCAGGAGGCTGAGGTAGGAGAATCACTTGAAACCAGAGCTCAAGGCTGCAGTGAGCCATGATTATGCCACTGCACTCCAGCCTAGGTGACAGAGCAAGAATACACACACACACACACACACACACACGCACACACACACATATTTGCAAAAGATGTTTCTGATAAAGGACTAATTTCCAAAATATCAAAGAACTCTTAACACTCAACAACAAATGTATTTAGTCAGGATCTCCAGAGAAACAGAATCTATAGGATAGATAGATAAGTAAATAGAAAGGTAGGTAGGAAGGTAGATAGGCAGATAGATAGAGAGATATTTATTATGAGGGATTGGTTTAGACAATGATTAAGTCCCACAATCTGCCATCTGCAAGCTGGAGGCCAGGAAAGCCAGTGCTGTAGTTCTGGTCCAAACCTATCACCTGTAAATCAGGGAACCAATGGTGTTAAGTCGCAGTCTGAGTCCAAAGTCCTAAGAACCAAGGCCAGGTGTGGTGGCTCATGCCTATAATTTGGGAGTCTGAGGCAGGTGGATCACTTAAGGTCAGGAATTGGAGACCAGCCTGGCCAACATGATGAAATACAAATACAAAATTAGCCAGGTGTGGTTTCTACTACAAATACAAAAATTAGCTAGGTGTGGTGACATGTGCCTGTAATCCTGGCTACTTGGGAGGCAGAGGCAAGAGGATGGCTTGAACCTGGAAGGTAGAGGTTGCAGTGAGCTGGGATTGCACTACAGTACTCCAGCCTGGGTGACAGAGCAAGACTCCATCTCCAAAAAAAAAAAAAGCTTAAGAACCAAGAACTCTGATGATCCAGGACAGGAGATGACGGATGTTCCACCTCAAGCAGAGCACAAATTTGCCTTTCCCCAATCTTTTCTGTTCTATTCAGGCCCTCAACAAATTGGATAATGCCTGCTCACACTGGTGAAGGCAGTCTTCTTTACTCAGTCTCCTGATTCACATGTTAACGTCTTCTGGAAACAACCTCACAGACACCTCCAGAAATAATGTTTTAGCAGCTATCTGTGCATCCCTTAGCTTTGCTCCATTCTTTCTTATCCTTCCAGAACTCCAACAGACATAGCCAAGTTGACACATAAAACTAAACATTCCAATAAGAAAATGAACAACCCAATTAAAAATGGACAAAAGACCTGAGCAGACACCCTCCCAATGAAGACAACAAATTAAAATATGGCAAATAGGCTGGGTGTGGTGGCTCATGCCTGTAATCCTAACACTTTGAGAAGCCAAGGTGGGAGGATCACTTGAGCCCAGGAGTTCAAGACCAGTCTGGGCATCATGGCAAAACACTGTCTCTACAAAAAAACACAAAAATTAGCAGGTCATTGTGGCATGCACCTGTAGTCCCAGATACTTGGTGGCTGAGGATTGCTTGAACTTAGGAGGTTCGGGCTGCAGTGAGCCATGATTGTGCCACTGGATGACAAAGTGAGACCCTGTCTCCGAAAAAAAAAAAAAAAAAAAAAAGGCAAATGAACAAACGTATGTAAAGTTACTCCACATCATATGTCTTTAGGGAACTGCAAATGAAAACCAAAATGAGATACCACTACACACTTATTAGAATGGCCAAAATCTAGAACACTGAAAACACCAAATGCTGGCAAAAATGTAGAGCGACAGGAGCTCTCGCTCATTGTTGGTGGGAATGCCAAATGGTCCAGCTACTTTGGAAGGCAGTTTGGCAATTTCTTCCAATACTAAATATACTCTTACGATATGATCCAGCATTTGTGTTTTTTGGTATGTGCTCAAATTAGTTGAAAACTTATGTTCACATGAAAACTTGCACATGGGTGTTTATAGCAGCTTTATCCTTAATTGTCAAAACTTGTAAGCAACCAAGATGTCCTTCTGTAGGTAAATGGATAACTAAACTATGGTACATCCAGACATGAAATATTATTCAGTGCTAAAAAGAAATGAGCTATTAAGTCACAAGAAGATATGGAGAAACAGGCATTGAATGCATATTACTAAGTAAAAGAAGCCAGCTGAAAAGGCTGTATACTGTGATCCCAGTGATGTGTCACTCCGGAACGGCAAACCATGGAGACAATAAAACCATCAGTGGTTGCTAGGGACTAGGGACTAGGGTATGGGAAGGGATAAAGGAGTGGGCCACAGAGGACTTTTAGGGCAGTAAGACCATTCTGTATGACACTTAAATGATGGATATATGTACATTTATCCAAACCCATAGAATATACAACACAGAGATGTGTTCACTACAGTGAACCCACGTGTAAGCTGTGGACCTTGGGTGATAATGATGTATCAATATAGGCTCATCAGCTGTAAAAAGTGTGCCATTCTGGACCAGGATGTTGACATGTGTGGGGACAAAGGGTATATGAAAATGCTCATATTTTCTGATCAGTTTCATTGTGAACCTAACTCTGCTGTTTGAAAAAATAGTCCATTTAAGAAAGAAAACAAGATGCGGTTTGCAGAATACCAGCCCCAGCATCATGGTGTATAGAAGGGTGGATCTGAAGTTGAAAGACATAGTTGGTTAATCAGCACACTATCCTTGCAGGCAATATAAGAAGACTTGAACAATTTAACTTTGTTCTCCCACCTCCCAATGTCTATATTATTGTTTTAGTGTGTTTTAATTCTATATTTTTACTTAAATTCCGGAAGATATGTTATTGCTTTAGTCTCTCTCTCTCTTTTTTTTTTTTTTTTGTAGAGACAGGGTCTACCTATGTAGGCCAGCTGATCTCGAACTCCTGGCCTGAAGTGATCCTCTCCTCTTGGCCTCCCAACGTTCTGGGATTACAGGCATGAACCACCACACTTGGCTATCCTCATTATTGAAATGTACTTACACTAGTCATAAAATTTCTAGTAGGAGTTATTTTCTTTCATCACATTAAAGATATCAACTATTAGGCCAGGCACAGTGGCTCATGCCTGCAATTCCAACTTTGGGAGGCCAAGGTGGGTGGATCACCTGAAGTCAGGAGTTCGAGGCCTGCCTGGCCAACTTGGTGAAACCCCATCTCTATTAAAAAAAAAAAAAGGTATCAACCATTGTTTTCTGCCTTTTATTGTTGCTATAAGAAGTCAGTTTTCAGTCTAAACTGCTGCTCCTTTGTAGGGAATTTGTTTCTCTAGCTGCTTTTAATTTGACTTTTTACTCTGGTAAGAGTTGCATGCAATAAGTGCACAGACCTTACCTGTATTAGGCCAGGGAGTTTTGACCAACGCATATACCTGTGTATCCCACAATCTGGCTACTTTTAAGATCTGCTGTTTTCCTTTAATGTTATTCAGTTTCACCATACTGTGTTTATATACGGACTTCTTTTTATCTATCCTGCTTGAAATTCCTGGGCCTCTTGCATCTGTTGATTTGTATCTTTCATTAGTTCTGAAAAATGCCTAACCATTGGCTTTGCACCATGCTCTCTTCTCATTCCAGAACTCCAATTAGTTAGATTTTGCTCTGCTCTTCATGTGTCTTTCTCTTTCATACTTTCCTCTTTGTTGCTCTGCATTTTATTCTGGATAATTGTTTTTTTTTTTTTCCACACGAAAGTTTTTAGTTTATTAAGCTTCTCGTGAAAAAAATCACAACGGCCATAGATAACATCATTGCAGCACCTTTACTCCTTCAGCTGTGATCCAATCTCCAGCTCACTTTTTGCCAGCACCAACATTGGCCTTTGCGGTCCCCCTGACTTTCCTCATTCTGTTCTTGTGTTCCTTTCGTTGCTTTCTTGAGGTCTTTTTCTTCTCATACAGGCCATGTCTTGCAAGTCTATGTTTGGGTTCATTTTTCTTTGCATAATCCAGGGAATCATAAATCATGCCAAAGCCAGTTGTCTTGCCACCACCAAAATGAGTTCTGAATCCAAATACGAAGATGACATTCGGTGTGGTCTTGTACATTTTGCTAGTTTTTCCCGAATTTCTGTCTTAGGCACTGTTGCCTTCCCGGGGTGAAGGACATCAATGACCATTTGTTTCCTCTGAAGTAGTCGGTTGGTCATGAACTTTCTAGTGTTGATAGTTACTGTGTCGTTCATGATGGCAGCCTATCCTTAGACAGCTGAGGAGGAAAAAAAGATAATTTTGTTTTGAGACAGGGTTTCTCTCTTATTGCCCAGGCTGTAATGCAATGGTACCATTTCAGCTCACTGCAACCTCTGCCTCCTGGGTTCAAGCAATTCTCCTGCCTCAGCCTTCCGAGTAGCTGGGATTACAGGCATGTGCTGCCACGCCTAGCTAATTTTGAATTTTTAGTAGAGACAGGGTTTCTCCATGTTGGTCAGGCTGGTCTCGAACTCCCAACCTCAGGTGATCCCCCTGCACACATGAGCCACCCCATCTGGCCTATTCTGGATAATTTATTCTCATCTGTCTTTCAATTCATTAATCCTGTATTCAGCTAAATTTAAACTGGTCTTTGGGTTACTTAAAAGAAATTTTAAATGGAAAATTTCAAACACAATAAAAAGTATAACAAACCTCTATGTACCTGTCATCTTGCTGCAGCAGTACATTTTGGCTAGTCTTTCAATGGCTAGTTTTCAAAAAATATGTCAAAATGTAAACATATTTTTACAAAAATATGTTTAATTTTGTTTCATCTATGTCCCACCATTTCCCCTGGACTCCCACAGGATTATTTTAATGCAAATACCAGACATTATAACATTCCATTAATAAATACGTGAGTATTTATGTATTACGCAATGGCGCAATCTTGGCTCACTGCAACCTCTGCCCCCTGGGTTCAAGTGATTCTCCCGCCTCAGACTCCCAGGTAGGTGGGATTACAGACATCCACCATCATGCCCGGCTAATTTTTGTATTTTTAGTAGAGATGGGATTTCACCATGTTGGCCAGGCTGGTCTCAAACTCCTGACTTCAAGTGATCATCCCACCTCAGCCTCCCAAAGTGCTGGGATTACAGGCATGAGCCACCATGCCCGCCTATTTTTATTTCAATAAATTTTGGAGTACAGGTGGTTTTGGGTTACATGGATAAGTTCTTTAGCGGTGATTTCTGAAATTTTGGTTCACCCATCACCCAAGTAGTGTACACTGTACCCAATATGTAGTTTTTTATCGCTCATCTTCCTCCCCCGCTCCACCCCCAAGTTCCCAAAGTCCATTATATTATTCTTATGCCTTCACATCCTCACAGCTTAGCTCCCACTTGTAAGTGAGAACATACATAGACTATTTGGTTTTCCATTCCTGAGTTACTTCACTTAGAATAATGGCCTCTAGTTCCATTCAAGTTGCTGCAAAATACATTATTTTGTTCTTTTTAAAGTCCTAGACAGAGCAAGCAAGAAAGAAAAGGCATCCGGCCGAGGCAGGTGGATCACGAGGTCAAGAGATCGAGACCATCCTGGTCAACATGGTGAAATCTCGTCTCTACTAAAAATACAAAAAATTATCTGGGCATGGTGGCGCATGCCTGTAATCCCAGCTACTCAGGAGGCTGAGCCAGGAGAATTGCCTGAACCCAGGAGGCGGAGGTTGAGGTGAGCCGAGATCGCACCATTGCACTCCAGCCTGTGTAACAAGAGTGAAACTCCATCTCAAAAAAAAAAAAAAAAAAAGAAATAAAAAGCATCCAAACTAGAAAAGAGGGAGCCAAACTAGAAAAGAAGAAGTCAAATTATCTCTGTTTACTGATGATATGATTTTTATTTTTTGAGACGGAGTCTGACTCTGTCGCCAGTCTGGAATGCAGTGGCACAATCTCAGCTCACTGCAACCTCCGCCTCCCGGGTTCAAGCAATTCTCCTGAGTAGCTGGGATTACAGGTGCACACCACCATACCCAGCTAATTTTTGCATTTTTAGTGGAGACGGGGTTTCACCATGTTGGTCAGGATGGTCTTGATCTCTTGACCTTATGATCCTCCCACCTCACCCTCCCAAAGTGCTGGGATTACAGGCATGAGCTACTGTGCCTGGCCGGATATGATCTTATATCTACAAAAACCTGAAGACTCCACCAAAAAAACCTCCTGGATTTGATCAATGAATCTAGTAGTTTCAGGATACAAAATAAATATACAAAAATCAAGAGTGTTTGTATTCACTAATAATGATCTAGCTGAGAATGAAATCAAGAAGGCAATTTCACTTACAATATCTATGAAAAAATAAAATATCTAGGAATATATTAACCAAGGAGGTGAAAGAATTCTATAAGAAAATCTATAAAACACTGATGAAAGAAATCATAGGTGACACAAACAAATAGAAAAACATCCCATGCTCGTTGATTGTAAGAATTAATATTTTTTAAATGACCATACTATCCAAAGCAATCTATAGATTCAGTGCAATCCCTATCAAAATACTAAGGTTATTTTTCATGGAATTAGAAAAAAAATCTTTAAAAATTTATATGGAAACAAAAAGGAGCCCAAATAACCAGAACATTCTTAAGCAAAATAAACAAAGCTGGAGGAATCACATTATCTGACTTGAAATTGTACTACAAGGCTATAGTAAACAAAACAGCATGGTATTCATTTAAAAATAGACACATAGATCAATGGAACAAAATAGAGAACCCAGAAATAGAGGCGCATATTTACAGTCAAGTTTTTTTTTGAGTCATGGTCTCACTCTGTTGCTCAGGCTTCAGTACAGTGGCATGATCATGGCTCACTGCAGCCTGGACCTCTTGGGGTTAAGCAATCTTCCTGCCTCAGCTTTAGAGTAGCTCAGGACTACAGTCACACACCCCCATGAACAGCTAATTTTTTTAATTTTATTTTTTGTAGAGTCAGGGTCTGCCCAGGCTGGTCTCAAACTCCTGGCCTCAAGTCACCCTTCTGCCTTAGCCCCCCAAAGTGTTGGAATTACAGGCATGAGCCACTATGCCTGGCCTGATCTTTGACACAGTCAACAAGAACACACTCTGGGCTAGCCTGGGCAATATAGTGAGACTCCATCTCTATAACAAATTAATTTAAAAAATGATCCAGAGTGGTAACATGTGCCTGTGATCCCAGCTACCAGGAGGCTGAGATGGGAGGATTACTTGAGTCTGGGAAGTCAAAGCTTCAGTGAGCCATGATTGTGCCACTGCGCTCTAGCCTGGGCGACAAAGTGAGACCCTGTCTCAAAAAGTAAATAAATAATAAATACACACACACACACACACACACACACGGGAAAGAATATCCTTTTCAACAAATGGTATAAACAGTGCTGGGAAAATTGAATTGCTATGTGCAGAAGAATGAAACTGGACACATATTTTTTACTACATGCAAAAATCAACTCAAGATGGACTAAAGACTTAAATGTAAGACCTGAAACTTTAAAAATACTAGCTGAAAACCTAGGAAAAACTCTTCTGGACATTGGTCTAGGCAAATAATTCATGACTAAGAATTATGACCTCTAAAGCACAGGCAACAAGAAACAAAAATAGGCAAATGGGACTTAATTAAACTAGAAAACTTCTCCCTAGCAAATGAAATAATCAACAGAATGAACAGACAACCTGCAGAATGGGAGAAACTATTTGCAAAATATGCATCCACAAGGGTCTAATATAAGAATATAAGAGGAACTAAAACTTGACAAAAATCTAAAATAACCCCATTTAAAGTGAGCAAAGGATATGAATAGAGATTTTTTTCAAAAAAGGACATACAATGGCCAATAAACATATGAAAAAATGCTCTACATCACTAATCATCAGAGAAATGCAAATTAAAACCACAATGAGATACCATCTTACATCAGTGGCTATTACAACCATGGCTATTATTGAAAAATCAAAAAATAACAGATGTTGATGAGGATATGAAGAAAGCGAACACTTAAACACTGTTGGTAAGAGTGTAAATTAGTACAACTTCTATGGAAAACAGTATGGAGATTTTTCAAAGAATTAAAAAATAGAACTACCTCTTGATCCTGCAATCCCATTACTGGGGATCTACCCAAGGAAAATAAATCATTATATCAAAAAAATACTGATGTATCTTTTTGCAGTAAATATTTTGAGTGTTTACTGCAACCCTATTCACAATAGCAGAGACATGGAATCAATCTAAGTGTACATCAATGGATGATTGGTTAAAGAAAATATAGTCTATATATACAATGGAATACTATCCAGCCATAAAAAGAATGAAGTCTGTCTTTTGCATAAACATGGATGGAATGGGAGACCATTATCTTAAGTGAAACAAGTCAGACACAGAATGACAAATTGCATGTTCTCACTTATAAGTGGGAGCTAAATAATGTGTACACATGTATGTAGAGTGTGAAATAATAGACAATGGAGACTCGGAAGGATGAGGGAGTTTGAGGGGGCTGGATGATGAGAAATTACTCAATGGGTACAATGCACATTGTTTGGATAATGGATATCCTAAAAACCCTGACTTCACTATTACACAATCTATGCATGTAACAAAATTGCACTTGTATTCCACAAATTTATATAAAAACAATGTTGAATCAAAAAAATTATAGTTTGGTAGAGCATAGAATTATAGGATGGAAATAATTTTCCTAACAAATTTGAAGGTATTTTATATTATTTTCTAGCTCTCAATGTATTTTTTTCTTTTTTAAGAGACAGGGTCTCACTCTTATCACCCAGGCTGGTGCACAGTGGCATGATCACGGCTCACTGCAGCCTTGACCTCCAGGGCTCAAGCAATATGCTCACCTCAGCTTCCCAAGTAGCTGGGATCACAGGCACTTGCCACCATGCCTGGCTATTTTTTAATTTTTTATTTTTTGTAAAGATCGGGTCTCCCTATGTTGCCCAGGCTAGTGGTCTTGAACTCTTGGGCTCAAGTGATCCTTCCATCTTGGCCTCCCAAAGTGCTGGGATTACAGAAGTGAGCCACCACACACAGCCCTCCCAACGTTGATGAGTTTGTAAGCCCAATGCTGTTCTGATTCCTTTTTTATTTTTAAATTTAAAAAACCATATTTTTAATTTGCATGGGGACACAGTAGGTATATATATGTATATATTTATGGGGTACATGAGATACTTTGACACAGACATACAGTAAGTAATAATCACATCATAAAAAATGGGGTATCCATCCCCTCAAGAATTTATTCATTGTGTTACAAACAAACCAGTTATACTCTTTTAGGTATTTTTAAATGTATAATTAAATTATTATTGACTACAGTCACCCTGTTATGCTATCGAATACTAGGTCTTTTTCATTATTTCTATGTTTTGTACCCATTAGCCATCCCCACTTCTCCCCAACTCCCCACTACCCTTCCCAGCCTTTGGAAACCATCCTTCTATTCTCTATCTCCGTGAGTTCAACTGCTTTGATTTTTAGCTCTCACAAGTAAGTAAGAACATGCAAAGTTTGTCTTTCTGTGCCTGGCTTATTTCACTTGACATAATAACCTACAGTTTCATCCATGTTGCTGCAGATGACAGGATCTCATCCTTTTTCATGGCTGTATTGTAAGTACTTCTATGTGTACAGGTACTACATTTTTTAATCCATCTGTTTTTTTTTTTTGAGACCGAGTTTTTTTTTTGAAACGGAGTTTCACTCTTGTTACCCAGGCTGGAGTGCAATGGCACAATCTCGGCTCACCGCAACCTCCGCCTCCTGGGTTCAAGCAATTCTCCTGCCCCAGCCTCCCGAGTAGCTGGGACTACAGGCGTGCACCACCATGCCCAGCTAGGATTTTTTGTATATTTAGTAGAGATGGTGTTTCACCTTGTTGGCCAACATGGTCTCGATCTCTTGACCTCGTGATCCATCCACCTCGGCCTCCCAAAGTGCTGGGATTATAGGCGTGAGCCACCGCACCTGGCCTAATCCATCTGTTGATGGACACTTAGGTTGCTTCCAAATCTTAGCTATTGTGAATGGTGCTGCAATAAAATAGGAGTGCAGATACCATTTCGATGTACCGATTTCCTTTCTTTTGGGTTTATACCCATCAGTGGGATTGCTGGATTGTATGGAAGCTCTATTTCTAGTTTTTTGAGGAATCTCCAAACTGTTCTCCATAGTGGTTGTCCTAATTTACATGCCAGGCAGGGCGCGGTGGCTCACGCCTGTAATCCCAGCACTCTGGGAGGCCGAGGCAGCGGATCACCTGAGGTCAGGAGTTCAAGGCTAATCTGGCCAACACTGTAAAACCCCATCTCTACTAAAAATATATATAAATTGGCTGGCCGTGGTGGTGTGCACCTGTAGTCCCAGGTACTTGGGAGGCTAAGGCAGGAGAGTCGCTTGAACCTAGAAGGTGGAGGTTGCAGTGAGCCAAGATCTTGCCACTGCACTCTGGCCTACGCAACAGAGTGAGACTCTGTCAAAAAAAAAAAAAAAAAATTACATTCCCACCAACACTGTATGAGGGTTCCCTTTTCTCCACGTCCTCTCCAACATTAGTTATTGCCTGTCTTTTGGATAAAAGTCATTTAAACTGGTGTGAGATAATAACTCATTGTAGTTTTGATTTGCATTTCATTGATGATCAATGATGTTGAGCACCTTTTCATATGCCTGTTTGCCATTCGTATGTCTTCTTTTGAGAAATGTCTATTCAGATCTTTTGCCCATTTTAAAGTCGGATTATTAGATTTTGTTCTTAATAGAATTGTTTGTGCTCCTTATATGTTCTGGTTATTACTCCGTTATCAGATGAGTAGTTTGCAAGTATTTTCTCCCATTCTGTGGGTTGTCTCTTCACTTCGTTGATTGTTTCCTTTGTTGTGCAGAAGCTTTTTAACTTGACTTAATCCTATTTGTCCATTTTTGCTTTGGTTGCCTGTGCTTGTGGGGTATCTCAACAAATTTTTGCCCAGACCTATGTCCTGGAGAGTCTCCTCAATGTTTTCTTGTGGTAGTTTCATGTCGTAAATTTGTCTTTAAGCCATTTTGATTTGATTTTTATATATGGCAAGAGATAGGGGTCAAGTTTTATTGTCTTGCATATGGATATTCAGTTTTCTCAGTACTATTTATTGAAGTGTCTGTTCTTGGTATGTTTGTCAAGAATGAGTTCACTACAGACATATGGATTTGTTTCTGGGTTCTGTATTCTGATGCATTGGTCTGTGTCTGTTTTTATGCCAGTACCATGCTATTTTGGTTCTTATAGCCCTGTAGTATAATTTGAAGTCAGGTAATGTGATTCCTCCAGTTTTGTTCTTTTTGCTCAGGATAGTTTTGGCTATCTAGGTCTTTTTTGGTTCCATTCTAGGTCTTTTAGGGTTGTCTTTTCTATTTTTTTGAAGAATGTCACTGGTATTTTGATAGGGGTTGCTCTGAATCTATAGATTGCTTTGGGTAGCGTGGTTTTCTGATTCTTAATCTTAATGCTGTTCTGATTTTTTAAAAAATTTATTAACAAAGCAACAACATGAAGTCATGTGTTCTGATTTTTTGTCTGTGTAAGCAACTTGTTCTTTCCCTCTGGAAGCTTTTAGAATTGTTTCTCTGTGCTCTGAGATTCTATAATGATGTGTCTTGGTGTGGGTTTGATTTGTTGTTCTGGATACTTAGGGTGCCCATTCCATTTGGAGACTCTGTTCTTCAGTTTGGGATAGTACTTTTAAATAATTTTTTGATGATTTATTCTCTTCTGATTTTCTGTTCTCTTTCTGGAACTCTAATTTAGAACTCTTATTTAGTAGATATCTACTAGACTGATCCCTTCATTTTTATGTTTTCTTCTAAAGTAGAACAAATTTGATCTTCAACTGTATCCTCCAGTCTTTGTATGGAATTTTTGTTTCTGTAATATGGTTTTAATTTCCAAGAGCTCTTTTTAAAAAAATCTGAATAGTAGTTACTCTCAAGTAGTTTCCTGTTATTTTATGGATTCATTACAATATCTCTTTCAGAAGTCTGATGATGGATTATTTTTAAATGTTTTGTTGTTGTTGTTTTAGACTCCGTCTAAAATAGTCTGGAGTGCAGTGGTGCAGTTTTGGCTCACTGCAACCGCTGCCTCCCAGGTTCAGTCAATTCTTCGGCCTCAGCTTCCTGAGGAAGTAGCTGGAACTATAGGCACATGCCATCATGCCCAGGTAATTTTTGTATTTTTAGTAGATACTGGGCTTCACCATGTTAGGCAGGCTGGCCTTTAACTCCTGACCTCAAGTGACCTGCCCACCTGGGCCTCCCAAAGTTTTGGGATTACAAAGCGTGAGCCACCATGCCTGGCCTATTTTTAAATGCTTTATTTTTAGTGGGTTTTTTTTTCCTCCTTTGCAATTTATGTTTCCTCTCATTGACTTTTACCTTCTTGTTTATTTTTGTTTCTTTCTTGTATATTAAAGTCCTTCCTTAAATGTCTAATGATCCCTGGCTGTCTGTTTAATTTGAAGAATAAGATCACTAAAAAGCTGACTGGAAAATAGAATGAGGGCTGGGGCACACAGGCCAAAGTCTTGCATGTAGAATTCATTCTAATTATCTATGTCATTAAGAGAACTCTGATGAAAGTATCTTTGGGATTTTTCTTTGAGGCTGGTGATATTCCCCAGAGAGAGTTTTCCAAAGGTATAATCAGGCTTTTGTTTACCTTTGTTTCAGAATCAATATTCTTAAGTTTGCTAAACCAGTTACCATTCTTCCGTTTGATTTTCAGCTTCCAAAATGTTGCTGTTGTTGTCTCCTTTCCCTTTCCTATGGCCTGGAGATTAATACGTAATTCCACCTTTAACTGGAAGCCCCCGTATGTATGTATGTATATGTGTATTTACTTAATTATTTGAGACGGGATTTCGCTGTGTTGCGCAGGCTGCACTTGGAACTCCTGAGCTCAAGAGATCCTCCTGCCTTAGCCTCCGGAGTAGCTGGTACCACTGGTGCGTGCCATTGTGTATGACTGTCCCCATTATTTCTTTTAGGATAATTTTATTGGAGGTCAACTGCTGGGTCGTATAGAAAGATTTTGACACAAATTATATGATTGTCCCAAAGTTATATGTTTTATATATATATATACATTTATATATATATTTAAATTAAATATAAATTATATATTATATAATATATATAAACAGGTAAGCGTCTGTATAATAATTTTCAACAAGCATTTAATAATTTCCACGGGTACCGTGCACGCCACCTATGTGCCTCAATACTCCGCCCGGCGGCGGGCAGTATATAATGCAAGAAACGTCTGAAAAAGCGACAACATGCGCATGACAGCTGGGCGAAGACAGAGGGCAAACTTAAAAGGGCCAAGCGCATAGACCACGCCTCTGAAATTCGGGAAGGTGAGAGGGGTTTGATCTTGTCAATGATTGGCTGGTCTCTGACCAATGACGGACAGGAATTGATTTTTCTAAATCATCGTCATCCACCTCTCCGGGGTCTTGGAGCTACGTTTACAAATAGGAACATGGTACGTAGGAGGGATAGAACGTACGGCCAATGAAATCGTGTGGCGCCGATGGGCGTGTTGAGGCCGCTGCCAGGCTTAGGGCGGAAACAGATTCTCTGGATAAGAAGGGGAACGAAAGATGGCGACGGAAACGCTGCTGTCCAGTGTGTTAGGATTACTGCTTCTGGGGCTCCTATTACCCGCAAGTCTGACTGGTGGTGTCGGGAGCCTGAACCTGGAGGAGCTGAGTGAGATGCGTTATGGGATCGAGATCCTGCCGTTGCCTGTCATGGGAGGGCAGGTGAGAGGCGTATAAGGGGCAAGGGTCCGGGCAGAAGAGGAAGCGGGGAAGAGATAGAGGAAGAAGGGCAGCTGCCGAGTCTGGGGCTGGAGCTTACGGGGAATCGGGAAGAGTAGGTAGTGCTTTTACGTTGACTCCTGGGGGTCGCAGACTGAGACCCATTCTCTGGGGGCCAGGAATTGGGAGAGGTGGAGCTTCCTGCTGTCACCCTTCAGGTCCCAGTTTGCGATCGAAACACCCGGACTCCGCCCCCGTGGAGAAGTGGAAGCGCCCTCTCCTCTCACCTACCAAATACAGCTGGAGGGTTTTGTGGCTTATTCTGTCTTCGATTGAGTTCTTCCCCAGGGTCTGAAGAGGGATTTTGTTGTTCTCCCTGATCCCAGCCTTTCTTTGCTTCCTTGCCCCCCGACCCTCCCTTCTTTCCCAGAGCCAAGCTTCGGACGTGGTGATTGTCTCCTCTAAGTACAAACAGCGCTATGAGTGTCGGCTGCCAGCTGGAGCTATTCACTTTCAGCGTGAAAGGGAGGAGGAAACACCTACTTACCAAGGGCCTGGGATCCCTGAGTTGTTGAGCCCAATGAGAGATGCTCCCTGCTTGCTGAAGGTGAAGGGGACTGGGTTAGATAGAATGAGGGCGAAGGTGAAAGGGACTGGGTTAAATAGAATGAGGGCTTGGGAACTAGCAGTTCTTCCAAGAACTGGAGTGCCAGCGAATGAGGCAGGATCTAGGGGATCCGTAGCGGTTAAGAAGGCCACTGGAGGAGTAGACAGACTACACGGACAGGAAAGAAGCAAGAATCCTGCAACCACTAGATGACAGTTTGCTGAATGTAGGAGCAGGTTAGAAGATCTCAGAAAAGGGCTAAAGCAAGATTGAGGATTTGTGTGGGATAGGAGGAATATTTCCTTAAACAAACCTACCTGCTAAAGTCACCCCCTGCCCTATGACTCTGCTCCAGTATCCTATTTTTTTTTCATTGTAGCACTTTTCATTATCTGAAATCATATTAACTGAATCAGTTTGTTTATTTTTGGTCTGAATCCCAGCATTAGAATGTAAGGGATCCATGAGGTCGAAGACTTTATCTTATTTATGGCTGTATTCCCAGTGGCCAGAAGAATGCAAAGAATGTTCAAGAAGTTCAATTCATATTTGATTCATAATATGATTGCTTCAGGGACACCATAATTTCTTATCTTTATGGAGGAAAAATAAGGATTTTAAAAATCTTTTAAAAGAGAGGAATGGAAAGACCTCAAGTGGAAAACAGACTTTAGAGATATCTCTCCAAGTCGCAGAAGGAAAGCAGCTCTACCTCCATATTGAAAGTCTGGAGAATTGAGTGTGGAAGTGAAGGGAGATGAGAAGTAGATGAGAAGTTTTGTGTCTTAGAGCCATGAGATTCTGGTTCCAAGAAAAGACATCTGCACTCCATCTCCCGATTGTTTATTTTTTAATTGTCAGACAAAGGACTGGTGGACATATGAATTCTGTTATGGGCGCCACATCCAGCAATACCACATGGAAGGTGACTGACTCCTATATTTTCTTTAAGCCCTTAGCATCATATGATGGAAGGTAACCTGCCTCCCGAGTCCCCTCCTACTTCTCTTAAGAGTAACAGTGCTTTACTGTGGCTTCTCTTACAGATTCAGAGATCAAAGGTGAAATCCTCTATCTCGGCTACTACCAGTCGGCCTTCAACTGGGATGATGAAACAGCCAAGGTGGCAAGAGTGCGGGACTGGGAGAGAAAGGGTTCTGGCCACCGACCAAGAGCCCTGACAAGAAGGGGAGGGTCAAGATTAGCTGATCTGTTTCTTGGGGCTTGGTGGCCACTAGGACAGAGTTTCCTCGAGCCTGGGGTGCAGGCCATTCTTTTGTCTCTTTGGGGATGCAGTGCCATCCTTCCTCTTTGCTGTCTTTCTCATGTCCCTCCACTCCTGCCTCATGTCTTCTCCAGGCCTCCAAGCAGCATCGTCTGAAACGCTACCACAGCCAGACCTATGGCAATGGGTCCAAGTGCGACCTCAATGGGAGGCCCCGGGAGGCCGAGGTTCGGGTAAGTCTCAAGAGAGGGAAGTTGACACTACCACAGGGACAATTCAGATTCTAAGGGAAGACGGTTATGTCTTATAGTCAATGGGTCCCTCGCAGACCCTGAATCCAAAGTATAAAACATACTTTCAGGCCAGGCACAGTGGCTCACACCTGTAATCCTAGCACTTTGGGAGGCCAAGGCAGGTGGATCACCTGAGGTCAGGAGTTCAAGAGCAGCCTGAACAACATGGTGAAACCCCGTCTCTACTAAAAATACAAAAAACTAGCTGGGTGCGATGGTGGGTGCCTGTAATCCCAGCTACTCAGGAGGCTGAGACAGGAGAATAACTTAAACCCAGGAGGCAGAGGATGCAGTGAGCCAAGATTGCGCCACTGCACTCCAGCCGGGGCAATGAGCGAAACTCAATCTCAAAATAAAATAAAATAAAGCGTATTTTCAGCTGCCATCTGGACATCATTGCCCGGATATTCAGAGGCACTTGAAGTCAACATTTCCCAGATCCTCTCCTTCATACCCCCAACCACACTTTATCTTTTTTCTACATTTCTCCTCTCTGTCACCTTAGCAATAAACCTGAGTGCCATCCTTAACTCTTTCTTCTCCTCCACATTGTCCCTCCTTTATTCCTTTAATGACTCTTTAGTGAGGCCTTGCTGTATATGCCAGGCATTAGGCTGGGCTCTGGGAATATACAATGGTGAGCAAATGGCCCACCAGTGGTGAGGCCCCTGCTCCTATGGGCTGCATTAGAGGGGAAGGCAGAATCACAGAAATGAGTCTGATTATCAACTAAGAAGTGAGATGAAGGAAAGGGATCTAGCTCTCTCAGAGTAAATAAAACCTGTTCTTTCTACTTCTAGATATCTCTCAAAACTCTCCTATGCTTTCCTGTGGTTGGTACTTTCACTCTCACCCACATCCTTGCTGACAGCTTCTTTACATGTGCTTCTCATCTAGTGGTCCTTAGCTGAGTGGAGGCAGGCAAATATAGAATGCAAAAAGTTCCTCATGTGATTCTCGTGTATTCACAAATATGCACACCTATAAAGAATTAACATGACACCCGCCAGAGTTATCTTTCCATAATGCAGATTTGTACCTGCAGTTGTGTGTTGCTAAGTGTTGAACACCCAGATCTCTGTGGGTGTGGGAGAGAAGCCCTGATTTGTAATGTTTGCCAATATCTGTTGTATAAATACTCCCGTGATGCCCAAGTCAAACATGATGTCAGCTGTCTTGCAACATTCTCCAAAACTTACCAGTTAGCACCAACACACCTGTAAGCATGCATCACTTCTCTGCTCAGTCCTGGAAAACTTCAGTGTTTCTGCCTTGCACAAAGGCTAAGATCCAAATGTTTCAGCCCAGACCAGGGTGGTGGCAGTGGAGGTGATGGGAAAGAGTTGGATTCTGGATATATTTTGAAGGTAGAGCCAATGAGATTTGTTGATGGTTTGGATGTGGGTTAGAATCATGGATTACGCCAAGATTTTTGGCTTGAGCAACTGGAATGATGGAATTGTAATTTAATGAAGTGTGAAGGAACAGGTTTGGGGGAGGAAATTAGGTTGGTTTTGGATATTGAAGGTTGAAGTGGCTATTAGACATCCTAGTGGTGCTGTCCAGCTGACAGTTGGCTCTGTGATTCTGGAATTCAGGGACAAGGTCTGGCATAGAGATATAAGTACTCATTGCGTTTCTGCCACACTGGCCTTTTTCTGTCCTTTGAACCAGTGGGTCTTATTGTTTCCTCTGCCTCTTGCAGATCTTTGAATGATTGGCCCCATCCTCTCATTCAGGTTAATAGTCAAGTGACAACACCCAGGGAACCTGACATAAGCAAACAGACACACACATACATGTACAGGCACACACCCTCTTGTTCCTGTCCTGGTAGCCATCCACAGTATTTCTCATTCTTCAAAGCATGTACCATTACTTGAAATTTCTGTCTGTCCTCACTAAGATAAGTTCTGGGAAGGCAGGGAAAATGTTTATCTTGTTTTCTCCCGTATTTACAGCTCCTGGAACAGCACTTGGCTCAAATAGGTACCTAGAAATTATTCATTGAGTGAATGGAATGAATGATAAGCCAGTTCTAATGTCACCTTTCTTGACTAACCCAGAAGATTAGTTGTGTTCCTTCAGCACTTCATATCCAAGCATCCGCATTCCTATATACCTACAAGCATCCACACACGTACATAATCCATTATAGCATGTAGTTCATTGTGTTTGAGTTATTCCTTTGGGTGTTGGTATCTTCAGTAGGCCAAGAACTGAGGTCAAGACTGCATAGCTTCCTCATAACTGGTGAACATATGCCCTGTGCCAAGCACTAGTAGAAACTGGGGACAAGAAGGTAGATGAGACTTAGACCTGCTTTTAAGAGACATGTTAAATAAACAGCCACAAGAAGCAGGATAAATGCCACGAGCAGTGAAGTGCGGCCCGCAGGGGAGCATGCAGTTAACAGAGTCCAGGGTAAAAAGGAGGCCTCTTGGGAAGAGTACCTTTGAACTGACATTGGAGGATGAAGAGTTAGACTAGCAGATGGAGAGGATGGGTGAGAGGAAGAAGAGGGCATTCCATATGGAAGGCGCAGTAAGTGCAAAAGGCCTGGAGACAAGAGGCAATGGCCTATCCAGGAACTGACAGATATTCACAGGGACTGAGGGTATAGTTGTGGGAAGGGGAGTGTGGGAGATGAGTCTGGGCATTTGGTAGGGGACAGGTCACAGGTTACAAAGGGCTCTGTAGCTATGATAAGGAGTTTAGATAATCCAAGAGACAATGGTTGGGGGAGGCAATGAGGTTTTTGAAGTAGAGTGATGATATATTCAGGTTTGGATTTGAAGGCCCACACTAGCTGGAGAATAGCAAAAATTGAGAGCTCACTCAGGCAGCTGCAGTAGTCCAGGTGTGAAATAAAGGTGCCCAGGGATGAAAAAATGTGAATATTTTGAGAGAGATTTAGGGGGAAAAATCAATAGAGTAAGAAGGAGGCAAGAATGATTCCCAGGCTTCTGGCTTGTGCAGTTGGATAGACAGTGATTCTTGTTACTGAGACAGGTATAATGGGAAGAGGAGTAGGTGCGGTGAAGGAAAATGGTGAGTCTGGCGTTGAATATGATTTTAGTGGCTGCTAGGCATTCAAGTAGATTTCCCAGGAGGCGGTGGATCTCTGGGTCTGGAGTTCAGCAGAGAGATCTGAATTAAACCCAGAGGTGGGGCCTTAAAGAAACTTCATCTCAAAGAAACAGTAATGAGAAAAGTGGGACAGAACTTCAAGGAAGCCATCATTGAGAGCATGGGAAGAATAGCCTTTTGCCAGAAGAAGGGGCCAGAGAGGAGGCTATGGTGACATGGAAATGAGGAAGGATGTATCTCAAGGGGAAACTGGTCATGGTTTTGGCTGTGCCTGAACCTTCAAAGAAGAGAATTAAAAACTGCTTGTAGGCGATCATAGTCATTATTATTTTTATAAAGGTAAAACCTGTACACGGAAATAAAAAATTCAGACAGTAGAAAAGAAAACCAGATAAGTCCTCTACTTCCAGGCACCCCTGACCAGTCCTTTGGTTGGACTTAATAATAGAGGTCATTGGTGATCTTTGCTGGGCCAATTTCAGCAGAGTGGTGAAGATGAGGTTTGAGAAAAGTAGTGAAAAAGTAGAAATCGGCTGGGCGTGATGGCTCATGCCCATATCCCAGCACTCTGGGAGGCCGAGGTGGGCAAATCACTTGAGGTCAGGAGTTTGAGAACAGACTGGCCAATATGTTGAAACCCCATCTCTACTAAAAATACAAAATTAGCTGGGTGTGGTGGTGGGTGCCTATAATCTTAGCTACTCGGGAGGCTGAGGCAGGAGAATTGCTTGAACCCAGGTGGCAGAGGTTGCAGTGAGCCGAGATGGCACCATTGCAGTCCAGTCTGGGTGACAGAGTGAGACTGTCTCAAAAAAAAAAGGAAGAGAAAAAGTGGAAATCTTTGAAAAAGTTTGGATATTTGGATATGAAGGGGAGATAAAAGGTGAGCATTAGTGAGAGGTGCTGTGGGGGTTGAGCAAGGGGGCACTCCATGGTTGGTGTGTGTTTTAAGATGGAATAGACTAGAACATGTTGAAGACTGTTCGGTGGATGTTAGCAGAGAGGAGGAGAGGGAGGTCAAGGTACGGTAGAAAGAATGAGAAAAGAATGTGGAGAGGACTGGGATGCAGAACCTGGGAGAGCAATTTGCCTCAAAAGGAAGGTCTGGGGCAGTAGACCAACCGGATCCCTATCTCAGTTCTTATAAATTAAGATTCTAGCAATATCAAAGATTTTTTAAGTTATAAAACATACAATTGGCCAGGCACAGTGGCTCATGCCTGTAATCCCAACACTTTGGGAGGCTGAGGCAGGCGGATTTCACGAGACCATCCTGGCTAACATGGTGAAACACTGTCTCTACTAAAAATAAAAAAATTAGCGGAGCGTGGTGGTATATGCCTGTAATCCCAGCTACTTGAGAGGCTAAGGCAGGAAAATCCCTTAACCCAGAAGGTGGAGGTTACAGTGAGCTGAGATCATGCCACTGCACTCCAGCCTGGGCGATAGAGTGAGATTCTGTCTCAAAAAAAAAAAAAAAAAAAAAATACAATTATGCAAAAACGTGTCATAGAGACCCATAAATTCACTGCCAAGTTAAACGGATGTTAATGTTTTTCCTGATTTGGTTCAGACCTCTGGTTTAAAAAAAGGAGTAAAATGCTTATGATAATAGCTAAAGCCACCTTCATATTTAGTTACTCTCCCTCCTCTCCAGAAAAAACCGCAACCCTCACTATGCTTGTTTTGTATTTTTATTACCGATACATATATCGTAGACAATAGATAGTGTCTTGTGTTTTAAAATTATACATCAGGAGTATCAACTTTGTTTTTTTCACTAATCAGTGTGTTTGTCATTCCATGGCATGACATAGAGCTCTGGTTGAGTGATTTTTTTTTTTTTTTTTGAGATGGAGTCTCGCTCTGTCACCCAGGCTAGAGTACAGTGGCATGATCTAGGCTCACTGCAACCTCTGCCTCCTGGGTTCAAGCGATTCTGCTCTCTCAGCCTTCTGACTGGCTGGGACTATAGGCGCCTGCCACCATGCCCAGCTAATTTTTAAATTTTTACTAGGGATGGTGAACTCCTGACCTCAAGTGATCCTCCTGCCTTGGTCTCCCAAACTGCTGGGATTACAGGTGTGAGTCACCATGCCTGGCCTGGTTGAGTGATTTTAATGTCTATATTGTGTTTCATTGCTTACTTACCCATTCCTGTTGATAAACAGTTGGGTTTCAACTGTAATGCCCTCATACAGAGTACTGCAATATAGTACATTGTTAGTGTACTAGAATTTCTCCAGGGAAATATCTAGAAAGTAGAATTGCTGGGTTACAGGAGTGTATGTTATTGGTGAATTCAAGTTTGTTAATTATTGAAAAAATATATAACCTAAAAGTTATCATTCTAACAGTCTTTAAGTGTACAATTCAGTGGAGACATTTACAATGTTGTATCACCATCACTACTATTTCCAAAACTTCTTCATCCCAAACAAAACTCCTCTTTCTTCCTCTCCCAGACTCTGTTCTACTTTCTGTCTGTATGAGTTTCCTGTTCTAGGTACTTCATATGAGTGGAATCATAAAAGATTTGTCCTTTTGTGTTTGGCTTATTTCACTTAGCATGGCGTTTTCAGGGTTCATCCACGTTGTAGCATATATCAGAATTTTATTCTTTTTTATGGCCTAATCATGTTCCAGTGTCTGTATATAAACATTTTCTTTACCTATTTGTCTGTCAGCGGATGGATACTTGGGTTGTTTTCATCTTTGGGTTATTGTGAATAATGCTGTGATGAACATGGATGCACAAGTATCTGAGTCCTGTTTCCAATTCTTTTGGGTCTGTACCTGGGAGTGGAATGTGCCCTATGGTAATTCTAGGTTTAGTTTTTGAGGAACTGCCAAACTGCTTTCCACAGCAGCTGTATCATTTTACATTCCCAGTAGCAGTTCACAGGGTTCCAGTTTCTCCACACTATCTCCATCACTTTTTTCCTTTTTTTTTTTTTTTTTTTCAGTAATAGCTGTGTTAATGGGTGTGAAGTAGTATCTCATAGTGGTTTTTGATTTGCATTTCCCTAATAACTAATGATGTTGAACATCTTTTCATGTGCTGACCATTTGTTATCTTTTTTGGAGAAATGTCTGTTCAAATCCTCTGCCCATTTTTGAATTGAGTTGGTTTTGTTGGTGAGTTGTGAGAGTTCTCTATGTAATATATCCTGGATATTAATCCCTTATCAGATCTATGATTTGTACATATTTTCTCCCATTCTATGGTTTGCCTTTTCACTATCTTGGCAGTGTCCTTTGGTGCACAAAAGCTTTTAATTTTGATTTCTAAGACTTATTGCTTTAGCTCTTTTTAAAATTTTTTTATTGTTTTAATTATTTTTATGTACAGAAAACAGTGTACATTTAACCCAGCTGTGTGGCAAGTTCTTTAGCCTTTGCCTTTTCTTTTTTTTTTGAGACGGAGTTTCGCTCTTGTTACCCAGGCTGGAGTGCAATGGCGCGATCTCGGCTCACCGCAACCTCCGCCTCCTGGGTTCAAGCAATTCTCCTGCCTCAGCTTCCTGAGTAGCTGGGATTACAGGCATGCGCCACCATGCCCAGCTAATTTTTTGTATTATTAGTAGAGACGGGGTTTCACCATGTTGACCAGGATGGTCTCGATCTCTCGATCTCGTGATCCACCTGCCTTGGCCTCCCAAAGTGCTGGGATTACAGGCTTGAGCCACCGCGCCCGGCCTTAGCCTTTGCCTTTTCGACGATGCAAGCCACAGACTTGGGACCCAGGACATTGCCTCCCCAGTGACGGCAGATCTCATCATATCTGTCATTGTAATTGGTGCGGATAGCTTCCACCAGCTTAGCCAAAGCACCTTTGTCTTCTGAGTTAACCTGTGTGAAGGCGACAGTGGTGCAGGTCTTCCTGTGGACTAGACTTCCCAGTCTTGCCTTCCCCTTGATAATGCAGTAAGGGACTCCCATTTTACGACACAGGGCAGGCAAGAAGACAACGAGCTCAATGGGATCCACGTCTGTGCAGTCACCACCAGCTGAGCTTTCTTGTTCTCCATCAAGGTGGTGACAGTGTTAACTCCTGCTCGAAGGACAGGTGGTCCCCTTTGCCAGCGTCTTTCTTCTCGGCCTGGGCCAACAGCCTGTGCTTCTTCTCTTGCTTTGTCTCTGGTCTATACTGGCCAGCTTAAGCAGCTGAGTAGCTGTTTGGCGGTCCAGGACCTGGGTGAACTGGTTAATTGCAGGAGGCACTTTCAGCCGCTTATAGAGGATGGCTCTCTGCTACTGCAACCTGATCCAGCGGGGCCATTTCACAAAGCGGGTGAGGTCTCTTTTGGGCTGGTTGTCCTGTCCAGTGCCAAAATTCTTAGGCCTTTTCTCAAACAGGGGATTCACCACTTTCTTGGCCTCCTGCTTCTTTATGACAGCAGGGGCCGGAGCCACCTTCTTCCCCTTGGCTTTCTTTCCTTCCGCGTCTTGGGTGGCGGGAAGAGAGCAGCTTTAGCTCTTAAATTTAGGTCTTTGATTCATTTGAGGTTAATTGTTTTTTTCCTAAGAGATGTGGGTCTTGTTATATTGCCCAGGCTAGCCTCAACTCCTGGGCTCAAGAGAGCTTCATACTTCAGCCACTGAGTAGCTGGGATTATAGGGGTATGCCACTGTGCCCAGCTGTTCATTTTGAGTTAATTTTTTTATATGGTATAATTTTTGCATATGGGCCAGCCTCATTGTTTTGAATGTAGATATCCAGTTTTCCTGGCATCATTTGTTGAAAAGACTGTCTTTTCCCCATGAAATATTCTTGGTATCCTTATCAAAAATCAATTGACCATATATGTGAGGGTTTATTTCTGGCCTCTCTATTCTATGCCATTGGTATATATGTTTGTCTTCATGCCAGTATCACACTGTTTTGATTATAGTAGCTTTGTATTAAGATTTAAGTCAGGGAATGTGAGTCCTCTAACTTTGTTCTTTTTTTAAAGATTCTTATGGGTATTTGGGATCCCTGGAGGTTCCATGTGAATTTTAAGATTTTTTTTCTATAAAAAGCACCATTAGATGCTTTTCATTTCTTTTTCATTCCTAATCACTCTAAAACTTCTAATACTATGTTGAATAGAAGTGAAAAGAATGGCTATCTTTGTCTTCTTCCTAATCTTGAAAAGCTTTTAATATTTCACTGTTGAGTATGATGAGAGCAAGAGAGAGAGTGGGGATGTGTCACATACTTTTTTCTTTTTTTTTGAGATAGTCTCATTCTATTACCCAGGCTGGAGTGCAGTGGTGTGATCTCAACTCACTGCAACCTCTGCTTCCCATGTTCAAGCAATCATCCTGCCTCAGCCTCCTGAGTAGCTGGGATTACAGGTGCCTGTGACTGCGCCCAGCTAATTTTTGTATTTTAGTAGAGATGTGGTTTCACCATGTTGGCCAGGCTAGTCTTGAACTCCTGACCTCATGATCCACCCTCTTTGGCCTCCCAAAGTGCTGGGATTACAGGCGTGAGCCACTGCGCCTGACCACACATTCATTATTTTATCTTTGTTACTTCCTTCCTTCTCCTTTCTTTGTTTTATTCTGATCTCT
Source organism: Callithrix jacchus (assembly GCF_049354715.1). Lineage (NCBI taxonomy): Eukaryota > Metazoa > Chordata > Mammalia > Primates > Cebidae > Callithrix > Callithrix jacchus. The sequence continues at coordinate 62,000,711 of NC_133510.1, read as the reverse complement.
TTTTTTCTAACTTCTTAGATTTTTTTAACATTTAAAAAAATTCTGGCCAGGCATGGTAGCTCATGCCCTGTAATCCTAGCATTTTGGGAGGCCAAGGTGGGAGGATCACGTGAGGCTAGGAGTTTCAGACCAGCCTAGGCAACACAGTGAGACCCTTTCTCTATGAAAAAAAAGTTAGCTGGGTGTGGTGGCATGTACCTGTGGTCCCAGCTACTTGGAGGTGAGTTATTTATACCCCACTGCCCTCCAGCCTTGGGGACAGAGCAAGACATCATCTCAAAACATTTTTTTAATAAAAAATTGTATATTAAGTTTTCTGAATAGGCATCACATACCCATAACTCAAATATCGAAATGCTTAAAAGGTGTACAGAGAAAAGTGTTAACACATCTTGTCCCTCATTAGCCTCTTCTCATCCTTAAACAAGAGTAACTATTGTTAATTTATTTATATACTCTGAGATTTTTTTCTCTTCATAAATACTTTTCAAATAGACAATTGTTTTTAAATGTACATATTAGCATATATCTTTGCACTCTTTCCAAATCAATGTATAAAAACCTTACTTGGGTGCCGAGTGCAGTAGCTCACGCCTGTAATCCCAGCACTTTGGAGGCCGAGGTGGGTGGATCACGAGGTCAAGAGATCGAGACCATCCTGGTCAACATGGTGAAACCCCGTCTCTACTAAAAATACAAAAAATTAGCTGGGCATGGTGGTGCATGCCTGTAATCCCAGCTACTCAGGAGGCTGAGGCAGGAGAATTGCCTGAACCCAGGAAGTGGAGGTTGCGGTGAGCTGAGATCACGCCATTGCACTCCAGCCTGGGTAACAAGAGCGAAACTCCGTCCAAAAAAAAAAAAAAAAAACTTGCTTTGGCCAGGTGTGGTGGCTCATGCTTGTAATCCTAGCACTTTGGGAAGTGGAGGCAGGAGGATCACTTGAGGCCAGTAGTTTGAGACCAGCCTGGCTAACGTAGTGAGATCTCATCTCTACAAAAGGAAAATTTAGGGAGGTGTGGTAGTGTGTTCCTGTGGTCCCAGCTGCTCAGGAGGCTGATAAGGGAGGATCTTTTCAGCCCAGGAAGTCAAGGTTACAGTGAGCTGTTGTCATACCATTGCACTCTAGCCTGGGCATCAGAGTGACACTGTCTTAAAAAAAAAAAAGGCATCCTTATTCCTGTATATAGTTTCTGTTATTGTGTTATATAGCTATACCATTGTTTATCTAAATAGTTCCCTGTTGATGGACATTTAGCTTGTTTTAAATCTTTTCTTTGAGACAGAGTCTCACTCTGTCACCAGGCTGGAGTGCAGTGGTGCGATCTCGGCTCACTGCAACCTCCTTCTGGGTTCAAGCAATTCTCATCCCTCAGCCTCCTGAGTAGCTGGGATTACAGATAGGCGCCGCCACACGCAGCTAATTTTTGTATTTTTAGTAGAGACCGAGTTTCACCATGTTGGCCAGGATGGTCTTAATCTCCTAACCTTGTGATTCGCCTGCCTCTGCCTCCCAAAGTGTTGAGATTACAGGCGTGAGCCACTGCGCCCAGCCTTAAATCTTTTATTAACAGGCAAGTGTTAGAGTGAATAATCTAGTACTTACAGAGTATATGTAAATTAAGTTCCTGGAAGTAGGTTTGTGTAATTTTGCTATGTACTGCCAAATTGCTCTGGTTAGGTAAATTACTTTCCCTCTAACAATGTACGGGAATGCTGATTTCCCTATAGTCATGCCAACCCAGTATATTTTTAAACTTTTAGATTTTGGCCAGTCATCAGCTAGGCATCAGATAAAGAATGATTTCTTAGTGTAGTTTTAATTTGCATTTCTCTTAAGAAAAAAATGTATAATTTTACTCATTTAAGGGCTGTTTATCTCTCTTCCCTTCTTTTTTCTTTCAGCTTTCCAAATTCTTTGCTTGTTTTCCTAAGATCTTGTTGGTCTTTTTCTTGTCAATTTGTAAGAACTCTTTATATAGTAGAGAGATTATCCTTTTGCCTGTGATATGAGTTGCAAATATTTTTGTAACTTCTTCAGCGAAATGCTTACCTCACTAATTTTCAGCCTGTCTTCTTTCTTAATTATACATCTGAAGCTCTACATTTCACTCAGAGTACTATTTTGGTTTCATCCCTCAAATTTTAATATGTGGTGTTTCCATTTTCATTATGGTTTCTACATGCTTCTGAACTTATTTAGAATTATGCCTAATATATTGCTTAACAAATGTGTTTTGCTTTGCTGTTTTTATGATTGCTGTTGGCTTCTAATTTTGTGCCATTGTTTCAATGATTCTTTTGGTGATTGTTGAGACTTCCTTTTTGATGAATTTTTAAAATGGTATGTTGGTGCTTAAAAGCATGTCATTTCTCCATTTAAGCAGTTCAAGATGCTAATTGTATTGTTCAGATTTTCTACAATTTTATGTCAAGTTGACTAGTGATGATGGAAAGACTTGTGTTAATATTCCCACTGTGATGGTGGCTTTGGCAATTTTGTAAATTTTTTCTTTACATGTTTTGAGGCTATGTTTAATTTTGAAATTAAATAATTTACAGGTTTTCTAATGTTGAACAAACTTTGCATTCCTGAAATGAACCCAGTGTGGTCATATATATTATCCTTGCCTATCCCTTTTTTCTTTTTTTAATTAATTTTTTTGAGACAGAGTCTTACTCTGTCACACAGACTGGAGTGCAGTGGTGTGATCTTGGCTCACTGCAACCTCTGCCTCCCAGGTTCAAGAGATTCTCATGCTTCACTCTCCTGAGTAGCTGGAATTACAGGCATGCGCCACCATGCCCAGCCAATTTTTGTATTTTTAGCAGAGACAGGGTTTTGCCATGTTAGCCAGGCTGGTCTCGAACTCCTGACCTCAAGTGATCCAAAGTGCTGGGATTTTGCCTTTGCCTCCCAAAGTGCCGGGATTACAGACCTGAGCCACCTGCACCGGCTGTAGGTAGATTTTTAACTACTGATTCATTTTCTGAAGTAGTTTTAGAAATATTCAAAGTTTTCTATTTCTACTTGGGTCAGTTTTGGTAAGTTTTCTTTTTAGGAGTTTGTTCATTTCATCTGACTTTTCAGATTTATTGGCATAAAGTTCATTATATTCTTCTATCTTTTTAATCTCTGTAGCATCTGTCATTAGGTTCCTGTTTTCATTTCCCATGGGTTATTTTTTGCATCGCTCATTTGTTATTGGTCAGTCAAATCAGAGGTTAGACAGTTTTGTTACACTTTTCAAAGAACCAACTGTTAAGCTTCTCTATTGTATTTGTTTTCTATTAATTTCTACTCTAATCTTCCTTCTACTTTTTCTTGCCTCTACTTTTTTGGGTATCTTTTGCTGTTTATTCAACTTCTTGAAATGAATGCCTAGCTCATTCATTTTTAGCGTTTCCTCTTTTATATTTCATAAATCTGTCTCCAACTACTTACATATCTCTCACAAGTTTTTAATGGCTATTCTAAATTCCTTATCTAATTATTAAATAGATAATACTTTCCCATGATATAAAACCCAGAAAGTAATATTTAAAAGGTATGTAATGAAATATTTCCTGGCTAGGTGCGGTGGCTCATGCCTATAACCCCAGCACTTTGGGAGGCACAGGTGGGTGAATCACCTGAGGTCAGGCATTCAAGATCAGCCTGGCCACTGTGGGAAATCCTGTCTGTACTAAAAATACAAAATATTAGCCAGATGTGGTAGCATGCACCTGTAATCTTAGCTACTTGGGAGGCTGAGGCAGGAAAATTGCTTGAACCTGGGAGGCATAGGTTGTAGTGAGCACAGATCATTCCACTATGCTGTAGCCTAGGCAACAGAGCAAGACTCTGTCAGAAAGAAAGAAAGAAAAAGAGAGAGAGAGGAAAGAAGGAAGGGAGAGAGGGAGGGAAGGAGGGAGGGAGGGAAAGAAAGAAAAAGAAGGAACGAAGGAAGGAAGGAGGAAAGAAAGAAAGAAGAAAAGGAAAGAAAAAAGAAAGAGAGAAAGAAAGAAAGAAAGAAAGAAAGAAAGAAAGAAAGAAAGAAAGAAAGAAGGAAAGAGAAAAGAAAGAAATATTTCCCTCCCATACTTGTCTCTCATCTGCTCGTTTCCCATTCTTTCCCCATTGTCCCTGCTCCAGCCCCACAGGTTATCCCTGCTCTTAATTTTGCATGTATCCTTCCAACCTTTTTTTGTGTGATTACAAACAATTATGAACGGAGATTCTTATTTCCTTTCCCCTTTATTTATAAACAATAGATACTAAATTAAACACACTGTTCTATACCTTGCTTTTATTTCCTTTGACAGTAAATCTTAGAGACCTTTCAATGGCAGTACATCTTTTTTGCTTTTATAGATGCATAAAATTCCATTGTATGTTTCATCATTTTGTCACCGTTACTCTACTGATTAAAATAGTCCCCCCATTCTTTTGTTATCCCAAATGATTATTGTTGTACATATATGCATGTGTAAATATATTATCTATAACTGGGCCAGGCATGGTGGCTAATGCCTATAATCCCAACACTTTGAGAGGCTGAGGAGGGAGGATGGCTTGAGCCCAGGAGTTTGAGACCAGCCTGGGCAACAGAGCAAGATTCTGCATCTATTAAAAAAGAAAAAAATAAAGTAAGAAAAAAAAGTATAATTGCCAGGTACAAGTTATGTATATTTAAAGATTGTCTTTTTTGAAATGTCTTATTACACAAACTTAAAAACATGTATAAACCCCCTAGAAAGGTATATCTGTGGTTCCCTGTCTTTGGATACATAGGATGGTATTCCTGTTCTCTATTTCATTTATTTTTGTTTTAATCTGCATTCTTTCCCTCTGCTGGCTCTTGGTTTAGTGTGTTCTTCTTTTTCTAGTTTCTTAAAGTAGAAGGGTAGATTATGGAGTCAAGATTTCATTTTTAAAAAATTGATGTTTATAGCTATGAATTTCCCTCTAAGCACTACTTTAGCTGCATCCTGTAAGTTTGGATATGTTATGTTTTCATTTTCATTCATTTTTGAGATAATTTATAGTTTTGTTTTTTTTTTTTCATTTAACTCATTGGTTACTTATGAATATATTGTTTAATTTCTACATATTTCTAAATTTCAAAATTTTTTTTTCCTTATTCATTTCTAATTTTATTTCGTTGTGGTCAGAGAACACACTTTGTGTGACTTAAATTCTTAATTCTTTGAACATATTTATTAATGTAATGGCTACAAGCTGGGCATGGTGGCCCACGCCTATAATCCCAGCACTTTGGGAGGCCGAGGTGGGCAGATCACCTGAGGTCAGGAGTTCAAGACCAGCCTGGCCAACATGGTGAAACCCCATCTCTACTACAAATACAAAAATTATCTGGGCATGGTGGTGGGTGCCCATAATTCCAGCTACTTGAGAGGCTAAGGTGAGATAATCGCTTGAACCTAGGAGGTGGAGGTTAAGCCAAGACTGTGCCACCGCAGTCCAGCATGGGCAAGAAGAGCCAGACTCTGTCTCAAATATACATATATATAGTTGTATATTTGTATATATACATATATATATATATAATATATATTACATATATACATATATATGTATATATGCAGGCTACTTTTGTTGTTGTTGTTGTTGTTGAGATGGAGTTTCACTCTTACTGCCCATGCTGGAGTACAATGGTGCGATCTTGGCTCACTACAACCTCTGCCTCAGCTTCCCTCGTAGCTGGGATCACAGGCATGTGCCACCACGCCCGGCTAATTTTTTGTATTTTTAGTAGAGATGGGGTTTCTCTATGTTGGTCAGGTTGATCTTGAACTCCTAATCTCAGGTGATCCACCCACCTCGGCCTCCCAAAGTGCTGGGATTATAGGTGTGAGCCACCGCGCCTAGCTAAAATATCTATTTTTAAGTGTTTGTGAGATCCACCATCTGGGCCCTCTCACAGGTTGTTTCTTTTGCCTGCATATTTTTCCTATATATGCATCATACTGTAATGTTTCTGCATGTTTTGTAATGGTTTTGTTGAAAACCAGACATTTTAGATAGTATGTTGTAGTGACTACAGTTAAAATTCCTGCCCTCGGCCAGGCGTGGTGGCTCAAGCCTGTAATCCCAGCACTTTGGGAGGCCGAGGCGGGTGGATCACGAGGCCAAGAGATCGAGACCATCCTGGTCAACATGGTGAAACCCCGTCTCTACTAAAAATATTAAAAAAATTAGCTGGGCATGGTGGTGTGTGCCTGTAATCCCAGCTACTCGGGAGGCTGAGGCAGAATTGCCTGAACCCAGGAGGCGGAGGTTGCCGTGAGCTGAGATCGCACCATTGCACTCCAGCCTGGGTAACAAGAGTGAAACTCCGTCTCAAAAAAAAAAAAAAAAAATTCCTGCCCTCCACCCCATGGTTTTTGTTTGTTCATTTGTTTAGGGACTTGGTGGAACTACTTGAGTGCAGTCTCTTTCCCTCACCACATGAAGCCTCTAGTGTCTCCTCAGAGAGCACAGTCTTGGCCCTGCACACAGTCACACTAGATGACAGTGGTTTCAGCAGGCTCTTTTTGACTGTTTCTTTCGTGAATTTGTTATGCTGTCGGCCTCTCCTGGTATCACCCCCAGCTGTTGGGCTCCACTCATTGCCAACTAGTCGCTTTATTGTTTTTGACTTGTGGGGCTTAAGTTGTTCCACCGTCTAGTCCAATTAATTGTGGGCCCCTTTGTAGGGCCCGTTTTTGAGGCTAATATGTAGGTTTGTTCTGACTCCAGGATGGCTCTCAGTTGCCTTTTCCCTGGTTCTCTCTGTTAAACTAGGTGTCCCAAGGTTTAGCCTGTTGCTATCATGGAGCAACCAGCCTCCTTTTAATTGCCTCCCACCAAAATCTCTACATTTCTGAAGTGCCTGTAGGCTTGAATTTCCCCATACTCTGTTTCACATTAAGTCAGTCCTTTGGAGAATGTTTTGGAGCTCTGGGTTCTTATGGACTGCCTCTCCTGCTGGGCAAAATCCCCAAGGCCCTGCTCAGAAGTTGGGGTCAGGAACAATGGCTTGCTTCTCTTGAAAGGACATTCCTGCTTTATGAGCAGGGAGCTAGGAGGGGATAACAGCCTCTGCTCTCCCAGGTTGCATCTCTTTTGTGAAACCTCCACTCTCTGAGCAAGCTTCAGTGAGGCCAGTCAGGGCCCCGGTATTCTTGTCCCACTGTACTTGAGGGAAAGCCTCTGCCCTGTGAGTGGGGCTGGGTGGAAGAAGGGAGCCCTTGATCTTGTGACCACTTTTGTAGGAATTTAGTTACTGTACCCTGCCCCTTCTGGTAAAATACCATATACTATATCTCATGACTGGATGTTCAGGGAATAAGAAGGGTCCTCCTGCTCCCCAACCCCAGCTTTTTTTTTTTTTTAAACTACACTCACCTGCTAGAGTGGAGCATTTGTCAAACTGAGCTGTGAGGTGGGGTTTGGGGCATAGAGTGAGGGAGCAGGTCATGGCTCAAGTGCAGCAGATTCTTACTATTCAAGATTTAGTAGCTGGGCATGGTGGCTCACACCTGTAATCCCAGCACTTTGGGTGGCTGAGGTGGGAGGATTGTTTGAGCCCAGGAGTTTGAGAAAGACTGGACCACATAGCAGGACACTGTCTCTACAAAAAATTTTAAAATTTAGTCAGATATGATGGGACACACCTGTAATCCCAGCTCGGGAGGTTGAAGTGGGAAGATCGCTTGAACCTAGGAGGTTAAGGCTGCAGTGAGCCATGATCATACCACTGCACTCCAGCCTGGGTGACACAGTGAGACCCTGTCTCAAAAAAAAAAAAAAAGATTTCGTAGATTTTCTTGAATAAACATTTATTTGTTATATGTCCTTAGGAAAATTTCCAAAGAGTTTAAATGCTTTGTGTTTTAAAATTTTCATCAGTTATGGAGTTTCCCTGAGGGGTGAGTCTGTGAAGTCCCTCATGCTGCCATTTCAGAAGTAGGACCTCTCCTACTGTTGGTTCATTTTTGAGACAAGGTCTTGTTCTCCGCATAGGTTGGAGTGCAGTGGCATGATCATAGCTCACTGTAACTTTGAACTCCTGGGCTTAAGGGATCTTCCTGCCTCAGTCTCCCAAGTAGCTGAGACTACAGGCGTACACCACCACACCTGGCTAAGTTTTAAATTTTTTCTAGAGATGAGGTCTCACTATGTTGCCAAGGCTAGTCTTGAATTCTTGGCATCAACCCATCCTCCTGCCTTAGTCTCCCAAAGTGTTGGGATTACAGGTGTAAGCCACCAGCCTCTCTTACTTTTAATAGTTATATTAGAAATTAGAATATTACATGCTTAATTTATCAAAGGCCAGACAATATCTTTACCCTCTTTCTGAATGATATAAGAATCTAGGCTGAGGCAGGTGAATTGCTTGAACCAGGCAGGTGGAGGTTGCAGTGAGCTGAGATCATGCCACTGCACTCCAGCCTAGGCAACAGAGTGAGACTCCATCTCAAAAAATAAAAAAATAATAATAATAAAAAGAATCTTAGAATTGTTTGAAGTTTTTTTTTTTACCATATTCACATTTTTAAAAATATATATATTTATACAGAAATATATATTTTATAAAATAATACTGGCCGGGCGTGGTGGCTCGCACCTGTAGTCCCATCACTTTGGGAGGCTGAGGCAGTGGATCACCTGAGGTCAGGAGTTCAAGACCACCTGGGCCAACACAGTGAAACCTTTTCTCTACAAAATTACAAAAATTAGCCAGGCATGATGGTGGGTGCCTATAATCCCAGCTAATTGAGAGGCCGAGGCAGGAGAATTGCTTGAACCTGGGAGGCAACAGTGAGCTGAGATCACCCCAGTGCACTCCAGCTTGGGTGACAGAGCAAGACTCCATCTCAAATAATAACAATAATAATACATATATAAAGCAAATATAAGTATATATATATATTTATTTATATATACACATACAATACTTATACAAAGCAAGAATATAAAACACAAATTGGTTACCTACAGTTAAGCTGCCTGAGTTCAGTTCCTGTTTTTACCACGTGAAAGCTGGTCAGCCTGAACAAGTGCCTTAACTGCATCATACCTGTTTCTTGAGGCACAAAGTTGAGATATCAATACCCCCTCACTGGGTTTTTGTGATAATTACATGAGCCAATTTATGTAAAGTGCCGTATGCACAGTGTATGCACAGTGCTTGACAGATAATCAGTGCTTAGTAAAAGACACCTGCTCTAAGAACTAAAGCATGTTATTGGTGGTGATTACAGTATATTCACCCTTTCTGTCCCCACAGTTCCTCTGTGATGAGGGTGCAGGTATTTCTGGGGACTATATCGATCGTGTGGATGAGCCCTTGTCCTGCTCTTATGTGCTGACAGTTCGCACTCCTCGGCTCTGCCCCCACCCTCTCCTCCGGCCCCCACCCAGTGCTGCACCCCAGGCCATTCGCTGTCACCCTTCCCTGCAGCCTGAGGAGTACATGGCCTATATTCAGAGGCAAGCTGGTGAGTAGAGAGGAAGGGGAGATACAGGGGCAGGAGGTGGCAAAAGACCAAGTATTGAATAGCCAGAGGAATGTGTTCGTGTTCCTGGCCTGCTTGCATGCTATTTCTCAATAGACTCAAAGCAGTATGGAGATAAAATCATAGAGGAGCTGCAAGACCTGGGTCCCCAAGTGTGGAGTGAGACCAAGTCTGGGGTGGCACCCCAAAAGATGGCAGGTAGGACCTTGTTTGACCTGTTCCATGAAACTTGCTTCCATTTCTTCTTCCCCCTGATCTTATTGTCCTGACTGATTGGTGGGGTGGGGTGGAAGAGTACCAGGGGCCCTCATCCCTTGGTGATACAGGAGGGGAAGATACCCCATCCTATTTGCTCCCTTCCATCTCACCCCTCCTGTCAGATTGATCTCTCCTTGTTTTCTGTACCCCAGGTGCCAGCCTGACCAAGGATGACAGTAAGGACTCAGATTTCTGGAAGATGCTTCATGAGCCAGAGGACCAGGCCCCAGGAGGGGAGGAGGTGCAGGCAGAGGTGAGACCAGCTGCCTCAGAGGAACAGGATGGGGAGGGGGAGGGTTACTGCAGCTGGGGTCATTGTGAGGTGACCTACATCTACCTAGGGATGCAAGGATATCTCCAGAACCTTTGCCTTCATAGTATGGAGGGCATGAACAGGCTTTCATACTTAACTCTGTCCTTTTCTCCTAATCAGGAGCAGGACCCAAGCCCTGAGGCAGCAGATTCAGCTCCAGGCACTCCCAGTGGTGAGTGAACCCTCCATGTCTCCTTTACTGGATGTATTTTAGGATTGGCTGGGGTATGGGTGGAGGGGAGAGCTAAGCACTAGGAGGGAGCAGCCAAGCCAGCAGCAAATTCATTTTTTTTTTTTTTTTGAGATAGAGTCTTGCTCTGTTGCCCAGACTGGAGTGCAGTGATGTGATCTCTGCTCACCGCAACCTCTGCCTCTTGAGTTCAAGCATTTCTCCTGCCTCAGCCTCCTGAGTAGCTGGGATTACAGGCATGCACCACCATGCCTGGATAATTTTTGTATTTTTAGTAGCGACGGGGTGTCACCATATAGGCCAGGCTAGTCTTGAACTTGTAACCTCGTGATCTGCCCACCTCAGCCTCCCAAAGTGCTGGGATTACAGGCATGAGCCACTGTGCCCAGCCAGCAAATTCATTTTTACAGGAGTTAATACTCTGTAGACAGCACTGCTGTTTTAGGAAGGTAGCAGAACACAGTAGCTCCACCACTTGGTGACTTTGTGATTCACTTAACCTCAATTTTCTTACCCATAAAATGTGGGTAATAACCCCTACCTTAGAGGGTTGCATGGGCTGAAATGAGAATACATCCATAATTCATAGTAGAATACCTGGAACTGAATAAACTAAATGGTTAATATTTGTGGAAAGAACAGAAGGGCTCCAGGGAAGACAAGCCCTTAGCCCCAGAATGTCCTCTATAGTCCTAAAAACTGGATTGACTGCCAGAAGTGCCTCAGAAGTGCATGGAAGAGTGGGGACTTAGCAGCTTGTTAGCATCCATCTCTCCTACCTGAGTGTCCATCTTAGGATGGTGCTCTCTGCAGACAAATGTTTGCCCTTGTCTTGCTATCAAACAGGTAGAGGCAGGGACCATGTCTCTCATTACCTCTCCTTAGGAATCAAAAGAGAATTTAGGAGTACAGTGATGCACACCTGTAATCCTGGTTACTTGGAAGGCTGATGCAGGAAGACTGAGCCCAGGAGTTCAAGATCAGCTTGGGCAACATAGTGACACACCATGTTGAAAAAGAGCCAGGTGCTGTGGCTCATGTCTATAATCCCAGCACTTTGGGAGGCTGAGGCGGATGGATTACCTGAGGTCAGGAGTTCGAGACAAGCCTGGTCAACATGGTGAAATCCCATCTCTACTAAAAATACAAAAATTAAGTTGGGCGTGGTGGCTCATGCCTAGAATCCCAGCACTTTGGGAGGCCGAGGCAGGCAGATCATGAGGTCAGGAGTTGAAGACCAGCCTGGCCAATATGGTGAGAGACCCCATCTCTACTAAAATTTCAAAAATTAGCCAGGCCTGGTGACACACTACTCAGGAGGCTAAGGCAGAAGAATCGCTTAAACCCAGGAGGCAGAGGTTGCAGTGACCTGAGATCACACCACTGCACTCCAGCCTGAGCAACAGAGCAAGACTCCATCTCAAAAACAAAAAAAACAAAAAACACAAAAATTAACCAATTGTAGTGGTGGGCGCCTGAAATCCAGCTACTTGGGAGGTTGAGGCAGGAGAATCGCTGGAACCCGGGAAGTGGAGGTTTGCAGTGAGCCAAGATTGCATCATTGCACTACAGCCCAGGTGACAGTGCAAGACTCCATCTCAAAGAAAAAAAGAGAGAATTTAGACACAACAGAACAGGTTCATAATTATTATTCTTTCATCTCAGATTTTCAGAACAATGTGCAGGTCAAAGTCATTCGAAGCCCTGCGGATTTGATTCGATTCATAGAGGAGCTGAAAGGTGGAACAAAAAAGGTATAGGCTGTGCTCAGGGGATGGATAGAACCCACCTCCCAACTGGGAACATTTGAAAAACTACCCTGACCTGGGCCTCAACTCCTGGGTCCCCAAGTACCACACACCTGCTACTGTTTGTGTGCACCCCACCGTGTGTCTCTGCTGAAACCCCAACTGTCTACCTCTTTCTTCCCACTCCCGACCCACCCAGGGGAAGCCAAACATAGGCCAAGAGCAGGCTGCAGATGATGCTGCAGAAGTCCCTCAGAGGGAAGCAGAGGAAAAGGAAAAGGGTGACCCAGAACAGCGGAGTGAGGTGGAAGAAGAGGAGGATGAGGATGAGGATGAGGATGAGGATGAACGGCAGTTACTGGGAGAATTTGAGAAGGAACTGGAAGGGATCCTGCTTCCGTCAGACCGAGACCGTCTCCGCTCGGAGGTGAAAGCTGGCATGGAGCGGGAGCTGGACAACATCATCCAGGAGGCAAGCCCGGCTCTTCCTCCCCTTACTTCTACAACCACCTTGTCCTGTGGGGCAGAACAGGCTGATGGGCTAAAAGAAACAGAGGGCACAGCAACCAGGGCAAGGACAGTGCACTCAAAAATGGTAGCTGTTTCTCTAATTAATCAGGACTGGTGGGGAAGGGGGACCAGAGAGAGGGTCAAGACTTAAATATCAGACTCTGGCCGGGTGCACCGGCTCAGGCCTGTAATCCCAGATCCTCAGGAGGCTGAGGCCTGTAATCCCATCTCGCTTGAACCCGGGAGGCGGAGGTTGCAGTGAGCCAAGATTGTGCCACTGCACTCCAGCCTGGGCAACAAGAACAAAACTGCGTCACAAAATAGCAGACTCTCCTACAGAGCCTGGCCTGCTGGCCACCTCCATACCCCAGACCCTTGAGTGTTTATCTTCTCTTGGGTATTCCAGACAGAGAAGGAGCTGGACCCAGATGGGCTGAAGAAGGAGTCAGAGCGGGATCGGGCAATGCTGGCTCTGACATCCACTCTCAACAAACTCATCAAAAGACTGGAGGAAAAGCAGAGTCCAGAGCTGGTGAAGAAGCACAGGAAAAAGAGGGTTGTCCCCAAAAAGCCTCCCCCATCACCCCAACCTACAGGTGAGAGCAGTCAGACAAGAAGGAGTAGCCCAGTCCATTGTTTTCATCCCTCAGCTGGTCTTGTTCTTTGAGGGGACCCTGTTCCTTGCCTTCTGAGGGTGTTCATTCTCTCCCCTCTTTCTGGAACACTGTCCTCACTTGCGCCTCCTTCGCACCACTGTCATCCCTTGGCATGCTTACCTCCTATTCATCCCTCTGGGAAGCAGCTTTTAGAGCATGTCTGCTTGTTTCCTGGTTTGCTCCTGCACAGCCAGTGCCTAGCACACTGCCTGGCACACACTGACTGATCAGTAGATAGTAACTGAATGTTTGTGAGTCTATATGCTGAAAACCACACAACTGTGAAGGATGTAGCCTGTCAACATTTAGGACTTTGCACCGAGTGAGGTCCTAGCTATCAGGGTATGAATAGGAGAGCCCAGCTGCACATGAGTCAATAGCCTGGATAGACTTTAAATTACTTCTTCTTCTTGCATCCCCTTGTGTCCATTTCATAGGGTCCTATTGGTGTGGACATCAGATATTCCAAATGGAATGTTCAGTTTCAAACCTTCCATCCCATTCTCTCTATAAACATTAAGTCCCAACATATGGAGGAAGAAACCGCACTTTTCCAACCTGCTTCTTCAAACGAAACTTAATTGATGCAGGTGGCCTAATTTTGGCTTCAGAAAACATTTGTTTTCCTATAGGTGATGGGCAGAATTATTGAGTAGGGTGGGAAGATGGAAGACTGCAATTGATGGAGGGAGCTCTACTGGGTGAATTGGATGGGGGAGGCACACAGTTTTTTGACCCCTGGCTCATATACATGTTGAGATGGAATAGCTGCCAAAGCCAACTGATGTTTTAGGGGGAGGCGACCCCCACACCCCAACCCTGGAGTCACGCCTCTGCTTTGTGTTTCCCTGTGTGTCTCCCCCTCTAAGAGGAGGATCCTGAGCACAGAGTCCGGGTCCGGGTCACCAAGCTCCGTCTCGGAGGCCCTAATCAGGATCTGACGGTCCTCGAGATGAAACGGGAAAACCCACAGCTGAAACAAATCGAGGGGCTGGTGAAGGAGCTGCTGGAGAGGGAGGGACTCACAGCTGCAGGTGGGCCCTGGAGGGCGGCTGGACCCAGCGCTGTCGGAAGGGCGAGCTGCCGGAAGCGGAGGGGCTGGGACCAGCGGGGCAGGGGGCCTGCCCTGAGGCTCCTAGCTATCTTCTCCTCTCACTGCATACTGCTCCTTTCCAGGGAAAATTGAGATCAAAATTGTCCGCCCATGGGCGGAAGGGGCTGAAGAGGGTGCACGCTGGCTGACTGATGAGGACACAAGAAACCTCAAGGAGATCTTCTTCAATATCTTGGTGAGAGGCTTCTACCCCCAGGCCTGGCCTCCAGCCCTCGCGTCCCCAGCCCGCCTGCAGTGGAGGCACAGGCCTGCCCCAGCCACGCTGTTGCTTTGTTCTTTTCCTGATCTATAAGATGAGGCTAGGGTTCCAGTGGCTCCGAGCGCTGCCACTCAGGGAGAGCCCCTCAGGACATGAGTGTTCTCACTCCCTGCCTTCCCCCAGCCACCCGGCCCTGGACTTCCCTGGGCTCAACAGCCAGCAGCTCCAGCCCACCTCTACCCTCTCCCACCAGGTGCCGGGAGCCGAAGAAGCCCAGAAAGAACGCCAGCGGCAGAAAGAGCTGGAGAGCAATTACCGCCGGGTGTGGGGCTCTCAAGGTGGGGAGGGCACAGGGGACCTGGATGAATTTGACTTCTGAGACCAACACTGCACTTGACCCTCCACAGAATCCAGAGTCTTCCTGGACTGGCCTGCCTCCTCCCCACCTCCCTACCCTGGTACCCCTGAGGGCCAAACAGCAGAGTGGAGCTGAGCTGCGGACCTCTCGGGTGACTCTGTGGGTGTGGGGGCCCTGGGTGAATGCTGTTGCCCCTGCTGGCAGCCACCTGGAGACCTCACCGGGCCTGTGATGTTTGCTCTCCTGGGCTTTCCCTCAATCCGCTTCCTCTCCTCTGTGGCTTTTCCTGTTATTGTCCCCTAATGATAGGATATTCCCTGCTCCGTACCTGGAGATTCAGTAGGATCTTTGGAGTGGAGTGGGGTAGAGAGAGCAAGGAGGGCAGGGCAGTGAGCAGGCACTGAGCAAGCAGGCCCCCACCTGCCCCTAGTGCTGTTGGGAGTCGCTTTACCCCCTTCTATTGAATTGCCTTGGGATTTCCTTCTCCTTTTCCCTGCCCACCCTGTCACACACCATTTGTCCTTCTGAGTTGAGGAGCCTTCACCTCTGTTGCTGAGAAAGTGGGAGAATGCTACCCATCACCTCCAGCACAATCCCAGCGAAAAAGGTGTGAAGCACCTACCATGTTCTTGAACAATCAGGTTTCTAAATAAAGAACTGGACCATCGATCCATCAACCTTTTTTCTGGGGTGGGGGCTCCAGCAGGGAGGAGGCTCGTGCTCTTTTCAGATCATGCTCTGGTTCTGTTCTTTGCTCCCCACTCCCCGGGTCTATAAATGGGGCTGGAGTATGCAGGATAAGACCAGGGCAGCTAAATGAAGCCTGGCCTGGCAAGGATTCAAAGAAACACTTGCTGTACTGCCGTCTTCCTTTTCTCATCTGTCCATTTCTGTTTCTTCCCTTCTTTTACACCAAGTCTTTCCCCATCCTCTACCCCTTTATACTCTGAAAGCCAAAATGTATACCACAGAGTTACCCTGTCAGGGATCTTCCTTCTGCTGCAGTCTCTCCTGCAGCATGCTCCAGGTTCCATTTGCCATCCAAACCGCTACCCACCTGTCCTTTCAACATTTCCCAAAAACACCTCCACCTTTGGCCATACCCAGAGAGAGGGCTGCTGCCCACATATGCCAGTTTCTTAGTATGCCAAGGGTACATGGGCCTGGTGTCTCCCTCTCTTCCTCACTACTAAGTGCAGCTATGGGTCCTCCCATGTGCCTTCTCCCAGTGTGGAAGACTCTGATCTTTCTTTTTCTTGGTTGAGACAGAGTCTCCTTTTGTTTGCCCAGGCTGGAGTGCAGCGGTATGATCTTGGTTCACTGCAACCTCTGCCTCCCAGGTTCAAGCAATTTGCTGTCTCAGCCTCCCGAGTAGCTGGGATTACAGGTGCCTGCCACCATGCCCGGCTAATTTTTGTATTTTTAGTAGAGATGAGGTTTCACCATATTGGCCAAGCTTGAAATCTTGACCTCATGATCCACCCGCCTCAGCCTCCCAAAGTGCTGGGATTACAGGTGTGAGCCACTTCGCCCAGCCTTGATATTTTTTTTGAGACAAGAATCTCGCTGTGCTGCCCAGAGTGGAGTGCAGTGGCCCAATCTCAGCTCACTGCAACCTCTGCATCCTGGGTTCAAGCAATTCTGCCTCAGCCTCCTAAGTAGCTAGGATTACAGGCATGGGCCACCATGCTCTGCTAATTTTAAGCATAGAGGACTCTGAAAGCAGAGTTCGAGACCAGCCTGGCCAACATGGTGAAACCCAGTCTGTACTAAAAATACAAAAAATTAGCCGGGCATGGTGGTGTGCCCCTGTAGTCTCCGCTTGGGAGGCTTGAGGCAGGAGAATCATGTGAAACTGAGAGGTGGAGGTTGCAGTCAGCCAGCATCACGACACTGCACTCCAACCTCGGCAACAGAGCGAGACTCTATCTCAAAAAAAAAAAAAAAAGGGATAGAGGGTGTGTATAAGTGGAGACTGAAGGATTCAACTGTTGAAAGAAGCTCTTGCTGAATGTGGACTAGTGTCCACTGTGCATGCTATGCTTACGTCGTTTTGTTTTGAAGTGTAAATAAACTTACAAAACCCTGCTTCCCTTGGTCCATCTGCGCCCCCTGCAGGAGGGATGCTCCAGCTGGCCAAGAGCCTAGACACTGCCTTAAGGACAGCTGCAGTCAATGCTACGCCCAGACATCACCCCTCATCTCACCAGTGGGGCCTTGAACAAGTCACTTAACTTTCTAAATGCTGTTTCCTCATTGGTAAATTGTGGACAACAGTACTGGCTTTTTAAGATAGTTGTGAGGATTGAATGAGATAGTATATGTCATGCTCTTAGCACAGAACCTGGCCCAAAGTAAGTGATCATTAACTTTCTATAATTATAAGCCAGCTCCTGAGTTCTGAAGAGACTGGGTTACTTGAAGGCAAGAGTCTCAGAAGGAATCCCCAAAACTGATCAGAAGCTCAGAATGGGAAGGGACTGGGGCAGGAGGGCTAAGCTTGGATTTGCTGGGGATGGAGTCTCAGCATTGCCAGAAAGCGGAGTTCTGGAAATCTCACTCTATTAATCATTTTGTACTTTCAATCAAAATTCCTTTTTCCTTTCACTTTTGGCAGCACTCCCATGGTGAAGGTCAGTCTGCCCCAGCTGTGCTAAGACAAACAAAAGGAGGGGAGCGGGTGTGGCAGATGGCAGCCAGCAGGGCTGCAGGGAGGGCTGGCGGATGGCAACAGGGCATTCTACACGGCAGGGCATCCAGGCAAGGCAGCCCAGGGTGAGCTGTTAAGGGGGCATGGGTACAAAGGGGCAGCAGCTCTCCTTCACCCACCCAGGAAGTCCCCTTCTGGGCTCTTATTTTGTCATAACCTAGGGGGCTAGATATTTTATGATTCCATCCACTATCGCCCTTTACATCTCCCCTACAAGACCAAAGATAATCCCCAGTAAGAAAAGAGGCAACTAGATTACTTGGTGTTGGGATTTGCTGTGAGGTTTGCTGACACCTTGACCATTTTTCACTGGCTGGAAATTAAAGGAACTTCCCACTGGCTGTGATTTCCTTTGCAGGCAATTTCATTCTCTCCACGGTCCTTATTTCTTCCCCATATTCTCTCATACTCCCAAACTTCTGAGGAAGGGAGCAAACTTTGGCCAGGAGGAAGGAGTGGAGCTTAAGTAAGAGTGTCCAGGGTCTTGTAGGTGGAGGGGGCATGGCCAGGTCCTCCAGTCCAGTCTTCTTTGCTACTTTCCCCTCTTCTCACTTTGCCCAGACCACACACCTGCCTCTGTACTTGTCACTGCACCTGCACTGCTGAATCCACCTTTCCTCGGTCATGTCGCTGTGCTGAGTGGTCACAGCCTAGGACCCTGCAGAGTTGCAGCCTCCATGTGAACTGGATTCAGGTCTGGTGCTGTGACCTCAGTTCAGTGGTACACTTGCAGCTGAACATCTTGGGACTGGTGAGCACCAAGGGTCAGAAGCAATTCTACCCAAAGATGCTGGTGCTACCAACTGACTCCTCAAGGCAGATGACAACACATGGCTGTGCCCAACCTGCACTGGCTGCTGACCCAACCCTACCCTGTGCAGCCCCTCTACCTGAGTAAACACTTTCAGCTGCACTCAAGAAATGGTAGGACTGGGTATGTGTTGAGCCTAGTGGCACTGCAGCTCATGGAGGAAGTGCTGGTCTCAGGCCACCGTGGCTTTGGTGGTCCCTTTGATAGCACAGAAGTGGAAAAATGTCTGCATCAGCTGACACTGAGTTTGTGGACACCAGGGACCTCTGCAGCCAGCTAGGAAATCTTTCCCAGGAGGTCTCCCACCCCTTCCCTCTTGAGCACCCCCTGACAGGGCCAGAAGAGGAACCCCTACTCTATGTTCTACTCTGATATCTAGTGCTCACGGCGAGCACGATGGCTGGGGCAGCCCTCCTCAGAGCTGGAGCGTCTTCCAGATGCCCTGTGAACAGATAGTGTTTGGAATACAGATAAACAGATGCCACCAAGGTCACCTAGCTGTGAAGTGGAGGGCCAGGTTTCAAAATCAGATCTGTCTTCAAAGTTCCTGCTTTTAACCAAAGCTGTCCCATCTTCTCTGTCCACAGGGCCTGTCCTCTCCTCTAAGTACCATACCCTAACTCTCCCAGGACTGGCATCATCTTAAGAGTCAGTGACCTTTGCTGCAAGGATCCCCACTGACTCCAACCTGCCCATGTCCTCAAGGACATGAACCCAGAACTGTTGTACATGATGGAACCACCTCCAAGCCCATGGGCACTGCCCTGCCACCAGCCCCAGGGGAGGCACCTCTGCCTGTCCCTGTCCCACCCTGGTTCCCCACCTTGACCAAGGCCATGCCCTGACCTGCCTCTTCAAGAACAGACCAGCAGCTCACCCCCTAGACAAAATCACTTCCTCTTTAATTGCTGTTGAAGAAGATTCACACCACTGCCTCCAAGGAGATGGGGGGCATTCCCCCCTCACCCCCACCTGTCTCCCCTCCCCAATTACCTGGTCCTTTGCAAAATATTTTAGCCAGAAAAAAAAAAAAGACCGGAAACCACTGACACAGACAGCCCAAGGGCTGGGTTGGCTGAGGGAGGCAGGGCTGGGCCAGGTAAGTCTGTCCTACCACCCACTTTGTGGGGATGGGGCAGGGGGCCTGGAAACCCTTCCAGCCACCTCGAATCCTCTTAGCCCTGGCTACGACAGGTCACAGGGGTGAGGAATAGCTCTGGAGCTGCTCCAGTGGGAGGGAGGGGCTGGACAGAAAGAATAATGGGGGAGGGGTCCCACTGTAGGGGTGCCCCTACCCCAGATCACCACGGGCGCTGCACAGTCACAGGTACGCAGTCACGGTCACAGACACTCACAACCCGAGAGCACCCCCACCCCACCCCACCCCACCCCCTGCCCACCCTGGGCTTCCCTAACCCCAAAACGCCCTCCCCACGCCCCTGCCCGCCCCCACCCCCATGTTGGGGAACAAAGCAATAAATTACAAGGCCCCGCCAGCCCCGTTGGCCCGCTCCTGCTCCATCCCTTCTCCCTCCCAAGATAGTAGTGGGAGGAACCCAGGCTCTTGGCTCCCCCAGGACTCTCTAGCTTCCATCCATGGGTAGATGTAGGGGAACGTCCTGGTTTCCACTACTCACGGTCCCTTTCACGGAAAGGGTTGGGAACCCCCCACCCCCATGGGCAGCAGGGGTCCTGCCCCTCGCTGCTCTAGCCCCCCTCACTGGGCAGTGAGATCAGCACGGTAGGGGTGAGGTCTCCGTATTGGCCCCAAGTCCTAGGGCTAGCCATCCCAAGTACTAACCCCTCCCTCTGGCGTGGCGTCGCCCCAGGAGCCAGCCTGGGTGTGAGCTCCCGCCCTGGGATTGTTGAGCTCCGGCATGACCGGGTCTTTTTCCCGCCCCAAGGGGGCACAAGCGGGAAGGTCCAAGAGCCCAGGAGCCCGTACCGCGGGGGGCGTCCCCTTCCGCGAACCCCGAGCGGGTAGACCCAGAGCAATCCGTGTGGAAACAGTGGAGAGGGGGCGTGTTGAGCGGGGGTCTCCATGCCTCGTTGGGGAGAGGGAGGTGAGTTTGTGTCTTCTGGGAGGCGTGGGGGCTGTGCCCTCGTGGGGGTAGGAAGTGCTCCCGTGGGACGGGGTGCGTGCGGATCGGAGAGGTGAGTGGGTGCCTCTGTCCAGCGGTCCGCCCGGTGTGGTCGTGCCCGGCCCGCGTGGGGGTGGGGGTGTCTCTCCCGCTGGGCAACTATACCAGCGCAACCGGGGCGTCGGCGCGGCCCATGCTGGCGGCGCTGCTCCGGCGGCGGGGGCTGGGCGTGGCGGTGATGCTGGGCGTGGTGGCCGCGCTGGGCGTGGTGGCCGCGCTGCCTCCTTCACCCGGGCAGCCGTGCTGGAGAAGGATGTCGGCGCACAGCTGGCTTCCAGCCTGGCGGGCGTAGAACAGCGCCGTGCGGCCCTGGGCGTCACGAGCCGCCACGTCCGCGCCGTACTAGAGGGCGGAAACGGCCGCATGACCGCGTGTCCCCAGGGTGCCCACACCCGCACGCCGCCTCCCCAAGATGGCCAAGCCCAATTCCGGGGTCCCTGTGGGAAGATCGGGCTTTCCCGCGCCCGGCGTTTTCCTAGATGAAGCCTCAAAGATCCCCTTCCCTCCCCGCAGCTCACGTACCCACAGCAGCAGTTGCGTGATGACGACGTGGGCGAGCTCGGCCGCCAGGTGGAGTGGGGAGCGCAGCTGCGGGTCCTCTACGCTGGTGTCGAGCGGCCCGTGTCGCGCATGGGCCAGAAGCAGGAGAACAGTAGCCACGTCCTGGGCCTGCACGGCGGCCCACAGCTGGCGGCCGAGCGGCTCCTCCGTGGTGCTCAGCGGCGCCAGGAACAGCAGCTGCTCGTACTTGGCGCGAATCCACGACTCGCGCTCCTCCCTGCAAGACCAGGGATCAACGCGAAAGGCTCTTGGAACCCCTCCCCCCGCCAGCCAGAACCTCTGTCCTTACCCAGGGGACCCTCTCAGGCTCGCGCACCCTCAGCAACCCTCCCCTGGTTCTGTACCCTCACGCTTACCGCGAAGAGTCCCGCGTGGGCTTGGCACGGCCCCGCGTGTCGCTCTCCCACACGCGGTTGGCCATGTCGTTGCCAATGGCCGTCAGCACCAGGGTCAGCTCCCGCGGCCAGTCGTCCAAGTCCAGCGAGCGGACGCGGGACAGGTGTGTGCCCAGGTTGCGGTGGATGCCAGAACACTCGATGCAGATGAGCGCGCCCAGGTTCAAGCTGGCCCACGTGGGGTCTGCGGACGGAGCGTAGATGTCGGCTCCCAGCCGGGCAGCACGGGCATCCCAGCATTCACCACCTCCAGTGAACCACATTCCCTAGCCCCTCTGCTGTCTCCTGGCACTCACTGGGGGCCCCGCAGTCCACGCAGATTGAATTCCCCTTGGCGTTCCGGATCGCCTGGATGGCCACGGCTTCGCTTTGGCTGTCGGTTCGCAGCTGCAGAGAGTGTTGGGGTTGGCAGGGTCTCTGCCTCCAAGTCCCTCCCCCTTCTCAGACGCCTCTGCACTCCTCCCACACGACTTTGGCCGTGTCGCTGCCAATGGCTGCCAGCACCAGGGTCAGCTCCTGAGGCCAGTCCTCCACCCTACCTCAAACTCTTACCTTGACCTTGCTGCTTTCACAGCATTGCAGACTGGCTAGGATCTGACTCTCGATGGCCTGTACCCAGGCATCCCGCTCCTCAAAACTGGCTGCCTCGAAGTGCCACGTCTGACCCGTGCTGGACACGATCAGGAACTCAAAGTTTTCCTCTGGTTGGGGGATGCGATGGGGTCATTAAGGGACAGAGTTCAAGCTGGGGTTGCCTTCCCCAAGCCCTTCCTCCCTGATGTCCATCCCAAGCCCCTGGGAGTGAGGCAGTGGGGGTAGGGGAAGCAAAGGGTGGGGACAGCATGAAGCCCGAGCACATGCAGGGGAAGGTGGGGGCATCCCCCACCCTTCTGCAACCCAGCTGGGCACCCCTCCCGGCTCCCCACTTGTTACCTGCTTTATAAATATTTCTTAAACTACCAAACGATTTTAGTTTCCACATTTTGCGCTTGGCTGGTTTCCCGAAGCGAAGGAGATAGAGATAGAATAGAGAGCAAAACAGAGAAAGAGAGACCAAGAAAGAAGGAGAAAAAGAAAGGTAGATGGAGAGATGGAGAGAGATAGTGACAGGGTGCCAGAGACAAAGCAGGACAGACAGATGGGGAGAGAAAGCAGAACTAAAGTCAGTGGCCCTGGGGCAGAGTGGAGCGGAAGCCAAGAGCCATGAGAGCAGGCAGATCTGGAACCTGGGTCTGAGCACCCGGCAGAGAGCAGGGGCGGTAGGGACGGGTTATCAGGACCAGCGAGGAGCTGGTCCTCTGGAAGGAGAAGTGGGGTCAGGATTTGAGTGAACATGGGGGAAGGGGACAGAAGCTGGGGCATAGGGCTGAGATGAGAGGACCCTGGGGCTGGTGGCGGTGGGGGGAACCACCGAGGGTCAAGAATGGGGATCACTATGGTCAAGGGCTGTTGGGGAGCACTTGACAATAGAAAGTTCTCCGGAGAGGGGGCTGGGTGGCCACAGAATCCAGGATCTGAGGAGTCAGTGGAAGACACAGAGATCAGGGGCTGAGTCACTTGGAACTGGGGGGCTTCTGGGTGCCAGGGCTGGGGTGGTAAGTGGAGTTGAGGGAAGGAATAGGAACTAGAAGGTCCTTAGGGAGAGGATCAGGAGCCACAGACATGGGTGTCATTGAGAACAGGGGCTGGGGAAAAAGGAATTGGCTGGGCAACAAGGAAAGAAGGACAGGGGCTGGGGGATGTCATCCACTCTTTCACTAAGTTATGTGCAGTGGTAATGGTAGTCAAACACTCAGCTCAGACACTTCTCCTGCTGCAGGAGTTAGGTCAGGGAGCTGATGTTGGGGATGAGGGTTCTGGGTGGGAGTGGAAGAGCCTGCCAGAGCCTCACCTTCAGCCTGCCCAGCCGAGCCTTCGGTCTTGGATGGTGTTGTCAATTTTTTCCTCCTTTGCTTTTTCACCATGGGAGAAGGAGGGGGTTCCCGACTCAGGGGGCTCAGGTCTCCTGATGGGGTACAATCTTAGGGAGGAAGACACAGCTGCCTCAGTTGCCCTCTCCACAGATTTCCTGATTTTTCAATAGCCTGTCTCCTTCCCTGAACTTGCTTCGGCATTGTAGGGCACCCCTCCTCAACTGTCCCTCTCCAGGAGTTCCCCCTTGATCATTCCTGGGGAGGCAGGCAGATGAGAGGTTTGGAGTCAGACCTGGACTCAGATCTACTTACTGGCCTTGAGACCTTGAGCAAGGCACTTAATCTTCTGAGTCTCAGTTTCTTTATCTCTGAAATGGGGATAATAATCTTGACCTGACAAGGCTGTTGTGAGGACCATTTGTTTACAATGTTATTTGCATACTATGTACATATATATTTTTTCAAACACGTCAAACATGGCTGACTATGTGCTAGACAATGTTCTCAGTTTGTTTAAACCTCAAAGCAACCCTCTGAGGTAGAAACTATTATCTCCATTTTACAGATGAGGAAACTGAGGCATGGAGAGGTCAAGTAACTTGCCCATGTGGCAAGCCAGGATTCAAGCTCAGGCAGTTAGAGGCCACTTGTCTTAACCATTATGATAGACATGGTATGACTGAGCTTGGTGTTCATGTGTGGAGAGTCATGTGCTCACTCATGCATTTATTCCAGCCTCCAAGCCTTCACCCCAAATTCATTTCCCACCCCCATCCTATTTGGGTCTGGAAGACAGCGGATGGAAGGTCATCCCCACTGACCCGTGCTGAGGGCTCGGGCCAAATTCCGGTCTGGCTTCAGCAGGTGCTTGGATGTCTGGTCTGGTGGTGGCTGCAGGGAACTGGGGCTGGGGCTGGGGCTTGGTGTGGGAGTAGTGGCTTCTGTTAGAAGAAGATGAAACCTCAGTGAGCCTGTCTTCCGGCCCCATTCCTTACATGGTTCCTCTTTATCACCAAGTTTCCCATTTGCCCAGTGCCAGCCCCCCACTTCCCTCCTACCCCTCCTTTTCCCCAGCCCTGTCCCCTCTCCTGCTCCTATGTCATGAGCCCCACTCACCAGGGCCTTCACCCATCTGGACAGTGCTCATGTCCTTGACCAGCCCATTGATGCTGGCTGAGGGGCCGAAGGCAGAGATGGCCCTTGGGGGCCGCTTGCCTGGGACTTTGACTGTTGTTCGCAGCAAGTCCATCTCCTTGCCGTGGGTACTATGGATGTAATCCTGGAGGGGTACAGGCCGAGAGTGTAGGGAAGATTGGGGTTCTTGGTATGCTGGGAAGCAGTCAATAGAACTGAATAGAGAGAGACTGGGGAGGGGGCCTTGGGAGGCAAATGGGTTGGGATGAGCTTCTAGGGGATGGGCCATCAGACTGGGCCCATCAGTGTCTCCTCCAGAAAGCATTCCCTTCCTGAGTGCTCTCCCAGAAACTGCAAGTTCCTGGGGCAATGTATTTACCTTTACATTCCTGCCATGGGCACATGCTGGGCTCTTACACACATGCCTGCTAAACTTAAGTGAACAGGACTAGCACTTCCTAGAAACGAGGTTAGTGCTTTGTCAGAGGCACAGACAGGTAGAGCTTGAGGGAAATCCAAAGCTGGCCAGTGTGCCAGTCTCTGCCACTCACGTTAATGCTGGGGTGGTAGAGTAGGAAGCCATTACTAGACAGGGTCACATATTTCTTCTTCCATTCTTTGTTCAAGGAATTGCCACTTCGTTTTAGTAGGAAGCTCTGGAGTACAGAAAGACACATGTGGGAAAATACCAACTAAGACCAGCTGCCCTTAGGCTGCCCCGGCCTCTGGACCACGCACCTGCTTGATGGGGATGGCTCGTCCACTCCCTGTTGTCTCGCCCCGACTATCCAAGCTCCGTTTCTCCGAGTCACTACCCCGGCGATTCTGGAATGGTTATTGGAATCAGTTTGAGGATATGCTGATGGGACGACAGGGAACAGATGAAGAAGGACCCAACAGAGGAGTCTAGGGACTAGGGAAGATGGGTATATCATGGGGAACAGGAGGATGGGGGTCAGCATGTCCATGTCCAATACCGCAAAAAGGCTGGTCCTGCGTTTGGCTGCCCGGTGCAGGGACCCTGGGGTACTCAATCCAGCCACTGCAGCTGCCTCGGCTCGGAGCTCCCGGTGACCAACATTTGGTGAGGACGGGAGGGAAGAAGAGTAGTCGCTCGTGTGGCCCCCATTACTAGCCTGGGCGCATATGGAAAAGTCAGCAGAGCTGAGATGCCCTACCCCACCAAGCTACGCTCATGTCTAGTTATGGGGTAATTGAGATGTTCCTTGATTGCCTCACCATTTATTTATATTGTCATTAATAATTTTTAAAATCCTCACTAACACTGTGACAGTGCTTTAAGTTTTGTGAAGGTTTATCTGCGAGTATTATGTCATCCAATCTTCCTGATAACCTTGGGAGGTTAGGTGAATTGCTTAAGGACACTGCAAACGGCATCTCAAATTGGGTTGATTTCCAGGCCAATGCACTTTCTGCCAGTAGCTTCACTGCCATTTCCATCTGTTTCCCCACTCCCCGAACCTCCTTGGGTACTCTGTACCTGTCCTAGGATCCCCAGCCCCTCTGCAACTTACCAGTCCCTCTGCAGACTCTGAAACCCCAACTCACCTGGCCAGCTACTGGAGTGGATGCAGCTGAGTGGCTCGGGGAGCTGGGCAGGGACTTGCAGGCAGCCAGAAGCTGTTGCTGTTTGCGCAAGGTCACCACCTTCTGGGCCACTGAGGAGAGTTGGGGGAATGAGATGTGAACAGGCCAGATACCCAAGAGCACCCTTCCATGCCCAGCTTTGAGAAATCCCCAGGAGGCAACACAGGCCCCAACTTCCTTGTCACTGTGGCCTCCATGCCACCTGTGGCCTTGTCAGCTCCTCCAGCCCAGAAAGACCTTACGACTATTAAGCAAACTTCTGGTCTCCCTGATCTCTCCTCCCTCCCACAGAGGCTAATTTCCTATCAATCACAGAGAGAGGCCTGGATGCCTGACCTCCGAGAATATCCCAGGCCCCTTGCTCCTGGCTTCCCACATATGCTGGAGATCACCACACTCACCCTCCTGGAAGACCCGATCCACATTGAGCCCATAGGTGGCACAAGTCTCATAGTAGCTGCAGCGTTTCATGTCCGCACACAGAGCTCTGGCACGAGCATCTCCCACCACCCGAGGGGAGGAGGCACTGATCCTGTCTGAGTGGAAAGGAAAGGGGCAGAATTGAACAAGGAACCCCTCCCCCACTTTTCACGGTTCCCTTATCCTTGTGCTGGGCCCTCAGGCTAGGCACACTGGGGAAGGGGTGTGAGAGACCATCTCTTTTGAGTATATAAGCCCTTTCTGAGTACTGGGCCCAGTTTACACACCTAGCTGTGCATGAATAGGCTGGGTGATCTGTGTGTGTGTATCCTCAAAGAATACTCCAGAGCTGCTGAGTGGTGCTTCCGACCCAGGTGCAAGTGATAATCACCCTGTCCTGCAAATCCATCAAACCCTGAACTAGTGGGAGGACACTGGCTTGTGAACTAGGAAAAGGTTGGGTGTCCATGGGTCATGACTGGACTGCCCACTCTGCAGTAAGAAACCAGGAGGCAAGCAACAGGTGGAGGCAGGCACCAGCAGAACCAGCATCCAGAGCAAATCCCACCAGCTCGACACAGGGGAGTGCTGGAAAAGCATTTCCTGACCCTGGTAGTCTGGGAGTCTCTGAGTCACTTCTCTGAGATGCATTCTTGTTTCATCATCATTTCCTTTGTGTTTTCTGGTAAGTTCTTTAAAAGGTGTCATCCTGACCCAGCTCTAGCAAAGGGAAGACGAAAAAGTTTTCCTATTTACACTAGGATTTGAGATTTTCTGTGTCCTATGGTGGTGGCACCGGGAAATGGCAGTGTGAGAACATAAGGTAGGTGACATTTCAGGAGAAGCAAGGAGATGGCCACTATAGCTGTCCTTTCCTCTCCGGAGGTCCCCTTTTCTCTGCTCAGACCATGGGAAGTTATTGTTTGGTTTCATGGCTCCCTTATTTGGGAGACCAGGCTCCCTCCAGAGGGTTCTGTAATCCAGGTGGCCACATCCACACCTAAGTTCTCAACCACATTGGGCAATATCCCAGTAGCCTCCTCAGGGCCTCCCTTGAAAGCACTGCTTTCCTGACCCCTCCTTACCTTGTGTCCCCACCAGTGCCAAGGCCAGGCCTCCTCGTCCCTCCCCGCGAAGGGAACTCAGCTGCCCATGGAGACGGCTCACAGCCTGGAAACTGTTCTCATCCTCCAGGCTGAAGACGAAGATCACAGCATCTGCCCAGCCTGAGAACTTGCGGGGAGTGAGGGAGCAAATGAAAAGTCAGACAGGTCTACTTCTCTGGACCCAATCCTGATGGAGACCTGGGAAACCAGAGCCCTCTGCCTTGGTCATTGCTGACCCCAGCCAGCCTGTCCCCCACCACCTCCACCCTCACCTTGGCATCAGGTGCCCCAGCTTCCTCTCGGATTAGCACCAGATGTGTCTGCCCATCCACCAACATCTCTTTCTTGTACTGCTCACCTGTCCAGAAGGGGTCATAGATCAGAGGTGAAAGGGGTCATAGGTCACAGGTGACAGGTCAACAAACCTCTTCATGCTCCTAGTGCTTTTGTTGTTATGGCCTCATCCTTCCCCCCTGGTCTCCATACCTGCCTAATCATTGATTTCACTCCTGGATCCCTGACCCCAATCGTTAGCTTACTATGGCTCTTGATAACTCACTCTCTGTCTTCTCCAGCACCTGGTATGAACCGGTCAGGAATCGGTGGATGAGCGATGACTTCCCACTCCTGGCGTCGCCCAGCACACCCTGAGAGCAAGGTTGTGGAGCAGAAATTGTGGGATATAAGAGAAGGCAGGATGCTTGGGTCTGGACACTCCAGAAAACCCAGAGAGATAAATTATCCAAGCAGGACCCTACAGGGCCTGGATGACAGTCATTCCAGAGAGTGCAGCTGGGAGGATCGGAGCAGCTGGGGGATCAGAGCAGTTGGCTGCTCAGATCAGGGCATGAGTGTGGTCAGAAATGATCCCAAGCTCAAAGTGGAGCTCAAGCTGAAGAATGTCAGCAATTCAGTACCAGCTTTTTTGTGTGTTGGGTTATTTAGAAAACATACTAGACATGGGGGGGGGGTGTGTGTGTGTGTAGCATGTCCTAGCTCTAGTTGGAAAACTTTACCCAATTTTAGGCAATAGAACACGAAGGCCAAAGGGCAGATGCCAGAAGTGAGAAGGCTGGAGGAGGATCATGAACAAACAGGGAAAGGGGATGGCCGTGTAAAGACTAGAGAGGAAAGACTTGTGAGAAGTAGCAAGCCCCAGGTTGGTGCTGTGAGGTAGACTCTCAGGAGAACTGGAAAACGATTCCCTACTCTCAAAGAGAGAGAGAGAAAAGGAGAGATGCAGGGAGAGAGCCGAGTGTGCAGTGGGTGGGAGGTCAGCCTTCCCTACAGGCAAGGGCACTGGGTTACCTACCAGACGCAGTTCAGGAATGGAGCGGCTCAAAGTCCATTCCTGGCTATTGACCACGGCCTCTGTAATGGGAGAAGGGCAGTAAGAGGGAAGCTCCTGGCTCAGGAGGACCTTCAACACTGAGCTACCCCTCCTCCCTCTGCAGCTTTCCAACCCCCCGAACCCTGCCTGCGCTGGAGAGGTGTGTGGAACAGACAGGTCTGAGAGTGGTCCCCAGGCCTCCCATCCCAGCGGCTCTCCCCCAGCTGTTGCTGCCGCTCAGTGGTTGCTTAGCAACGTAGCTAGCAAGACAAAAATACTTCAGTTGGCATCTCCCTTAAAGCACATCCCCAAACGCGGGTCCTGGCCCCAGACAGAGAGACCAGGGCTCTGACAGTGACAGGTTCTTCCCTCTGGAAAAAGAATAGACGAGGAACTCCTCCCTGACCTACTGATTCCCAGGGCAGCCCCTGGGAGGAGGTGCTGAAACACAGAAGAGAGCGTGTCTTCCCCAGCCTCCATTCCACGGGAGAGAAACTGAGGTGAGGGCTTTCCCTCCCCTTCTTCAAGGTCAAAGGCACCGTGGCCCCTGGACTCCTCCCCACAGCCCAAGGGAAAGAGCTAGGATTTTCCTATGCCTACATCTCCCGAACCCTCCCCACAAGCGCCCTCCAAAACAACTGTGGGGAAGAGCTCCGTTGCCTGGCCGAGAGAAGCCGCAAGCCTGGGGGAAAGGATGCTCCTTCCACCCGCCCGGTCCAGCCCCGGTGCCTGACATCGGCCGGACGTTCCCGGGGAGCCGCAGCTGCGGCGGGAACTCTGGGATCCGGAGCCATCTGCTCCCACCCGCTCCAGAGCCAAACCCCGGGGACCGCCTCCGCTCCTGGACCCGCCTCCTCTCCCGGGAGTGTGAGCCGAACCAAGAGTCTCCTGCCTATCTCCTCCAGTAGGAAAAAAAAATAATAGACACCCTGCCCACGGAAAAAAAGACTACCTTCCCCGTACCGCCGCCCAAGTCTCCCGGGGTACGGATTGCCTTTGCAGCAGTTCCGCCCCCCTGACTCACTCCAGGGTCAGCCCCAGGTGGGTTTCAACGCGGCTCTGGGGCGGGGGTGCGCAGTGGGGGAAGTGAAGCTTCCTATCCGCCCCCTCTCACTTCACATTTAAATATTCTGCACGTTCCAGCCCCCGCGCACTCGCGTACGGCCCAATCCGCCTTCACTGCACGGAAAACATCACTAACCTGCTCTCAGCCCAGGGGACCACTGGTCCCTGGCGAGAAACTGCCTGCAAGGTCACTGTCACGCCACCTGCCCCAAGTGCTCGGGGGAAACTGAGGCTTCCTCATCCTCTTCACCTTCAACGTCCCTCTGAACGCGGCAAAGACCCGTTTTCATGCTCCCAGAGTCCAGCTGAAGCTGGACTGGGGCTTCTCTGGGAGCAATTTTCTCGTCACTCTGACCAAGGGCATTATTTTCTCAGAACGCTCTGAGGTTCTCTGAGTGCCTCTGAAATCAAGTCATTTCTCATGTCGCACAATGTAGCTACTCACCCCGCTTCAGGACTCCTATTCTTTGCCCCAGTCCTTGGCAGAGGAGTGAGCTTGGTTCATCCGCCCACCCCAGAGAAAAGCTTCCCTAGTTTCCTATACCTGGCTCCTCCACCCCAAGCTGAGCATTCCAGGTACCCTTCCCTCCCTGTTCTCAAGCCCTGACTCAACTCACTAGGGGAGGCGCGGAGCTCGGCTCCCAGCAGCTCCCTGGACCCGCTGCCAGAAGACAGGCTGGGGGGTCCCGGAAGGGGCCCGGAGCCAGGAGGCCCTCCTGTGCTCTTGGTGAAGATGCCGCTGATAAACTTGAGCATCTTGCGGTCCCGAGTGGATGCTCGGCCCCCCTCCCGGCCCCGTTTCAGCCCGGGAGCTGGAGGCTCCAGAGTGATTGGCGGTGCAGGCCCGGAGGGCTGCGCGGAAGCGGCAGTGACAGCAGCGGCTGTTGTCGGAGTTGGTGGGAGGGCTAGCGGAGGAGAGCAGGCAGGCGGTCCCGGATGCAAGTCACTGTTGTCCAAGGTCTTACTCTTGCCTTTCCGAGGGGACAGCTTCCCTCGGGCTCCGGCCCCAGCCCCGACCCCACCAGAGGTCGCAGCTGTAGCGTCCCCTCCCCCGGCGGCGATGGCGGTGGCGGCGGCTGAGACAGAAGCTCCAGTCCCGGCGCTGCTCTTTGACCCCTTGACCCTGGGCTTGCCCTCGCTTTCGGGCCATGACAGGCGGCTACCCGCGCCCTTGCCCCCGCCGGCTTTGGCTCCACTCGTGGTCACGGTCTTGCAAGGCTTGGGAGCCGGCGGAGGAGGCGCCACCTTGAGCCTCCGGCTGCCGGTGCCAGGGTGCGGAGAGGATGAGCCAGGGACGCCGCCGCCCGCCCGGCCTTCGGGCTCCGGGCCGCCCCAGCTCGGGCTGCTGAGTAGGGGGCGCCGGGAGGAGGTGGGGGCGCCCCCAGGCTTGGGGTCGGGGCTCAGCCCCCCAGAGAGCGGGGGTCCGGGAGGGGCGGCCCAGAGGGAGAGGCGGCGGCCTGGAGCGGGAGAGACTGGGCGGGCCGGACTGGCCGGAGCCGGGGACAGGGTTGGGGGCTCCGCGCCCCCGGTGCCCGCGCTGCTCGTGCTGATCCACAGCGCATCCTGCCGGTGGAAGAGACGTTCGTGCCGCTTCTTGCCCGGCTCGTCAGCGCCTCTGGGGCTACCAGGATCCCCAGTCTCGGAGCCTCTGGCACCGGCAGCGCCGATTGCGGCCGCAGACGGAGAAGGCGGCGGCGGAGGCACCGACTCGAGCTTGACCAGGGTCAGCGAGATGAGGTAGGTCGTTGTCCGGCGCTGAAGCGCGCCCGCGCCCCGGCTCATGGGGCCCGGAGACCCCCGAGCTGGGGAGGGGAGGGGACTCCCCCGGACTGCCTCAGGGGGGCCCGGCCATGGGGCCGCCCTGCTCGCTGCCCCCAGCCCCCGGACCCCGCTGAGCCCCCGGCCCGGTTCCGCTGTCGCCGCCGCCTCCGCCGCCTCCGCTTGCGCCCCCCTCCCATCACATGGGGCGCCCCCTCCCCATTCTCCCCGCCCTGCGCCCCCACCCTCTTGGAGCCCCGGGACCTTGGTGCTGCTCCAGGGAGGCGCGCCGGACCGTCCACCCCGGCCTGGCTGGGGGCGCTGAGGTGGGTGGGGGAGGGCGGGGAGGACAGTAGTGGGGGCAAATGGGGGAGAGAGAGAGGAAAAGGGGGCAGAAAAGGGAATCAGAGGCTAGGGGAAAAGAAGAACCAGTGCGGGGGAGGCAGGGGCGGGGAACTGGGACTCAAGGGACAGGGGCCGCGGATGCGGTCAGAGTGAGGGTCTTGAGGAGGGTGGGAAGCTAGTGGGGCTGGCCGTGCCAGGGATTCGCAGGGGCGCGGGGAGGATGCTGGGGATGAAGATACAGGAGGTGGCGGGGGAGGAAAGAGGGAACAGGAGGTGGATGGCAACCCAAGGGTCTGGGGTCTGGGAGGGGAGGGGCGTGAGATCCGGGCGAAGAGTCCGGGGGCCTCGCCCGGTCTCGGCTCGGTCCGGATGCGCGCTGTGTCCGGGCGCTCCCCTCACATTGAGGAGGAGGCGGCCCTCAGGCCCCCCCACCCTATCTCCCCCCCACCTTCTCTCCACCAGCACTGAGGTCTGCGAGGGCGGTGCAAAATCCAGGACTGGATTTCTCTCCCAAATCCTGGGCTGGATTTCCTGGGACTTGGACTCACCTCCTCCAACAACCTCGCCCCCTCCTCTAGCACACCAAGGTTAGGAAGCGCGACTGTGAGGTGTGGCATTTAGGGATAAGGTGACAATCGATCTATTGAGTGGACAGGCCGCGGTGAACAGAGCAAACCCAGGGTCACTGCCAATTCTGGGGAAGCTGAAGTGGGAAAGCAGGGGGCCCCTGAAATCCCTTCCCCCAGGATCTCGTCTCTCCCAGGTACCTGAATGCCTTCCCTTTCTCCTGACCCAGCTCCCTTTCCCACTCACACTCCCACACTTAATACTTTGACGGGGCCAAGACTTGAGCTAGACTGTCCCAAAGTGAACTTGGAAAATGTTCCCCAGGGATGGGGACAAACATGGAACTTAGCAGGGTAGGAGAGAGGGGAGAGATCTGAGTGCTCGAGGAGTCCAGGCCACAGGGTAAGTCAAAGGCTCTAGCTCTAGGAGGAAGGAGAAGGAATGTGTCTTGGACTGATAACCCCCCATGCCAAAATGCATCCAGTCTCCATAGCAACCATAGCTCCAAGAGTCCCTCAGAAACAGCGTGCAGAGAAGCAGAGAGAGATCCGGGTGTATGGCGAGTGGGGGACCAATGGGGGATGCCGAGTTAGTGGATGCATTGCCCTCACACCTGGTTACCCACGGGTGGGGGATTTCACTCCCCAAATACAAGGACCCTTCAGTTGAGGCAGTGGGAGCCGGCCTCTTCAGGGCTCAGTTTCAGTCTCCTGAGGTTTGCTGAGTGGGATTCTTTCGGAGGTTAAAGAGGAGGCAAGCAGAGTGAATGGAAACCATCTGCTCAGTGCCCCCCACTTCTCTAGCGGTCTTGGAGTTCAAGGTTTTCTATCCTCCAGCCACATGAGAATCCTGAAGTGGTTAGGCCAAAGTGGAAAAGAGGCTGAGACCCCTTGGGGATGGGGTAAGATGGGAGAAGGAAAGTCTCCCTGCAGCCTTAGAGACCCCTTCCTGGGACTTGGGGAGTCACAGCGGTCCCCCGATTTGGCATCCCACCCTCCTGACGCAGCCGAGACTATAATAAGTGCTGCCGTGGGCGGCTCTTGGAGGCAGGAGCCCGCTGCGTGCTCGGCCTGGTGGGGGGCTGAGGGTGGGGGGCTGAGGCAGGATGCCAGAAGCCCTTTGTTCTCCCAGATGCCTGTACCCAGTCCCTCCAATACTTTGTCCTGGGGTTCAGCAGCTTCTCTCTCACTCCCTACAGAACCAGGATGACACCATCCCCAGGACAGGAGACCTCTCCATAAAAAAAAAGGTAGTGTTTTTTGATGGAGAGGGTGAAGAATTGTTGGCTTTGGCTTAAACTTCCCTGCTTTGATGGCCTCAGTTTTCCTCTATGTTCAATGGGAACAGAATACTCACTCTTAGAGAAGGAGTAAAACAAATCTCTCAGGAGGAGTGGAGCCTTCTCAGGGATTTCAGCCTCCACCCCTCCTCGCCCCCTCCTTCTCCAAAGCTAAGCAGAGCTTTTCTGCCTGACCTAAACTGCTTTTCTCCTTTATCATTATTATCATTATTATTTTTGGCAGGGATGGGGCTTAGAGTTCTTCCCTAGGAGGCCCCATGGGCCGCTCCCACTTGGTCTGCCTTTCCAAACACTAAGGCTGTCAGGGAAGGCTTCAGGTATAGTTCCCGGGCAGAGTGTGGGACAGGAGGTGAGAGGGCACTAGCCTCCGAAGAACAATGGGAAGGGGATCATCAGCCGGTCCCACTAGGCATCCAAAGCAAACCATTCCTTCCCCCAGTTATGCTCTGGTGTACCAACAGAGAGGTCTGGCAGGAGGTGTCCTTGAGGGAAAGAATGATCTCTTGACCCCCACCCTCACCCCAGGAAGGCAACTAACAATGGAGAGGACTGAAGTGGCTGGAAGAGATCATGATATGATGGAGCAAGCGCTTCCACCAGATACCTTTCATGAGCAAGGAAGGCTGCTTTTGTTAGCTCTTTGCTGCATCAGTGGTGAATGAAATGAGAGCAAGCTGAAAACAACCTCCAATTCCACCAGTTCCTCAGTGGCAGGGCCTTGTGGATGGAGAGAAGCTGTTCCTGCCAGGCCTCCACCACAGGATTGAAGGCTGGGGTGGGCAGGAGGATGTGGCGGATGGTGTTGCCATGGCAGCACTTCCTCCCTGTGTTGTCATCACTTGCTCTAATGGCACTAAGGAGGTAGAGCGGAAGGTGTGTGGGGGGAAGACAGGAACAAGAGCAAAGGGAGGAAAGGGGACCAAGAAGAGTTCTGGAGATGTCTCTGCACTTTGGCTCTGCAGAGCATGGTGTGCGAGAGTTAATATTCGCTTGGGAGCCTAAGATTCTCTGCATGGTGTACTTCAATGCGTGCGCGCGTGTGTGTGTGTGTGCGTGTGTGCATGTGTTTCTCGCTACAGCTGGAGAACAAGAGGTCACTGATCCTTAGTGGGTCCTGGGAATGAACTCATTATTCAGTCCCAGAACCTGCTGCCCCAGACTGCTTCCTGCTCTGGACTCCCCAGGCAGGGACCAAGTCTACCATGAGTCTGTCACAGCCTGTCTTCCCCATGCTCACACACTTCTTCATTGCCAAGAAGGTCAGCTCAACAGGGACCTGCGTTTTTGATCTCCTGGGAGAAGGATCAGAGCAGGGAAAGAGAAGGAATGATAACCACCCATGTCTTTTTCCATCCTCCCTAAATGTATTCTTCCCCAGAGTCCAGCTCCATCTTAGGGACTAGGAAGTAGCTGACTGGGAAGTGATATATGATACAGCTAACCCTTCTATCCCCCTGCTAGTCCCCGATACACCCAAGCTGGAGGCTGACCCTTCTCTTACCTCGAACACTGTCCAATGAGGCCTGGATGCTGTCCTGAAGTTCAGGGTTGTCCACCCTCTCTGCCAGCTTCCTGAGGCGGTTTAGAGCCTGCTTGGCCACCTCATGTCGTCTGACTTCTGCTCTCACTGCGGCTACAACCAACTGCCTCTGGGCATGCATGTTGCCCAGACCGGTCTTGCCAGGCTAACAACCACCTCTAGCGCTGAGGCCCATGGCCCTGCAGCCCCCAAACCTCGGGAGGCCCCTTCTGCTGTGCCCAGAACTCCCCGCCCCTGCCCGCCCTTCCGTCTGTCGACCTCACTTCCTGACTGGTGAGTTTCAAACCCACAGCCTGGGACAGCACTACCTCCTGCACCTCCCACCCCCTCTAGTGTTGGCCCATCAGCCCTGCCAGCCAGCCCCTGCCATGATTTTGCAGCCAGGTAGATGGAGAGATCTTAACATCATCCAAGGGCCTCTTGTGGGAGGTGGCTAATTAAGATGGATGCTTCATCCTGGGAAAATATGGCAAGCTAGGTCCCAGGTACAATCCTAAACTCTTGGTGACCTGCAGATTTCAGACTCTCACAGGAATTCACGCACACTTGGTCTGTTACCCTCACAGCCCTGAATTCCAGTATACACTTGTACCCATCACCCTGTACACAGCCCAGTGCGCCTCGATTCCTTATGTCTTGCAATGTAACCCTTCTTCCCCAGTCAGCTACCCACTGAGGTCACCTCCCGTTTAAAAGGGCCAAGCGAGGCCAGGTCACCTCCCAACACCTTGGGAGGCCGAGGCAGGCAGATCACTTGAGGTCAGGAGATTGAGACTGGCCTGGGCAACATGGCAAAACTCTGTCTCTACTTAAAAAAAAAAAAAAGAAAAGAAAAAAGAAAGAAAGAAGAACTACAAAAATTAGCCAGGCATGGTGGCAGGCACCTGTAGTCTCTGCTACTCAGGAGGCTGAGGCAGGAGAATCACTTGAACCCAGGAAGTGGAGGTGGCAGTGAGCCAGGATCAGGCCACTACACTCCAGCCTGGGGGACAGGGCAAGCAAGACTCCATTTTAAAAATAAATAAATAGGCCAAGTGAGTATGGGGAAAATGAGTTATGAAGGAGGAAAGTAACCTATAACCAGGCAAAAACTATCATGCTCCATGTTCAATTGCTTTCACAATAATTAACATGTCTAATTGACGTCTGTGACACTTAATAGTTTACAACTACATTATCCTCATGACAGCCTTGAGGGGTAGGATTATTTATCCCTATTCTGCGTAAAAGGAAACTAGCTCAGAGAAACCATTAAGAGGTAAAACAAAGACATGGATTTAGGTCTTCTGATATTTTTAAAACTTTATTTATTTTTATTTTTTACCAAGTACATAAAGCCCAGATTGATTATAATTTTGATACCCCCTTCACTATACCACACAACCAAAATTGTCAGCCAGTTCCCCTTCTAATACCACTGTCCTGCCCTTGATTAAGGACCTGAAAGAGAACAAGGTATATGAGGAATTGAAGGAGACAATGAAGATGGGAGTTGGGGCAGAAAGGGGATAGGGGTGAGGAGTGAGGGAATGGGAGGTGGGAGATAGTTGGTAGTCCGACCAAATTACTTTGTTTGCACCGGGCCCCTGTAATCCTAGCACTTTGGGAGCCCTAGGCGGACAAATCACCTGAGGTGAGGAGTTTGTGACCAGCCTGGCCAACATGGCAAGTCCCTGTTTCTACTGAAAATACAAAAAAAATTAGCTGGGCTTGGTGGGGGATGCCTGTAATCCCAGCTACTTGGGAGGCTGAGGCAGACAGGAGAATTGCTTGAACCCCGGAGGTGGATGCTTCGGTGAGCCAAGATCCTGCCACTGCACTCCAGCCTGGGTGACAGAGCGAGACTCTGTCTCAAAATAATAATAACAATAACAATAATTAATTACTTCGTTTCAAGACCCAAACATCTCTCTGGCCCTGTCAAATATCTCTTTTCCTGCATACCTTTTTGATATTAATTTCTGAAAGATAAGTATCTATAACTACATAAATATTGTGTAGTTGGTGATAAGGGAATTGAGGTTGGAATTGCGCACAGGAAACTGTAAAATGACCTGAAAAGTAATAATTAACAGTGAGTGTTTACTATGTGCCGGGTAGTGTTCTAAGTACTCTACATATATTAACTCATTTAATTCTCACAACCCAGAGGTAGGTGTGTTATTTATCCCCATTTTACAGATGAGGAAACAGACACAGACAGTTCAAGTGCCTAGCCAAAGGTTACACAGCTAGGAAGTGGCAATCTGACTGTGGCAATAAGACCATAGACTCTAAGTACACACAAAAATCATTCTGTTGAGTTGATTGGAGGTTTTTTTTTTGTTGTTGTTCCTACTGTTTCTTTGTCCTGGGGAGAGAAGGATTATGCCTTTTCCCACCCGTGT
This sequence comes from Callithrix jacchus, assembly GCF_049354715.1. Lineage (NCBI taxonomy): Eukaryota > Metazoa > Chordata > Mammalia > Primates > Cebidae > Callithrix > Callithrix jacchus. Next base: position 61,962,770 of record NC_133510.1, on the reverse strand, counting down.
GAAAAGGGGTGTGTCAAAGCACTTAATAATAGTTATTGATTAACTCACCCCCAAGTGAAAAGGTGGAGCTCTTTTACCTCATATTTATTTATATCCCAGAGGATCTCTTGCCTGTCATTTTTTGCAAACCCTATAGATCAGGCGTGTACCCTGAAACTGCTGAGCACATCCGTGCGTGCACCTGTGGCAATGCCATATACAGTAATGCGCTGGCCTGAGGCAGCGATTTCCACACTGAATTTCTGGCATATTCACACCCCGTTAGGAGGGTATATGGAACAGGACATGGGTACTAGCAAACACAGACGTGTGAGGATTTGCTGGGTGTTGCTGTGTCCAACCTGCGGCCTCTGTGGCCGGGCTAAATAAGCTCAATATGTGGCTCCTTTGGGTGTTCCCGAGTGTGACGCAGTAACACAACAATGGCGTCATCATGAGGTCACTGCAGGACAAGGGGAAAGCAGCGGGGAAGGGCCCTCCTTCCACTGACGGAGACCTTCTTACCCAGCTCTCGGAGCGGCCCCCTACTTGCCCCTCCCGCTGCCTCCCCTTCACCGAAGTTCCTCCGGAGCCGCCTCCTTCGAATTAGCCTTCTCCAACTCGGAGCACAGAAAGCTCAGCTTTCAACCCAAGCTTTTGGAGTTGAGGCTGTCGTCCTTATGAGAATCTCTAGAAACCCTGCCCCTAGTTTTAAGTTTCGCCTAATGAAAAACCTAAAGGAGGGGACAGGAGGCGGGTCGGTGACGTAATGTGTATTGATTGGCAATGCAGGCCTTGGACGTCCAGGATTAGCCACGCATTTCGCCAATCCAGAGGCAGGGGTGGGACGGTGCAGGCGCAGAGAATTGGGTTTGGCTGGCCTCGATTTAAAGAGACAGAAACTGTCGGGGTCCTGGAAGACGGTCCCCAATACCCTCCCCTCAAGTCCTTGGGACCACTTGGGTCCCCAGAGCTGGGGAGATGGTTTGCGGCGGCTTTGCCTGCTCCAAGAATGCGCTTTGCGCTCTCAACGTGGTCTACATGGTGAGGTTTTGGAGGTGGGAGAAGCTTCAGGGCGGAAAGGCCCAGTAGGGAGAATCTCTAGGGTACTTCCGGTGGGGAGAGGGGTGTATTGGGGGTTCCAGGAAGATTCCCAGGAACTTCCGGCGAAGAGGGAATTCCTGGGGACTTCCGTGGGAGAGGGGAACTTCCGGTTGATGAGGGGGTTGGTCTGGGGGTGACAGAATGAACTGAAAGCTGTGGGTGTATGTTCCATTCCTCCCTCCTGTCAACCTCAGTTTCTCCCAAAGTAGAAGTGATGGGATGATCCTAAGGGTTCAGTTTTTATATTCATACTACCATCCCTGCCACCTTCTACCGCCCCCATCCCAGCCATTCTAACCTTTGGGAGTGCCCAGGGATGCCCCTGGTGTGGGTAGCACCACTCCCATCTCCCATTCACAGACCATTCCATCACTACTTTTTTCTCCCCCAAGTCTTCTGGTAATGGCCTTGGGCTGTGCTGCATGCTAGAATTCTTGAGACGTGTCCTGCTCTTTCTTTGTAGCTGGTGGGCTTGTTGCTCATTGGAGTGGCTGCTTGGGGCAAGGGCCTGGGTCTGGTGTCCAGCATCCACATCATCGGTGGAGTCATGGCTGTGGGAGTCTTCCTTCTCCTTATTGCAGTGGCTGGATTGGTGGGTGCTGTCAACCATCACCAAGTCCTGCTGTTCTTTGTATCCTGACCTGAGTGATGGGGGCAACTGGGCTTTTGGAAGGGCTGTCAGATATCTAAGATGTTGGAAGGGTAGGGGACCTCAGGGATCTTGGACACATCTGCTTGCCTTGCCGCCCCATAATCTACAAAACAAGAGCTGACTTTATTGCTTTCAGTTTGACCTGGTGGTGTAAGTTCTATGACTAGATGAGACCAGGCAGTTATAGATAGAACATAAAAGGAATCTAGGACTTTTTTCCATTAACCTTTCCTCTCAGTACATGATCATTCTCGGTTTGGTCTTCATCTTCCAATTTGTTATCTCTTGCTCATGTCTGGCTATTAACCGAAGCAAACAGGTAAGACAATGCTCTTTCAAGTACTTATTTGCTTTTTAAAATTTTCCTCTTACCCTCTAACTCCTTCCTTAGTCTGGCCCCAACTACCCAAAGATCATCCTTAGGTCCACTGCCTCTAGCCTCCTGGGCTATTTGCTTCCTCTTGGATGTCTGGCTAATTTTCCATGATGATCTAGAGAACCCGAAAGGTAGATATTTATCCTGTCTATAATTGTGGCACACTGTTATGCTTCTGGTTGACTTCCTTTGCTGGACTAGTGAAATTGGACTTCAACTTATATCAGGATGTAGGAAGATTTAATTTCCCTCTGCCCATATCCTCCAGACAGATGTCATCAATGCTTCTTGGTGGGTCATGAGCAACAAGACTCGGGATGAACTGGAAAGAAGTTTTGATTGTTGTGGCTTATTCAACCTTACAACCCTGTATCAACAAGATTATGATTTCTGCACTGCAGTGAGTGTGTTGGGGGTGGTACAGCAGCCGGGGAGGTAGGAAACTGGGTAAGGACAATGCCCAAGTTGGCAAATTTAGTTTGAATGTCATTATTTCTCTTTCTAGAAGCCATCTTGTATTGGGGCTGTGTGTTGGTAGGGGATAGGGGTGGATACAGAGGCTGGGGAATTAGCTAAGTGAGATTTTAGTTTGTAGGACACTAGTCAGATAACAGTAAAGTTTCTGGGGACATTCAGCATAGGTATTGGTGACTAGCAACTTTGCATTCTTCACACACATTTTATATCCTCAGATCTGCAAGAGCCAGAGCCCCACATGCCAAATGTGTGGAGAAAAGTTTCTTAAGCATTCAGATGAAGCCCTGAAAATCCTAGGGGGTGTTGGACTCTTCTTTAGCTTTACAGAGGTAACATTCTCCAGTTCCCTCATGTACACCCTTTTAAACTTGAGACTGAGAATTGGTGCTTATTTCTCTCTTTGTTCCTACAGATCCTTGGTGTTTGGCTAGCAATGAGATTTCGGAATCAGAAGGATCCTAGAGCCAACCCCAGTGCCTTTCTATGAGACTTTGGATCCTTCTGACTTCTCTTCTGCTCTTTCTCTTCCTCCCTTAGAGAAAATCTAGGGTTTGTAACCCTTTTGGTTTGAGAAAAAGGAAAGGCCCCTTGTCATATCCCCTACAATTGATGGAATAGCAAGACTTTACACCTTGACATATTTTAGTGGGAGCCAGACTATAAGGAATAAAAGGAAAAACTTTCTCCCTCTCTCCAGGAGGATATGGGAAGCTTCTGGGAGTGCATAGAATGGACTGGGGTCATTCTTAACTGTTCCCCCTCCTCCTCTGTCCATATACTAGATCACCTCAACATACCCTGGTGTGGCTTTAAGGGTAAATTAGGGACAGAGACAAGGAGAAAACCACCAAGAACTCTTTCCTGTAATAAGCAGGACCCAGTTTGAGAAAGTTCAATGAATATAAAAGCCATTTAAAAATGCTTTTTTTTTTTTTTTTTTTTTATACGGAGTCTTGTTCTGTCACCCAGAGTGAAGTGCAATGGCATGATCTCGGCTCACTGCAATGTCTGCCTCCCGGGTTCAAGCAATCCTCCTGCCTCAGCCTCCCAAACAGCTGGGATTACAGGCATGCACCACCACACCCAGCTAATTTTGTATTTTTAGTACAGACTGGGTTTCACCATGTTAAGTCAGGTTGGTTTCGAACTCCTGACCTCAGGTGATCCACCCATGTTGGCCTCCCGAAGTGCTGGGATTATAGGTGTGAGCCATCACGCCTGGCCTAAATTCCATATTTAGAGAAGGAATTTCAGTTTCTTTCTAAGCTTTGTCAGTCCAGGGGCTCCACTGACTGCCTAGGCCCTGTACCTTAACCAGTCTTTAAGGTTTTGCAGGAAAGTCCCTTCTTCCAAGTGGTTTTTCCAAATCGAACAATGGCCAAGCCAAACAAAGGAAGAAACATTAAAAAAAAAGAAAAAAAAAGACCATTTTTTCTTTGTTTTGTTTTTCCTGTATAAAAAAAGACCCCCAATATAAAGGTAGGGAAAGGGACACGAGGGAACATACCCCTTAGTGTAGGAAATAGGGGGGCAGAAGGAGAGGCCTCAGAAGGAGAGGTAGGAGGGGAATATCATTAAGGCAGCAAAGTAATCTCTGTAGAAAGATGGAGGTGGAGACTCCACAGCCTCAGAGACAAAGGCAGAGACTGCCCTCTCAGTGTCCAGAAGGGAAACGGCAGCTTTTCTTCCTTCCATGGCAGCCACTCCATTGCTCACTCCGGATTACCTTCATCCTTATGTAGGTAAGAGTGCTGCAGAGCTCGAAAGGCAGAGATTCGCTTGTGTGGGTTAAAAGTCAGCATTTCCTGAGGGGAGAGGCAAAGGTTAGAAAACCATGAAGAAAACTGAAAGAGACTTCTGTGCACCAGTGACAATACCTGGGATGGGCTCTCTCTTTTTATTTTATTTTTTTTGAGACGGTCTTGCTCTGTCGCCCAGGCTAGAGTGCAGTGGTGTGATCTCGGCTTACTACAACCTCCGCCTCCTGAGTTCAAGCGATTCTCCTGCCTCAGCTTCCCGAGTAGCTGGGATGACAGGCATGTGCCACCATGCCTGCCTTACTTTTTGTATTTTTAGTAGAGATGAGGTTTCACCATTTTAGCCAGGCTGGTCTCAAACTCCTGACCTCAGGTGATCCACCCGCCTTAGCCTCCCAAGTGCTGGTATTACAGGTGTGAGCCACTACGCCTGGCCAGGATGGGCTCTCTTTTAGATCCCTCTCTGTGGGTGGCTATTTGCAGCTGCAATAAAAACTACAGCCCATCTACCAACCAAGTTTCATTAACCACAGTGGCCAGGGCCCTGTGTACTGCTCTGCTTCTTCCCCCAGTCCCTCCCTGTGCCCACAGCCATCTCCAATACCAACAGCAGATGTGCTCCCAACTCCTCCATCTCAGGTACCACCGACTGCACTGGGCGGGGCCCTCTGGGGTGAAAGGCTCCACGGGGCAGAGATACATCTCGAGGCCAGTCATCCTCTGGAGGCAGCCCAATCAGGCTGTGGGGGACAGGAGAGCTGTGGTCAGGAGGGTCCTCCAGTTCCCATCCCCATGGAGAGAGCCAGTTGCCATCCTGGGCTCAGCAGAAAGAGGACTCAGAATGTAAAATATTTTTCTCCCATATTGGTCACTTACTCAAAGATTTTGCCCAACTGGTCAGCTTCAGAGTTTCCACAGAAGAGAGGCCTAAGGTAAGAAGAGACATAAGGTAGCTGTCATTTTTAAAGTATCATAGTCGAATGGCTGTTACTACTTAGTAGCCCAAAATAAAAAGTATAGCAAATAAAGACCAGTAATTCCAGCACTTTGGGATGCTAAGGTGAGACAACTCTTTGAGCCCAGGAGTTCTAGATAAGCCTGGACAAGCAAGACCTTGTCTCTTAAAAAAAAAAAAAAAAAAAAATGTCAGGTGCGGTGGCTCACGCCTGTAATCCCAGCACTTTGGGAGGCAGAGGTGGGCAGATCATGAGGCCAAGAGATGGAGACCATCCTGGCCTACATGGTGAAACCCCGTCTCTACTAAAAATATAAAAATTAGCTTGGCACGGTGGTGTACACCTGTAGTCCCAGCTCCTCGGGAGGCTGAGGCAGAAGAATTGCTTGAACCCGGGAGGTAGAGGTTGCCGTGAGCCAAGATCGCACCACTGCACTCCAGCCTAGCAACAGAGCCACACTCTGTCTTGAAAAAAAAAAAAAAAAGCCATTCATGGTGGCGTGCGCCTGTAGTAGTCCCAGCTACTCAGGAGGCTGAGACAGGAGGACTGCTTGAGCCCAAGAGGTAGAGGGTACAGTGAGCTGTAATTGTGCCACTGCACTCCAGCCTGGGTGATAGAGTGAGACCTTGTCTCAAATAAATAAATAAATAAAGGAGAATAAAGGGATATGAAGTTCCCAATTCCAGAACATTTTAGTGCTTCCCGTTATGGCCAAGGTAGTCAGTAGAACTCAAGTAAACGAATGGGGCCAGGTGCAGTAGGTCATGCTTGTAATTCCAGCACTTTGAGAGGTAGAGTTGGGAGGACTGCTTGAGTGTAAGAGTTCAAGACCAGCCTGGGCAATATACTGAGACCCCATCTCTACAAAAATATTAAAAAATAGCCAGGCATGGAGGTGTGCGCCTATAGTGTGAGCTACTCGGGAGGCTGAGATGGGAGGATCACTTGAGCCCAGGAGGTTGAAGCTTCAGTGAACTGTGATCATGTCATTGCAATCTAGCCTGGACAACAGAGAAGACCCTGTCTCCAACAAAAAAAAAAAAAAAAAAGAAGAAGAATGGAAGGGAGGTTTGGATGTGGTTTATGAACAAGAGATTTGGGGAATTCAAGGTGGTCCAGGGTATGTGGGTCCCATACTTTCGACGAAACATCTCAGCAAAGATACAGCCAACACTCCACATGTCCACAGGTGTTGCATATGTGGACTGCAGAAGAACTTCGGGAGCTCGGTACCAGAGTGTAACCACCTAAAGGGGATAGGAAAAATGGATGGGGATCCCATGCGTTACCATGAAATACAACTGACTTAACTGAACACATGAAGCACATGACTTCTCAATTGTTATGGGCCACCACTCTCCTACTCCCAACCAGAACCCATATTGGTACCATCTTTCTACTGACCACAGGTGTAAGTGCCATCTGGTAGCTGTAGATTCTGGCCAGGCCAAAGTCAGCCAGCTTGACTGTTCCACCACTTGTCACCAGAATGTTCTCTGGCTTCAGATCTCGGTGAACGATGCAATTGGCATGAAGAAAATCTAGGCCTCTTAGAAACTGGCGCATCAGATCCTAGTTCAGAAGGGGGAGGAACAGATGCACTGGAAACTAGGCACCATCCCTGAAATCCCAGGAGGTTCTACTACAAAGGTCCCAATTCACCTCTCAATGCCTACCAACCCCACTCACCTTGATGGTCTCTGCAGGCAAGCCTGGTGGGGGTGCCTTGTCCAGATATGTCCTTAGATCTTGGTCTACATGCTCAAACACCAGGGTTACCTTGATCTCTCGGTCAGTTCGCGATGTGGCACAGACATCCATCAGCCTGGCCAGAGTAAATGCTCACTTGTCAATCCCCTTTAACCCACATGACCTCTCATTATTTCCTCTGGGTCCCCACTTCTCACCAGATCACCACACCCCACCTATAGACTGTCTTTTCCCTTTACTGCCCACTCCCAACCCTCCACCGCCTTCTCACCGGACAACGTTGGGATGCTCAAAAGCCTCCAGTCGCCTCAGTAAGGCCACTTCACGAACTGTGCTGACGGGAAGGCCTCCTCCAGCTCCTCCATTGGGGACTCTCACACTCTTGAGGGCCACAAAGTGGCCACTGTGGGGATCACGGGCCTTGTACACTGTCCCATAGGCACCGACACCAATTTCAGCCACTGGCTCATATCGAGAGGTAGCCATTCTCAGATCAAGGGAGACCCTACAATCACAAAGACTCCTATCACTAAAAGTCCCTTACAGAGTTAGGATGGTATGAGCCTGCAGCAACAAAGGGACTCCCAAGAAAAAGCACAAAGAACAACACCAGCATCCCATCCCCCGCTCCCAATCTTCCTTGGGCCGGCCCCGGAGATAACACAATGACTCAATACCAACCCCTGCAGCCACGTGAGGCCCTACAATAAAAAATGCCTTTTCTTTTGGGACAATCGCGCCCCGTACAAAGATCACACATGACACACGCCTTGCATCGAAGATCTTACACCTCAGTCCCTAAAATTATACCTTCCCACGACCACAAAGGCCCCATTTCCCGCCCTTGAACGACCCTTTCATAACCAGCTCTCGAAACGCACGCGTGGAAAGCTGGGATGGGGCTGCACTTACCTCACGCCAGGCCGGGGTGCTGCGGGGGCGGCCCGTTATCGGGGCCCCGGAGCCGGTTCCTGCGGCCCCATACACCCGGGCTCTGTCCCGGGCAGCTGGACGCAGAGGGCCCGACCATAGACACAGGCCGCAGGCTAGAGAGGCCCCCTCACCCCCACCCTCACCATGTGACCAGATGCCAAAGAGGCGCGCGGAAACTGGGAGGGCGGGGCGAACGCCGGACGTTCTGGGCACGTGACCGCCAGCCAAGCGCTGTGGGGGCGGCCAGGAGCCGCTTTGACGGGGAGGAGAGCTAAGAGCGTAAGAGGGGCGGAGGGGAGATACAGCCATGTGATCTGTTGCTATCACACGTGACCGCTTGACATTGCTCGGAGGAGCAGAGGTGTGGTTACGCGAAGGGCACGTGACTAGCTGCCACAACCCCGCTGCGGGTGGGGGGGCGCGGTAGGGGGCAAGAGAGGGTGGAGCCCAAGGCGGTGCCATGGCAACCCAGGCCACCCAGAGCCCAACTCCGGGCTGAAAGATTGTTTCACTGGTCTTTCAGCCTGACTACATTGGGGAGAGGGTGGGAGTTGGGGGACCAGAGGTGGTACTATCACCTTTTTGCTTCACCGTGAGAAAACATACTCTCATTTGTGCCATTGTTTCACTCATTCATTCTACAAAATTGTACTGAGTGCTTGTTGCCAGTGTGTATGTGGGTTTTTATTTTGTTTTGTTTTTGGTGTCTGTCACTGGCTCTTTAAAGTAGTGGTACGACTATCTATAAAGATGTAGCCAACAATGGGGTCTTATAAAATAGGTAGTAGACAATGCCCACTGGAGGGCAAAACTTCAATTAGGGGATGGACAGAAGGCAGATTAATACAGTAAGACAACAGGAACAGTGGCAAAGTAATGCCCTCTAGTTCCCAACTTCCAAACCTTCCTGGAAGTGTTAATGCAAAGACTTGAGGCCATCTGGCAGAGAAGTTATTGATGAGCAGGAGACAGGAATACTTGACCTTTATGTTTTTTGTTTTTGTTTTTTCAGTAGGAAGATTCTATGATTATGTGAGATTAAGATATATGTGTGTATATATATACTTCTAGGTATATATATATGTATGTATGTTATATTACTTATTACATGTCGTAGACAGGCGCATGTGCAAGAAGTTACCACCACACCCCCTGCACCCTCCAGACAACCACAGTAAATGGGAATGACGTGCTTTTCTGCAAGCTTGTGACTGTTCATTTGGAGTCACTGTGCTTCCCTTTTTCCCTAGTGCAGCTTTCTTAGCACTTAGCACCATCCAGAACCAGCACTTAGCACCATTTTTCCCAAATGGCCTCTGCCCACAGACACCTAGGTTGACAGAGGTAGATTTCTCCTACCTTTTTTGTTTTATTGGCTCCAGGTTCTTTATCTCCCAGCCCTTTAGGGGTATGGGAGTAAAGGAGGAAAGTGGTTAGTGTCTCATTTGTGAGAATTGACAATTTGTCTAAAATATATATAAATATATATTTTTTGTCTAAAAATATATATAAATGTATATTTTAGACAAAATATATATGTATTTTTTGAGACGGAGTTTCGCTTTGTTGCCAGGGGTGGAGTGCAATAGTGTGATGTGCCACCACGCCTGTGATCCCAGCTAATTTTGTATTTTTAGTAGAGACAGGGTTTCTCCATGTTGGTCAGGCTGGTCTCAAACTCCCAACCTCAAGTTATCTGCCTGCCTCAGCCTCCCAAAATGCTGGGATTACAGTCGTGAGACACTGTGCCCAGCTGAATTTGTCTAAAATCTAAAGCTGGTTTATTACCTTATTTGCCACTCCTTCCACCCTAACTTCTGTTTTCCTGAACCATCTGGCTGAGAATATAAGAGTTCAAACTAGAAGATGAATATAAACTATTATTTAGAGCAAAACAGGATACATGTTAATACAGATGCCTCCTCTTTCCATCCTGATACTTGTAGCCCTGGGTCCCTCCTGGTAAGGGCAACTGGAACACTAGTAAAAAAAAAACCTCAAGGACTGAACTGACTAAGGGGCTCAAGAGGTGAATGTTTTATTGGCTCCCTTGCTGGGGTGGGTGCTTTGTAAGCCTTCTGGAAAGCTAAGATAAGTGTCTGTGAGTTTCTCAAACTCCCTGCCCACATCAGCATTCCCCACTTCAGCCTCACCTTCCGCATAAGCCCATCCCAGCTTTCTCTCTCTCTTTTATTTTTTTGAGACAGGGTTTCACTCTTGTTGTCCAGGCTGGAGTGCAATGGCACCATCTCAGCTCACCGCAACCTTCACCTCCTGGGTTCAAGTGATGCTCCTACCTCAGCCTCCCAAGTAGCTGTGATTACAGGTGCCTGCCACCACACCCAGCTAATTTTTTTGGTATTTTTAGTAGAGACAGGGTTTCTCCCTGTTGGTCATGCTGTTCTCAAACTTGCGACCTCAGATGATCCATCCAAAGTACTGGGATTACAGGTGTGAGCTACCGTTCCTGGCCTCACAGCTTACTCTCTTTAAAACAGAAGCCATCCTCTCTGTCTGCTTGGGTCCCAGCCCCTTTTTCTGATTCATTCATTAGTCCATCCAAACCATTTGAATATTTCATGGGAACATTACTGTCTCTCCATCACTTTCTTTGAGGAACCTTAATTTGGCAGTCTGTCCCAGGCTCTGTCTCCTCCCTTCTTCTGTTAATTACTCTTTCACTAATTAATTTTTTCCCAGTGTGTTTGACCCAATGGGCTCCCCTGAAATCCCTTTTCCCTCAGCTTTGCAAAGGGTAGGAGAGGGAGAATGTAAGTGTGAGGCAGAAAAAAATGTGATGGGGTAGAACTTGTTCTCAGAGAGAAGGCTCCATAAAAGCAAAGGCTAAGTGTGTGTGTTGTTCACTTCAATGTAGTGGAGGTCACTGCAGGAGAGTACCAGGAAAGACACGCCCATCCCTGTAGCACGCCTACCTCCTGCTCACTCACCTCCTCACATTACAGTCAGAGGCTTCTGTTTCTCAGGCAATCCGATTCCATTCCTTACACACCTCTTTCCCAGTCCCCATCAAGCACACTTTTCAGCCCTTTGGGTAAAGTGTATATTGCTTGAGTCCCTCCCCTGCCCATGTGTGTACCTCTCTCATACCTCCGACCCTTGCACAGCTCTTTCTTTGCACACTCCCATTTTGCGCAAGCTTCTCCCTCCCTGGTACACCTGCGTCCTTTGACCACTCACCTTCCATGCTCACCCGCTCATCCCCCACTCCCAGACACACACCTAGTCTACTCGTGTGCACACTCCCCTTCCTTGGCCACTCCCCTTCCTCCACCCTCCCCGGGCTCGCACACTTGCCCCCGCCCCTGGGGACACCTGCTCTGGCGGGGCAGGGAGGGGATGCGCAGCCGCGGCCCCTTCTTCTCTCCCCCTCCCCGTCCCGCCCCTCCCTCCATCCTTCACCCGCTCCCCGGCTCCCGCCCCGCCCGCCCGCCGCTCCGGGGGGGTCTCCGCCGCCGCCGCCGCCGCCGGAAGGAGCCGCCATTTGCCACCACCGAGCGCACGGGCCGAGCCGAGCCTGATCCCCGAGCCGGAGCGAGACTGGAACCGGGAGGACGGCCATGGGGGGCGGCCCCGCCGCAGGAGGACCTGGGCGTGTAACCCCGGGGGCCCGGCCCGCTCCGGACCCGGACCCGCGGGGCGCGGCACCCTGAGTCCCTCTCCCCGCCCCCTGCCCCGGCCATGGCCGCCCACCCCGCCACCCCCGGGCCGCCAGCCCACTCGGCTCCTCAAGCCCCAGAGCCCCGGCGGTGGCAGCAGTGAACGGCGGTCGCAGGCCCCGAAGACCCCGGCCCGGCTCGGCTCTCCAGCGCGCGCCCCCTTCCCGGCCTTGTCCTCTCCCTTCCCCCCGCCGCCAGCGAGCCCCCCTTGCACGCCGCCCCCCGCCCCCGGCGCCCGGACGATGCTCAAGTCTCGGCTCCGCATGTTCCTGAACGAGCTGAAGCTGCTGGTGCTGACGGGCGGGGGGCGGCCCCGGGCCGAGCCGCAGCCCCGGGGGGGCGGGGGAGGCGGCTGCGGCTGGGCGCCCTTCGCCAGCTGCTCCACCCGGGACGGCGACGGCGACGAGGAGGAGTACTACGGGTCGGAGCCGCGGGCCCGGGGCCTGGCCGGCGACAAGGAGCCGCGGGCTGGACCCCTGCCGCCGCCCGCGCCGCCGCTGCCGCCCCCGGGCGCGCTGGACGCCTTGTCACTCAGTAGCAGCCTGGACAGTGGACTCCGAACCCCCCAGTGCCGGATCTGCTTCCAGGGCCCGGAGCAGGTCAGGCCTGGGCACCTGGCCGGGCGCGGAGGGGTGGGGGAGCGCACCTGGGGGTGTCCGCGGGGACCGCGAGCAGGGGCGGGGCCTGAGGAGGCTGGGCGGGGCCCCAGGACCCGGAGTGGGAATGGGGTGAGGCCAAGGGGCTGGCAGGGGACTCCTGGAGCGCTTGTTTGTGTTGGGGGGTCTAGGGTCCCTAGGAAGGGGTGGGGCTTTCCCTCCGGAGAGCGCAAAATCCCTTTCACCATTAAGAGGGACTGCTGTTCTCTCCAGTTTCCCTCGCCCCAGGGTCTCCGTAAGCTGAGGGGAGGAGACTCACTCTTGCAGGTGGGCAGAAAGGAGAGTGCTTCTGTGACCACCTTGAAGGGAGGGGCCCAGCCAGCGCCCTTGCTTCGCTCAGTATTCCTCCCCGTGGGGCACTTTTCTTCAGTTCCCATTCAGCAACTTTCTATCTCATTTCAAAGAGTATTCTTTGATAAAATTTTATGGGCAAAGTTGTCCCAGAATAGTGCCAGGGGTTGTCTCTGTGTAGTGAGAACTGATACCTTGATTAAAAGGAAACACCCTGCACTTCCACCTCCGCGGTTGCTCCCCTTTTTAATACGTGGAAACCGAGGACCGTAACCCATCCCAGTCTGCACCAGATCTGTGAAGTAACTTCACAATGATGAGGTGGGGCAAGGAGGGCATGGCTCAGAAGCTCTAACACTACCCTCCCTCCAGATCCTAAGGGGAAGCCTTTCCTTTGAGAAGTCTTAAAGACTACCCATCCGAAATTGTAGGAAAAGAGAAGATCCCGTCCCCTTCGTCCTCCCCTCTAACCTCGTCATCCCTTTCCATCCCTCATCTCTTTGGTATGGGAAGTTTCCCTTGATCTCTAAGGTAAACTTCTTTTCCGTTGCAGCCTTACTTAGCCTCTTTCCCTGTCTTGGGTGAAAGGCCTGAGTTTTTTAATGTGGGAAAGTGACCTGAAGAGGAGGTTTCCCTGTGGAGGAGCGCGGCTGAGTGGGGTCGGGGTGGTGATGCCTGACAGGGCCCTTCCTCACTCTTCCTCCAGGGGGAGCTCTTGAGCCCCTGCCGCTGCGACGGCTCCGTGCGCTGCACTCACCAGCCCTGCCTCATCCGCTGGATCAGTGAGAGGGGCTCTTGGAGCTGTGAACTCTGTTACTTCAAGTACCAGGTCCTGGCGATCAGCACCAAGAACCCACTGCAGGTGAGGTGCAAGGAGAGGACTCAGAGACTGGGCGAGGACCTTTTAGCTATTGGAATCAGGGAACCTCGAGGGAACCTATTTCATTTACTCTTTTCCCAAAGCCACCCTTCCCCACCATTACCAGTCTCCCAAGTGTCTGTAAATCCTTTCTCCCTTCATTTATTCACAAAGACATTTGTTGAGCGCCACTTATATTCCAGGCACTGTTCTAGGCACAGGGACAACCACCACTCCCCACCCACTACAAAAAAAAAAAAAAAAAAAAAAAAAGATAAAGGAAAGAAAGGGGCCGGGCGTGGTGGCTCACACCTGTAATCCCAGCACTTTGGGAGGCCGAGGCGGGTGGATCATGAGGTCAAGAGATCGAGACCATTCTGGTCAACATGGTGAAACCCCATCTCTACTAAAAATACAAAAATTAGCTGGGCATGGTGGTGCCTGCCTGTAGTCCCAGCTACTTGGGAGGCTGAGGCAGGAGAATTGCTTGAACTCAGGAGGTGGAGGTTGTGGTGAGCCGAGATCGTGCCATTGCACTCCAGCCTGGGTAACAAGAGTGAAACTCTGTCTCAAAAAAAAAAAAAGAAAAAAAAAAAAAAGAAAGAAATGCCGGGCACAGTGGCTCATACCTGTAATCCTAGCACCTTGGGAGGCCAAGGTGGGTGGATTGCCTGAGGTTAGGAGTTTGAGACCAGCCTGGCCAACATGGTGAAACCTCGTCTCTACTAAGAATACAAAAATTAGTCGGGCGTGGTAATTTTTGCCTGTAATCTCAACTACTTAGGAGGCTAAGGTAGGAGAATCACTTGAACCTGAGAGACAGAGGTTGCAGTGAGCTGAGATGGTGCCACTGCACTCCATCCTGGGCGACAGAGCAAGACTGGCTTGAAGAAAAAAAGAAAGGTAGAGGGGTCCAAAGTGGCTCCCGCCGGAGCTCATGGCGCTCGCGAAGGCGAGGTCATCAGTTCAAGGCTAACCTGAGCAACCTCATAAGCTCAAACTGATTGGCAAAAAAAAAAAAAAAAAAAAAGAAAGGTAGAAAGAAGGAAGGAAGGAAAGAAAGAAAGAGATGTTGATGCTAGCAAACATGTAGTGTTTTCTGTGTCAAGTTTTGGTGTGTATTAATTCTTTTAATCTTCACAATAATCTTATTAGTTAGATACTATTATCCCATTTTACAAATGAGGACACTGATACACAAAAATTTGAAAACTTATCCAAGGTTTCTTAGCCAGTAAGTGATGGAGTCAAAGTTTGGGATTCAAATCTAGACGTTTTGGTTTCAGAGTACTTGCTCAATCCTGCCTTTCTAAAATAAGACAGACAAATGGTGTCAGACAAATGCCGCATTCTAGATTTAATCAAAGCACAGAGAAGACGGATGTTGATACTGCCTGAAGGGTTTAGGGAAGGTTTCCAGAGCACCCTGCTCTTCAGGCCCTCCATCCCTTTCTGGGACTCTTTGGAGCTTTTTCTCCCACACAGTGGCAGGCCATCTCCCTGACGGTCATCGAGAAGGTCCAGATTGCTGCCATAGTCCTGGGCTCACTCTTCCTGGTCGCCAGCATCTCCTGGCTCATCTGGTCCTCACTCAGTCCTTCAGCCAAGTGGCAACGACAGGATCTGCTCTTTCAGATCTGCTATGGCATGTACGGCTTCATGGATGTCGTCTGCATAGGTGAGGGCACCTCTCTCTCCTTTACCTGCTCCCTACCCTCCTCTTACACACCTGATTCCCCTGCCCATCCCCTGTTTCATGGCCTTATTTTCTGCCATTGAGGGCCTTTAGTGCTATCCTGGTGCCCTGCAGCCCCGACTTCCCTGCTTCTCCAGGGCCCTTTGCAAATTTCCTCACTCTGAAGAAATGCTTGCTTAAGTACCTCTGGCCAGAGTCTAGGCCACAACTGACCCTGGATTTCTTATTCCTATTGCTCAGGCCTCATTGTCCACGAAGGCTCCTCTGTCTACCGCATCTTCAAACGCTGGCAGGCAGTGAATCAGCAGTGGAAGGTTTTGAACTATGACAAGACCAAGGACATAGGAGGAGATGCAGGGGGAGGGACGGCAGGGAAGCCAGGCCCCAGGACCTCACGGACGGGCCCCCCCTCTGGGGCCACCAGCCGCCCCCCAGCTGCTCAGCGCATGCGGACGCTCTTGCCTCAGCGCTGCGGTTATACAATCTTGCACCTCCTGGGACAGCTGCGGCCACCAGATGCCCGTTCCAGCTCCCATTCTGGCCGAGAGGTTGTCATGAGGGTCACTACAGTCTAAACTGGACTCCAGGAGCAGGGATCTTGAGTCAATGCATCAGGCAAAGAAGAGCTCTCATTGGCTGCTGGAGGTACCAGCTGGACAAGGTGTTTGGGGCATGCTGCCCCTATCACTGAGTATCTCTGTGAGCAGCCTCAAGGTGGAGACATTGTCTGGGCTCTACTGCCCACTGGGTAGAGACACCTGGATGACATTTCAGTCACCACTGACAGCTCCTCACACTCATCCAGAGACGGCCAGTGGGCAGGTGGGGAGAGCAGCTTTCCTTCCCTGGAGAGAACCATCTTTACCTCAGCTCCTAGGGCCTCCAGCCCCCCAGCTCCACCATGGTGACTTGGTGAAGGGGGACCAATGCCAGAAGAAAGGGGCTGTAGACCCCTATTCCCCACCCCATGGCCACAGGGCATCTGGCAATAAGACTAGTATACATTGGCCTCCCGTTCCCTGCATGAGGGCGGGGACTTCCCCCTGCTCCATCCCCCATTGCATGGGGGAAGGGCATAAAGAATCATTTATATGCACGTGGAGACTCCTTTCTCATCTGGGGCTTTTCTGGAGGGCTGGGAGGTGTGGGAGGTTTCTCTGCACAGGTTGCAAATCCCAAATGCAGTAGCGGGTTCTGAGTTGGAGGTGTGACTCCCACTTGCTGGTGAATAATTCACATTGGCTGCTTGGTGGCAGCACTCAGAGGTATCTAAGACCTGGACTTGCTACCTATGAGTTGTGTGATTTAGAAAAAAACTCTCAGCTATGGTTTTCCTGTCTACCTCATAGGGTTGGAATAAGGATAAATGAGGGACAGGTTGGATGCCATTGCAAAGAAAATCGGCAATGACATAAAGAGATTTCTAGACTAGTTGATGGTTCATTTATTGCAAATAGTAGCTGGTATCACAAATTCTAAAATGTGTTTTTCATCTGGAGTTGCACAGAATCTTGGAATTTTGTGTTCAGTGACAATAGTTACGGAAATATGAGGGGAAATAGACATTGCAAATGTGAAGCATGGTGGTTTTTTGTAAGAATGAGAACTACTATGACTCTAAATATTGGGGTCTGCGGGCTGGGGAAGCCTGGAGCCATCCGCCTTGTTCTGGAGATCACCTGGGTTCTATTAGTCCTTCCCAAGTACTGTGCTCACCCAGAAAAGCAGTGTGAAGTGGATTTGGACTCATTTGGAGTGAGATGGAGGGAATCCCCCTCAATGTTATGAGTCTCCAACCCCAGTTTAAGCTATTCCTATAGTAGTTTAGGGTCACAGGTTTGATCACAGTGTGCCCAGCTAGTGGTATTAATGGATGGCATTCCGTTTGGAGGCAGCAGCATAGAGGACTGTTGTTTATAGAGAAAAGATTTGGGAAGGACTGGTTAAAATGTGGGTCAGCCTGAAGCCTGAGCACTTGCTTCTGTGACCTTGGGGTTGTGTATTATATGAATGATGCTGTTTTTTTAAGTGACCTATTCAGCAATTAAATAATTCCTTCATTCATGGCTAAAGTCAGATCTGGAGGCCTTTCTTATTATTGGTCCTCCTCTCAGGGAAGGTTCTGCTCTGCCTCCTCCTTGGGGATGTTTTGGAGAAAATGCTTCTCTTGCAAAGGCCCACACACATCCTTGCCCTGGAGACCTCCATACCCTCCCCTCTCCCAGAGGGATCTTGGCTGCTGTCCATGGTGCTGGTATCCAGACCCGCCTGGGGTGTAGGAACCAAAGCTGGACTGGGGTTGAAATAATTTCAAAGTGTGGAAGTATATCACTTCCAATTTCTGAGCGAGTAGAGTGGATAGGGAACTGAGGCTGAGCCCTCCATCTGCTCAGTAGGAAACTGTTTCTCCCGAGAAAGAACCCGCTATACTCCCCATCTGGGGAGATGGAAAGGCCAGACTTTACTGATTTGCCATTCACAGAAGAGCTGGTGGGGACCAAATGGGAGATTGCAAATCAGAGTGACTACTAATACCTATACTGGCAGGTAGGGCTCAGGTAGATAGGACACATATGGAGCTTCCTGTGCCAAACCTGAGCTGTCCTCTGTGATGGTTGCGCATGGAAGGTTAGACACACCAAAGAAAACAGGCATATTCACACATACTCTTGTATCTATTTGCACTCTGGGTCCTAAAACAAGGCCAGGTGAAACTTTCCCTTTTCCTCCTTCAGCACCAATGGAAGTCTTGGTATGGGAGTTGGGGCTAGCAATCAGTATGGTCTCCTTTTCTTCCCTTTTTGCAACTTAAAAAGATCCTTGTCTGGGAAAAGGATCATGGGAACTGCTGCCCTCCTCAAGTGGGCATTCTTACTTGCCCGATGGAAAATAGGGAGTACCAGTGAGCAGAATTCTCATCACTGATTACAGGGGAAAGAGTCTGACAGCCAGCTGGGCTTTATTCTTCCTCAAAGCCCAAATCCAAATCTGCTAAAAATTTGGTCATTTAGGCTCAAATTGAGTTGAGTGATAGAGGAATAGGGTGGAGACTGAGTATACAGTAGGGAAGGAGTAGAGAAGGGCAGAAAATGCACAAAAACCTTGATCTTTGTACGAGGCCTTGGGTCTCTGCCCTGCCTCTCTGTAGATCTTATGTAATTAGATGCCTCCACAGAAGGCCTGGTGGCTAATGGAGTTTATGTGGTCAGGGAGCCATGTCTAGGCCAGGAGGCTGAGGTGTGGAGGAGGAAGAAGTGTGAAGTGAAACCTCCTTCTACACCCAGCTAATTGGAATATGGTGGGGAGTAGGGGAAGGGGGGCAAGTCTTGACATGAGGAGGGTAATCTGGGATGCAGAAGAAACTGCAACGTGCTGAGAGATTTATTTGGATGGAAGATGAGTTAATCTGTATACATCACAAGAGGAGAGCTGTGCCCAGCCTCTGGGGGGCCAGAGAATGCTGACTCAGGGAAACAGGCTCCCTCTGCCCACCACCCTTATCCTGCCTTTGGTGCCCCAGGGCTTCTGGCCACCCCCACACTTGGCTTTCATTCTGTCTGATTCTACTTCACTGCTTGTATCCCTTCTACTGAAGGAAATTATCTTGGAACAACTTTTCCAGAGAGGGCAGAGTGACCAATCTAGGACTTCCTTCAATCCTGGCAGTCCAGGTTCCAAAAGCACTTTCCTTGCTAGAGTCGGCATCCTCTTCCCATCTCTGCAAATTCCTAGCTCCCAGCCCATTGGTCCATTTTACAACTTAGCCCCTGCATTACTTTTCACCCCCACCCACTTAATCTCTTACAGGAAGCCAGACTAGACTTGGCTGCTCCCACTGCAGACAGAAACATGCCTGGGTTTGTGTTACAAACCACTCTACCAGGCATCCAGATGCCCATTTTTAAGAGGGTCACCCCCAGGACCTGAGAAACCGAGTGTTAGGGTCTTGCCCCCAGGTCTTGTAGGAAGTGAGAGTGAGAGAAATAAGTGAAAGGCAAGAATGAATATTTGATGTTTTTATTTTAAAATATATGAATATTTAAAATTTTTCAATATAAAAAAGCCAGAGGTCTGGGCAGGGACAGGACCAAAGACGTCTCTGCCTGAGAACCAAGTGTTGGGGCAGACCCACTTAATAGTGGCCAGAGAGCAAAGGAGAGTTGTAAGAAATTGTAAACCAGGCTAGGACAGTTTCACCTTCTAGGGGCAGGACAAATAAGGAAGGGGGTAGACAGAGCCTGCTAAGCTGCTTATCCCTTCTGCCACATGGTCCAGATTCAATCCAAGAATGTGTATGGTATCACCTCATCAGAGACAGGCCCTGGGAGGGGACATAAAAAACAAATAAGGCTTCACCCTTCCTCTCAAAAAGCTCACATGCAATGAGGAAGAACCACTGGGTACCGACCAGATGCAGAGTTACTGAGCTTATGCTGTGATAAATGCTTAGCCAGCAGCATCAATGAACACTGTGGAAGCCCCAAAAGAGCGGCAGTTGAATCTTTCTCAGGCCATCCAGCATTATTAGCTAAAATCTGATTTCATCCTTGGAGGATGCATACGTGATCAGAAGGGCTGAGCAAGGAGGGAGACCATGGTATTCTTCGGGCCTACTGAGTCAGGCCAAGTGCATACTTCACACTTGGTGGGGACCAGGACCGCCTCCAGTACTTTACTATGGTCATTCTACCCAGTTTGGCCAGATAGGCCTTAGCGGAAGATGTATCTCTTGGTCTTGTGCCCACAAAAGATCTTGTCCCTATGATGAGGGAAAGGATGATGATGACAGCCTCTTTCTACAGGACTGTCTGTCCAAAAACTGTAGGTTGATGCTCCTCTCAGGCACCAGCACAGTCCGGGTCATGGGTCTGATTGGGGCCGCACCTGGCTCAGGCTGCACCTCAAAATGTGTCAGGATCTGAAAAGGGAAGAAGTTGAGCATTACTATGGAAGATATCTGTAATGGGGGAATTGATTGGTAAAGGGCATGTATTATTAGTGTTAGAATGGTCAGTGATGGAGTGGCACCTGTGGCCAGTAGAGGACTTCTTGGTTAATAAGGGTGGGGGATTATGGTAGGAAAAAAATACTTTGAATACTCGCACTTACACTCCAGGCCTACAGTAGGCTTATCATATTTCAGAAGATTCATTCTACCAGGTCTTACATGTTTTCCCGTGCTTGTTAGGGGAAAGAGCTCACAGCTTTAGAGGGTTAGAGTCTGGGTCCAGAGTCTGGGGAAGGTATAAAACCTGGAGCACTCACCTGGGCCAAAGCCATTTGCAATTCAAGCTCTGCCAGGCGTCTCCCCATGCAGCTGCGCTTGCCAAAACCAAAGGGAAGAGATGCAAATGGGTGGGGGGTGGGACCCTCCCCCAGCCATCGAGCTGGACGAAAAGAATTTGGCTCTGGGAACTGGGCAGGGTCCCTTGAAGTGGCATAGTGACACAGAGTGACCAGCGTCTGATGGGAAGGAAAACAAAGTTGTCAGTTTGGGCCCAGAATGGGGACAGGCATGAAGAAGAGGATATTCAGACAGGGACAAAGGCAGGTCCTGGTGGGTGATGGTGAAGTTCTTTGGGGCTACTTTTGGAAGGATCTTCCCACTGTCCCATTACATCCTAGAAAGGCATATCGTAGAGAGAGGTCAAGGGAAGTATTTGAAGGGCTTTTGGGAGAGTGTTTGAGAACAGGGGTGAGGCCCAAGATAGTGAGGAATGCCTCAGTAGAAAGGGTGCATAGGCTCTACTCACATTTTTGGGAATAATATAGTCACCCACACGAATGTCTTTATCTGGGACACGAGAATTTCCAGGTACCACAGGGTACAGTCTAGGTTACAAAGCACAAAATGGAGACGGCAAGGTGAGGCTAGGGGCCGCAGCTTCCTTCTCGTTGTTTCCAGCTTCCAAACCCTTTTTGGCTACGAGTAGAGTGCCATTTTTGTCTTCTCACTCTCCCTGCTTCCATACGCTATTTGCTTCCCCAGCCCTTCCCCGGCATTTCCTCTTGTTCCTCCTCTCCTTCCCGCTCACCTTAGCACTTCCTTGACCACCGCCTTCAGCAGGGGCAGCTGGGACAGAACAGTGGCTGAGGGGTGGGTACTGGAGCCAGGGCCCAGGGCAGCTGTGATCTCGGAGTGGAGTGCTGTCTGGACTTCGGGGTGCCGGGAGAGCTCATACAGAGCCCAGGAGAGTGTGTTGGACACCTGAAGGACAGGTGAAAGCAAGAGAGGTGTTGGGTGTGGGAACCCAGCAGAGGGCGCAGATTATGG
Source organism: Callithrix jacchus (assembly GCF_049354715.1). Lineage (NCBI taxonomy): Eukaryota > Metazoa > Chordata > Mammalia > Primates > Cebidae > Callithrix > Callithrix jacchus. The sequence continues at coordinate 61,941,373 of NC_133510.1, read as the reverse complement.
GACAGTCTGGGACTACGGGGTGCTAAGCCAAGCTGGTCTACCTGGCCATAATGGAGCCACTGCAACAGAAAAGTGGCCGCAGAGTCTGGGGAGGCTAAGCCCTGGAAGTGGGGCTCACAGCACGGAGGGAGAACCTCACCGTGTCCACTCCCGCCAGTAGCAACTCTGTTACATTTCCCAGGATGGACTGAGCAGGCAACTCTTCCCGGAACAGGAAGTGGGTCAGGTGCGCCCCAGTTTCCAGGTCCTCCTCGGGCTGTCCTCGGTTCCTCATGGCTGCCTCAGCCTCTCGCAGCTCCACGTGCCTCTGAGCTGCGTGGGTAGAGGGCACGTGATGCCTCGCTACCCCTGGACAGCTTTACACTTCCCCGTTCTGTGCCTTACCGAATGCAAACATCTGGTCCCAGTCTCGGCAGAGGCGGCCCCAGGGCCCGGGCACAAGGTGGCGCAGCCACTGGGGCATCGCCATGATCAACAGCGTGGACACAAACACCGAGCCCACCGCGCGGATGAAGGTCTCCGTGTCGGGCGGCACTTGCGCCTCTAGGCAGCCCAAGCGCGAGCCGAGCAGTACCGCGGCGATGCCTGCTCGGGAGGGGGCGCCGTCAGGGCTCCGGGAGGCTCCGACAGGGCGCCCCGATGCCCGCTCAGCTTTGGGGACTCACCTTCCAGTCCGAACTTGTAAAATTCCCCCGCCACGTCTCGAACCAGGGCGGGCGGCCCCGTGCCACGTCCCCGCTGGCCCCTCAGACGCCTCACAAGGTCGCGGACCACATAATCCAGGGTTCCGGCGTAGCGGGCTGCCGCTTGAGGCCGGAGGAGGAGCGGGGCCAGGAGACTGCGGAGCCTTTGCCATTCTTCGCCTTCCCTGCAGGGTTGAGGAGAGAGTGCGCCTCAGGGAGGTGGGAGGGCTCGACGGGGCTGGCTGCAGTGAAGGAGCGCGTTTTGCTGTGAAGGCCGGGAAAAGGATTGCGTCTGCCCCCTTGGGGTACAGAAACCCTGCGCCTGCCTGCGCCTGTCTTCCAGCCCCCTTCCTCTTTACTCACTTCCTGCCCGCAAGGGCCGGGGTTCCCGGGTAACTTGAGTCACGGAACCTTACATTCATTCCGTCCAGATCCTGGTACCCTAGCCCAATCCCGGCGGTTTCCTCAGTTCCCAGGATTCTGGCCGCAAAGGATAAGGAGGTAGGCGGGGAGTGAGGTTGGGGCTCTGCCTGAGTGTGGGTGAAGCTGACTGGGATGGGAACCCCAAGATGCCCAAAGGTAGAATGAGACAGCCGATCTCCCACCATGCCCCCAGATAGATAGTTTCGGGACCGCAGCTGGAGATGGTCGCTGCGGGGCGTCTGGGCTTCCAGGGGCAGAGAAGACTTACGCGGTGAGCAGCCCACAAGCCCGCTGGCGGCGACGGCGGTGCTCGGTCCAGGGCGAGAAGCTGCAGCGCTCGGGCTGGGGTCCCTCCTGTCGCAACAGCTCCTCGACGAGGGCAGGGGCAGCCACGTACACGGTGCGCACTGTCCCAAAGCTGGCCAGCCACACTGGCCCGAAGCGTGCGGCGCCCTGCACCTGGGGGAGAAGGCGCAGCGGACACTTGGACACCTGGGCAAGGGACTTTCAGGTTGACGTGTGCCCACACCAAGGGTGTTGACTGGGCTTGGGAAAAGGGAGCTTCTGCTCCTTCTCGGCTTCCTGGCTAGTGTAAGCCATGGATACTGCGAATTCCTCCTTTCTCTCATTTCCCACCCCTAGAAAGTTTGAGTGTGATGGGCAAAACAGGAACTTTGCACAAGGCGGACATTCAGGACCTCTCTGATCATCTTGGTTGAGGAGAAATCTCTAAAGTTTCCATGTCTGGACTGTCCATCTCAGGACGAGTCCTCAGTGAATGAAAAGGAGCCCGTGTAGCTTTAAGCCGCACGCAGGCGGAGGGTACCGCGCCTTCCGCGCACTTGTACTGGATCTGCAGGGTCTCCACACCTCAGGAGAGCGAGAAGGTGCCTTCCAAGCGCCCTCTGCTAAGAGTCGGGACGGACTCTGCGCGGGCCGAGCCACACGCACGACCCCCGCCTCAACTCGCCTTTTCCTTAATTCATGGGCATCCATTCTCTGGCTCTCTCAGATTTGTTCTGCACTAGTCAGTCCTTTCTGACGCTTTCAAAGCCAATTTCCCCAGCACTCAGTCTCGGGAAAGTCCTCCCTTCCTACCTGCAGCTCGTGTAGCCTCGACAGCCCCCCCTTGCAGAAAAGTTCGGCCAGAAAGCTGGGCGTAGAGGGACCTGGGATGTCTGCCAAACTCCGGCGCGCAGAGTCGTACTCTCGGTAGCCTAAGGAGGCGCCCAACTCGGGCACCCAGCGTCCGCGATGGAACACTCTGGAGGCGAACTTGAGGGTCTGGGTCATGGTCTGGCTCGGGGAGCCCGCGAAAGAAAGCGTTTCTCCTGAGCATCTTGTCTGAACCCCTATTTAACCTTTGGGTCTGGTGACGACACCCCGTCTCCAAGCTTTCAGCCAATCCCTCTTCCTGAGTGGTCTGTATTGGGGATTAGCACCCAGGAACAGTAGGCGGGGCTGGGGCTGACTTCACAACTCCCTTTGGTCTCCTGTTGCAATGACCCTCATGAGAGGGAGGGCCTGAGATTTTCCTCCTGGGAGAGTGCCCTAGTCTAGGAGCCTAAAGGTCTCATCCTAAGAAAGGCTATCAGGCTTTTTAGTATGGACTAGGAGACCAAGCTACACCAGTCTAATACTCCCACCACTTCAACTAGGGAGCCCAGCCCCTTTAGATCCATCTCAGGAATTCCCCATCTTTCAGCTCCTCCGGGAAGGGAAGCAGGGGAAGAGGCATAGCTGTACATGTCCCCACATTCTTGGCTCACTGGGCTGTATCTTCTTTGCATCATTTTCCTGCACTAGCCACATCTCCCTCTCCTCCTTACCTAACATATACTGGGCAGATGGCAGGTGGGTTAATTAATAGGCTAAAATGGCTCCTAGAAACTCTATCTTTCTTTCTTGAGGATAAGAGGTCTCTTGGGTTTACAAGCCCCCTTCTTCCAGCCATGGGAATTCCGGGCTTGAGAAGCAGAAATGAAGAAATTTTTGTACATTAGTAAAGTTCAAAGATTGTCTCTGGGCTGTTAGAGGAGCTGAGTGGATATGGATGTTCTGATTCCCCAGCTGACTCAGTCTCCTCTGGGGGGCTTTCTGGTTAGCAGCTCCTTTCCACTTTTAGCCTCAGAATCCTCCACATGGCCAGGTGTGGTGGCTCATGCCTTTAATCCCAGCACTTTGGGAGGCTGAGGTGGGAAGATGGCATGAGGCCAGAAGGTTGAGACCGGCTTAAACAACATAGCAAAACGTTGTCTCTATAAAAAAAAGTTTAAAAATTAGGCTGGGCATGGCAGCTCATGCCTGTAATCCCAGAACTTTGGGAGGCTGAGGTGGGATGATGGCATGAGGCCAGAAGGTTGAGATCAGCTTAAACAACATAGCAAAACCTTGTCTCTTTAAAAAAAAAAAAGTTTAAAAATTAGGCTGGGCATGGCAGCTCATGCCTGTATCCCAGCACTTTGGGAGGCTGAGGTGGGCAGACTGCTTGAGCTCAGGAGTTTGAGACCAGCCTGAGTAACATAGTGAAACTCTGCCTCTACAAAGAATACAAAAATTAGCCAGGCACGGTGGTGCATGCCTGTAGTCCCAGCTACTTGGGAGGCCAAGGTGGACTGCATGAGCCCAGGAGGTCAAGGTTGCAGTGAGTTATGATTGTTCCACTGCATTCCAGCCTAGGCAACAGAGAGAGAGAGCCTGTCTCTAAAAGAAAAAATTAAAATAAAAGAATCTTCTATAGTTTACCTCTCTGCTCCTTACTCCCTCATTCTCTACTCCACCCATATCTGGCTCTGTGCCAGTCAGCTCTGAAGTTCTGGAATTGAAGGTCAATGTGAAAAAGGAGAGGGTCTCCACCCCTATACCTTCCCAAGGACTCTCCAGAGACAACAGTAAAGGGAACACAGATTCCCCAGGTCAAGTCTTACAGAAGAAGACAGGAGGATGGGAGAAGGCATATGATACATACTCCAGCCTTTCCTGAGAAATGGCAGAATGGGCACGTGTATATACATACATATTATCCCAGGATCGCAAAGTAAACACAAGTGGTAATTGAGCCCAGCAAGCAGTTTAGATGGACTACATTCCTCATTCCAGCTAAGGAGAGATCAAATAAGAAGGGAGTGCTAAGGGAGAGCAAGACCCCACAGCCTTCCAAAGATCCCCTATGGTCCAAAGTCCTCTGACCATCTCAGTCAGCTGCTTTGTTTTATGTTGGCAGTGGAGGGACAAGGTGAGAGGAGCCAGGGGTAGTCATGAACACCAGTGGGTTCTGCCCTGGGAAGCTCCCCACCTTCTTTGAGGGAGTACTGTGTCTCAGCTCCAGCAGTCTCAACTGGGAAGACCCAGGGCTCTTGCTGTTTTCTCTAGTCCCTGGAAGACAAGGTCCAGCTAAGGTAGAGTATGTAGTCAGTGACCAGGCAGGCTGGATTGGGGGTTTACTGCCTGGAGGATGGGATCTTGTATTCTTCGGAAGATGGCTGGGAAATTCTTCCCTCCATTACGTAGAACTTTCTTCCCCTCCTCAGTTGAGGTGCCTAGATGTCCTACAATGGGGTCTTCACTCTGGGAGAAGGAAGGGTCCAGTAAATCCATGCCCACTGTTCAGACAGCCCCTGGCCCTTAGACTCCCATCCCATCCTTCTGACACTGAGCTAAGTTCAAATACAAAACTTCTACAGCCTGCATCTTGGCAATTTCCCTTAGACCCCCTACTCACCAGGTCCTCCAGGGGCACACGCTCAAACAGTGGGTGCTCTTCAAAATGAGTGCACATCCAGTCATGTAGCTCCAGCACATCGGTTATGGTATACACCAGCCCCTGCATAGGCAAAATCACCCTACACAAGGGGCTGCATGCAACATCAGCAGCCAAATGATGGGAGTGGTAGTGTGAGTCCCTAAATGCACAACCACTGAATTCTTAGTGAATGGTCCCTGAGGAGGCCGTTCACCCCATTCTTCCCCCTTATCCCGACTCACCCCAACTCTCAGCACATAGGCATATTCTGCTAGCAGTGTGGGACTGATGATTCGCCACTTGTGCTTTGTCCGCTTGAAATGTGGGTCGGGGAAGAGGAAGAACATCTTTGTCAGCTGTGAGACAGACACACATCAACAGGGTTGTGATAGCCTGGCCTGCATGCCCCGACCTGCCTACCCACCTAACCCACCAGGGCCCCTCCCCACCTGGCCCTTGTAGAAGAAGTTAGGAAGGTGCTTCATGGCATTGCTACGGAGACAGGCGATGTTCTGGAAGCCACCTCCGGGAGCTGCGCGTAGGGCCCGAATCCGGTCTTGTACATAGTCTGAGACCTTCACGCGGATCTCCAGACCCAGAATCAGTGTGTCTGGGAACAGCGGTGACAGTTCCACTGGACATAGAAATAGCAATGGAATCATCAACCATATACTTGAAGGAAGTGCAAAGGGGTCAACCCTGGAAAGGAAGCCTCAATATGCAACTACCAAAGTTGAGAATGGCAAGAGAGAACAGAGATATACATATACGGACAGTTTTATGCTGAAGAGGCTGGGGGAGAAATCAAAACTGTCACCATGACTAGAATGGGAGGTGTGAGAATATGCATATATTTGCTGTTTCTTTAGAGTTTCCACTGCATTTTCACACATTGTGTTATTTCATCCTTAGAACACTGTGGTAAACTGTGAAGATGATGAAACTGAGGGTCAGAAATGCCCAAGATCATGGAGTTAAGAAGGGGTAGAACTGAAACTTTTTTTTTTTGAGACAGAGTTTCGCTCTTGTTACCCAGACTGGAGTGCAATGGCACAATCTCAGCTCACCACAACCTCTGCCTGCTGGGTTCAAGCAATTCTCCTGCCTCAGCCTCCCAAGTAGCTGGGACTACAGGCACACACCACTATGCCCAGCTAATTTTTGTATTTTTAGTAGAGACGGGGTTTTACCTCGTTGACCAGGATGATCTTGATCTCTTGACCTTGTGATCCACCCGCCTCGGCCTCCCAAAGTGCTAGGCGTGAGCCACGGCACCCGGTAAAGAACTGGAACTTATTTATTTGAGGTGGAGTCTTGCTCTGTCACCCAGGCTGGAGTGCAGTGGTGCAATCTCAGCTCCCTGCAACCCCTTCCTCCCAGATTCAAGCGATTCTTGTGCCTCAGCCTCCTAAGTAGCTGGTCTCGAACTCCTGGCCTCAAGTGATTCACCTGCCTCAGCCTTCCAAAGTGCTGGGGTTACAGACATGAGTGACTGTGCCTGGCCAGAACTGGACCTGAAACCAAGGTTTTCTTCCTCTATGAATCACACTCTTCCTCTCTATCAGGCTGTTATCTGTTTGGGAAGATCTAAAAATAGGGAGTGGCTTGGCATGCATGGGTGGGACAACACAGGTAATACAAGAGGAACCCAAAAAGCAGAAGAGTGGGGTAGAAGGAATGAGACCTGTCGAGGGAGGGGCAAGGGGGAGGGGAGATGGTAGAATCCCTGAGAAAGACAGTTCAGGATCACTGGCCACAATGGCTAATCTCTGACGCTTGTGCTGACCAGCTCACTGACCCGGTACCTGGCAGGTGAAATGGCTCATGTAGGGACTGAAGCCAGATAGGACGACCCAGGTTATAAGAGGCATTTGAGGCAACTCCCTCCATTCTCCAGGGCAAAGGCCACAGACCCAGAGTAGAGGGAAGGTAGAGCCTCTCCATGCTGATGTCACCAGTGTCTGGACGAAAGGGGAAAGGCCAATTATGACCCCCCACAAAACCCGCTGAGGCAGCAGAAACCAGGCCTCTTCTCACCCCAGAGAGAAGGACTGAGTGTTACCTAACAGGCCACCATAGCCACAGCCTATGTCTGCAAACTCCACTTGGGCCTGAGCTCTCTTTTCTTTCTCATCCTTTGGGTCATCGTGGCTCTGATTTTGAGTGAGTGGAGTGAAGAACTCTGGGTATAGCTCAGACCAGTCCATCTCCTCTGGCTTCACAGGGCTGTTGGAAAGAAGACACAGAAGCATGAGAAGGTTGGTCACACTATTGCAGAAGTGGTACTGTGAGTGTGTGGGTGGGTGAGGGTGGGTGCTAAATGGGAGGAGGGTTTCTCAAAAATTCTGTAACCCTGGGCCCTGTGGCCTCTAACAGGGACAATGGAAACCACCCTTAACCCCCGGTGTGAATCATAGGCCCATCATGAGACCCGTAATCGCTGACCGGCCCAACTCCACTTCTGGAGGGGTTGATGTGACCCTGGCCGCGAAGCTGCCCTTTCTGTGGCACAAGTTCCCCTTCTTGTTAGACTGCCTGCCTAACGCACTGCGATCCTACTTTGTGTTTGTTTTCTGCGGGGAGGGTAAGTTAGGGTGTGGGCAGGATTGTGTATATGTTTGCCTTTTTATTAAATCCAACAAACAAAAGCAAAAGATGGAAACCACATTGCGCCTCTATCACTTCAGTCTCAGTAACAATTTATTTTATTTCTCTTCCCAAACTTGGCAGCGCTACCGACTTAGGCCCGAAAGCCACGCCCACTCCCAACCCGCCAACTCCTCACTCGGTCGAATCTCCCGGTCCCACCCCCAAAACTGACGTCACTCATCTCATAACCCCGGGTCTATCCCAAATCCTCCCAGCAGTCTCAGCACAACTGCTCTCCCGGCTGCCTTTGAGAATCCCGCCCTCCTCCCTCCCTCTGCCTGTTCCTCACTAGCGCAGCGTGTGGTCCGCCATGGGGTTGGAGTGAGCACGTTGCCGGTAGTAGCGCTTCTGGGGCGGCGGGGCCTCTGCTCCGGCAGCGTTCCAAGTCTCTGCTGCCATGATCCCAGTCCCGGGTTTCTCTACCAAACCCACGTGGAGGCGCAGGCCGGGGGCGCAGGTTAATGACGCAGACAAGCGCGTTGGGGGCAGATCCCGCCCCTTAAAGACCCAGGAGCAAATTCGGCTGGCTAGGTTGAGCTGGGTGGGGAGGGCGGAGCGAATGCTGGAGGGAACCTCTGCACCGTTAGCCTTTGGTTGGGAGAGTTTGGAAACTGTTGGAATCCAACAGTTTCCCTTAGCTTGCTTCTGCCTGGGTTACCATCCTGGTTGCAGGCACCTGTGCACCCCACAGGTGAGAGGGGTCTAGAGACCCGGCCTCCTACAGTAGCATCAGTCCTCGCTCCTCTCCCCTCACTCCTGGTCTCTGACCAGTGCGTCCAGTCTGACTCGGGTGTGGTCCCGCCTGGGTTTCGTCGGGTGTGCGCTCCTGGCGGGGGCGAGAGGGGCAGCTCCTCATTCCACCTCCAGGAAGTTGAACTGGAGGAGGGAGGGCAAACTCAGGGAGGCGGGGCTCGGCTCACGCCACGGGGACAGCACGACGGCCCGCGGCCCCCCGCCTCTACCCCGCTCCGGATCCGGGATGTGAGCGCCGGCCGAGGTGCCCGGGCACTCCCTCGGCGGGCCGGATGGCGGACCCCGGCCCAGATCCCGAATCTGAGTTGGAATCGGTGTTCCCGCGGGATGTCGGACTCTTCGCGGACTCTTACTCGGAGAAGAGCCGGTTCTGCTTCTGTGGGCATGTGCTGAACATCACACAGAACTTTGGGTCCTGCCTCGGGGTGGCGGCGCGCGTGTGGGACGCGGTGAGGAGTGGGCTGTTCCGGGTTAGGGTCTGTGGGAGGTCTAGACCCCGGACTCCGCCTCTCCCATGGGGAGCCATCCTCCCGACTGTCTTTTTCTCTCTTATCTCCCGTAGGCCTTGAGCCTGTGCAATTATTTCGAGAGTCAAAATGTGGATTTCCGAGGCAAGAAGGTGATTGAACTGGGTGCGGGGACAGGCATCGTGGGGATCTTGGCAGCGCTGCAGGGTGCGTAACCTGGCTTTGAGGCAGGAGAGAGTGGGGACCCAGGGGCGGGGAGAAACAGGCACTTCGTGGATCTTTGGGGACGGGGACTACTTTGGACCCAGTCCAACCCCTTCTTTTTAAGAAACTTTTAAAATTTGTTTTTAAAAAGTTGTTTTTTTTTTTTTTTTTTTGAGACGGAGTTTCGTTCTTGTTACCCAGGCTGGAGTGCAATGGGGCGATCTCGGCTCCCTGCAACCTCCGCCTCCTGGGTTCAGGCAATTCTCCTGCCTCAGCCTCCTGAGTAGCTGGGATTACAGGCACGTGCCACCATGCCCAGCTAATTTTTTGTATTTTTAGTAGAGACGGGGTTTCACCATGTTGACCAGGATGGTCTCGATCTCTTGACCTCATGATCCGCCCGCCTTGGCCTCCCAAAGTGCTGGGATTACAGGCTTGAGCCACCGCGCCCGGCCTTAAAAAGTTTTGTTTACCAGACAGCGCGAATTGCCTGTCAAAGCACCTAGGGTGGGAGACTGGGGAGGGCAGGAAATAAAACTCAGGTAGGCTTTATAGGAGTTGTTTTATCATGTTGCTTTTTTTTTTTTTTTTTTGAGAGACGAAGTCTCAGTCTATCGCCCAGGCTGGAGTGCAGTGGCACGATTCCCACTCAATGCAACCATGGTCTCCTGAGTTCAAGCTATACTCATGCCTTAGCCTTCCAAGTAGCTGGTATTACAGGTGTGTGCTGCCATACCCAGGTAACTTTTGTAGTTTTAGTTAGAAGATAGGGTTTCGCCATGTTGGTCAGGCTGATCTCAAACTCCTGACCTCAGGTGATCCAACGGCCTCGGGAGGTGCCTGGGATTACAAGTGTGAGCCACTGTACCTGGCCTTGTATTGCTCTCTGTGATATCACGAAGAATGCTGTCACTTAAAAGCTCCTTGGCTTTGGACATGGTCTTCTGTCAACATACACATATGGGGATACTCCGTAGGGAGACTCGCGGACATTAAACTTCATGAGTGCTTTATAACTTTATTATGAATATGTTTCAGATTCCATTCCTAGGAAAAACAAGCTTATGAGTTTCCAAGGGTTAGGATGTGTTTTGTAGGAAGCGGAGGTAGGAATTAGACGCTGCAGACTTGGAAAAGGAAAAGGTAAGGAAAAATTTGCTTCTGTTTTGTCAACAACCAAAAACTACAGAGGAAACAGTTTCACAAATTATAATCTAATGGGCAGACAAAAACTTCAAACTGAAAGCACTCATTTAAAAAATTCTTACAATGTCATCTGCCTAGGGATGCAAATTAACACGTCTCTGTTCATAGGGACAGAACTAGGTCATATTAAGGGAAGTCGAGCCAGGCGTGGTGGCTCACACCTGTAATCCCAACACTTTGGAAGGCCGAGGTGGGTGGATCACTTAAGGTCAGGAGTTTGAGACCAGCCTGACCAATAATGGTGAAACCCCATCCCTACTAAACATACAAAATTAGCCAGGTGTGGCGGTGTATGCCTGTAATCCCAGTTACTTGGGAGGCTAAGGTAGGAGAGTTGCTTGAACCTAGAAGATGGTGATTGCAGTGAGCCAAGATTATGCCATTACATTCCAGCCTGGGCAGCAGGAGCAAAAATCTGTCTCAAAAAAAAAAAAAAAAAGAGAAATCTTCCTAGAGGCAGACATTCATTCTTCTATTCATTCAACCAAAATGTATGTCAAGTCCCCTATGTACCAAGAATCATGCCAGGTTTTGGGGATTCAACAATGCATAAGACAGATTTTCTCTTCCCACTGAGCTTATGGTCTAGTGAGGGAGACAGAGGACGATGCCATAGAACAAGAACTCTGGCGAGGTGTGCATGGAGCCTGTGGACATGCTCTGTCCATGTCTACCATGACTCCCTGGGAAGCCATCAAGGGAAGCTCTCTCAGGTGAGAAGGAGGTGAACAGTGTGAACACAACAGGCTCAGAAACAGTGGAGGGTGCCAACAGCAGTTTTTGCATGAAGCATGGGTGGATGCAGGCAGTTATAGTTATCCTAAAAAAGGAGAGAAAAGGCATGCAGCATTGATGGGAACACTGGCTTCACTTGTTTCCAGGCTGGCTTCTTCTTCTTTGCCCCCTATTTAGCTGTAAAGTCAGAAAGCTGGATGTCATCTCACTTTCTCCCCTCACGTTCCAGCAATCACCCAGTCCTATGAGTTATATGTTCTTTTTTATCTTTCTTTTTAAATTTTTTTATTTTTTTGAGATGGAGTTTCACTCTATCACTAGGCTGGAGAGTAATGACATGATTTCGGCTCACCTCCTGGATTCAAATGATTCTCCTGCCTCAGCCTCCCGAGTAGCTGGGATTACAGGCCTGTGCCACCACGCCCAGCTAACTTTGTGTTTTTAGTAGGGACAGGGTTTCTCTGTGTTGGTCAGGTTGGTCTTAAACTCCCAACCTCAGGTGATCTGCCTGCTTCGGCCTCCCAAAGTGCTGGGATTACAGGTGTGAGCCACCATGCCCCATCCGGCCTTCTGTTTTTTCTTTCTTTCTTTTTTTTTTTAAGATGGAGTTTCATTCTTCTTGCCTAGGCTGGAGTGCAATGGTGTGATCTCGGCTCACCGTAACCTCTCTGCCTCCTGGGTTCAAGCGATTCTCCTGCCTCCCGAGTAGCTGGGATTACAGTTGTGCGCCACCATGCCTCACTAATTTTTATATTTTTAGTAGAGACGGAGTTTCACCATGTTGGCCAGGCTGGTCTTGAACTTCTGGCCTCAAGTGATCCAGCCTCCTTAGCCTCCCAAAGTATTGGGATTACAGGCGTGAGCCACTACACCTAGCCAGGTTATATGCTCTTAATACTTCCCCAGTTGTCTGCTCCTCTTTTCATCATCTCTAGTTCAGGCCACTGGCATCTCTTGCCTGGATTTTCACATGTGCCTTCAAGCTTCTTCATGGGGAAGTGTGACATGCTCAACTAGATCTTGTGACCTTCTAGATCTAGACTTTGTGACCTTCTCCCACCAAACCCATTTCTCCCTCAGACTTCCCTATCTCAGTGAATCAAACCACTGTGCACCCAATGGGAAACCTAGACATCACGGCCCTCTTTCTCACCCTCATGTCCATTATTCAATCTGTCCTCTAAAAGTCTCTTGAATCCCCATGTCTTTCTGTCTCTACTGACAGTTCCGCAGTCCAAGCCATCGCAATCACTTGCCTGGGCTACTGCAACAGTCACATCGGTCTTCCTGCTTTGACCCCTTGTCCCCATCTAGACCTCTGCGCTTCCACCCAGTGGTCAGAGTGATCTTTTCAAAATAAAACTGTAATCATGTACTCCCTCCCCAAATCTTTCAATGGCTTCTTATTGCTTTCAGGATAGAACCAACACCCATGGCATGGGCTCCCAAGTCCTACCTCTCTCTTTCTGTGCCTCTTCCTCTCTTGTTTTTCTTTGGCTGCCTATTTTTTTTTTTTTTTTGACACGGAGTTTCGCTCTTGTCACCCAGGCTGGAGTGCAATGGCGCGATCTCGGCTCACCGCAACCTCCGCCTCCTGGGTTCAGGCAATTCTCCTGCCTCAGCCTCCTGAGTAGCTGGGATTACAGGCACGCGCCACCATGCCCAGCTAATTTTTTGTATCTTTAGTAGAGACGGGGTTTCACCATGTTGACCAGGATGGTCTCGATCTCTTGACCTCGTGATCCACCTGCCTCGGCCTCCCAAAGTGCTGGGATTACAGGCTTGAGCCACCGTCTTTGGCTGCCTATTGCCCGTCCATCAGTTCCTCAAACCTACTCTGATGTTCCCTTCCTTGGGGACTTCACACAGGCTATACTTTCCGTCTGAAATTTTTCGCCATCTGCTTAATGCATATGCAACCCTCCTTCCCCAGCTGAGACATCACTTCGAAGGGAAGGCCTCCATGGTACTCCCACCCTAGGTTAGCTTAGCCCCTCCTAGTGCATGCACAGCTGTGCTACCTGGGCTAATGTTAACTTTGTTACCATTGACCTTAGGTGGGTCCTAAGTGCTTCCTAGCTAGCCCAGTACATTCTCTTGTCCACCTTTTCTGCCACTCTTCTGAACAAATGTTTCTTACCTTCTTATTCCTCCAAACTTCAAATGCCTTCTCTGCTATCTTCACCCTTACCTGATGACTTTGTTTCCTGTCTCTCTCTCTGTCTCTCTCTTTTTTTTTTTGAGATAGAGTCTTACTCTGTTGCCCAGGCTGGAGTAAGTAGCTCAATCTTGGTTCATTGCAACTTCCACCTCCCAGGTTCAAGTGATTCTTCTGCTTTAGCCCCCGCGAGTAGCTGGGATTATAGGCACATGCCACCACGCCTGGCTCATTTTTGTGTTTTTAGTAGAGATGGGGTTTCACCATGTTGGCCAGGCTGGTCATGAACTCCTGACTTCAGGTGATCCACCTGCCTCGGCCTCCAATAGTGCTGGAATCATAGGCATGAGCGACTGCGCCAAGCCTGTTTCCTATCTCTAATAATTGCTTTCTGTTTTCTCAGAAAATGTCCACATAATATTCCTATCACAGCATCTACTTACATAACTGCATCTGCATCTGTGTGCAGTGCCTTCTCTTCTGTCACCATGGATGAACACACTGTGCTAGCTAAGGTCAAGCCCCACACTTGTCACAGACCCCAAACCTTTCTGCCTACTCAAAGACATTGTTCCAGCAATGCCCACCCTCTCTCCCCTGCATTCTCAGTTTTTCCTTTTCTTTGGATCATTCCATATTTAGTAATATATAGAATATAAAAATGCATACAAATATGCTATAATTTCTCCTATTTCAGAAGAAAAACCTCTTGATCCTACATTTCCCTTCAGCTACCACTCCATTTCTATGCTCCACTTTAAAACAAAACTCAAAAGAGTTAATATTCAGTGTCTCTAGTCCTCTCCTCTTATTCTTTCCTTAAGCCATTCCAATTAGATTTTTACTCCACCGTGCCCCTTTCAATCCAGTTGCTCTAGTTAAGGTTGTGAGCTTCATTTCCAACTCTAGGTTGTTAAACGCATGAGTCAGTTATCAGCCTACCTTTGTTGACGTTGCATTTGATGCTGACACTCCCTCCTCTTTGGAATACTTCCTTTGGTTTACAGGGTACCACGCTTCTGGTTTCTGCTTACCTGGCAGGCCCTCCCTGTCTATATTCTTTTGGTGGTTCTTTTTCTTTTTCTTTTACAGGATTGGTACAAAAGTATTCTTGGTTCTTTTTCATCTCCACAACTGAAAATGTGAGTACCCCAGGGCTCAGGGGCAGTCCTTTCATCCCCTCCTCTCTTGTCTCCCTCACTCCTGAGCAGCCCATCACCTCATGGCTTTAAATGCCCTGTAGGTGATCATGACTCTAAGACCATCCCATTTCTATCTCCAGACTTGTTTGCATAACCTAGTACCTACTCATTACCTTCATGTGGTTGTCTGATGTGATGTAGATGTCCATTTCAGATTTAATGTGCCCAGAAAATGAACTCATGATCTTCCTGTTCAAACCGCTCCTACAGCAACCTTCCTCATCTAAATGAGTAGCAATTTCGTCTTCCTGTTGGTCAGGCAAAACATCTGGAAACCATCCTGAGCTTTTTTTTTTTGAGACAGGGTCTTGCTCTGTTGCCCAGGCTGGAGTGAAAGTGGCGCAATCATGGCTCCCTGCAGCCGCGACTTCTCTCCCTCCAAGGCTCAAGTGATCTTCCTACCTCAGCCTTCAGAGTAGCTGGGACTACAGGCATGTGCCACCACACCCAGCTAATTTTTGTATTTTTTGTAGAGATGGGGTTTTGTCATGTTGCCCAGGCTGGTCTCAAACTCCTGGACTCAAGCAATCATCCTGCATCGGCCTCCCAAAGTGCTGGGATTACAGGTGTGAGCCACTGTGCCTACCCTGTCCCAAGCTTTTCTCTCTGATATTTCATATCCAATCTGTTGTCAAATCCTGTTGACTCTGCCTTCAAAATATATTCAGGATCTGACCATTTCTTAGCCATTGCGACTGCCCTGGTGTAAACCATCATCATCTCTCACCTGGGTCATCACCATCACCTCCTAACTGGTCTCCTTGCTTCTGACCTTGCCCTCCTGTACTCTTCTCATCATAGCAGCCAGCATGCTCCTCTTATAGCAGGCCAGCGTGTGCCATTCTTCATTTAAAATTCTCCCATAGCTTCCCATGTCATTGAGACTAAAAGCTACATTTCTCAGTGTCCTTACAGTACCCTGATTACGATCTAATCTCTACTATTGTTCCCCTTCCTCATGCTGCTCCAGCCACTGGCCTTCCTGCTGTTCCTTATACCTGTCAGGTACACTCCTGCTTCAGGGTCTCTGCATTTGCTGGTCTGTCACTAGGTAGACTCAACATGAGAGATCCACGTGGTTTGCTTCATTGCTGCCTTTAGATCTTTGCTCAAATATAATCTCCTCAGTGAGGCTTTGTCCAGCGCTCAATTTAAAATTACGTTCAGGGTGCCACGACTTTGTCCTCTATGCCCTAAGGTTTCCGGACCTTCCAGGTAGGAGCTAAGAACCCTTGGTTGGTCCCTCTAACTTGCATTTCTCCCCATCCCTCAAACAATTCTTATTCTCCTTCCCTGTTTGATGCTTCACTGTGACATATATTACCATCTGATGTACAGTGTATTTTATTTTATTTATTTTGTTTGCTGTTATTTTCTGTTTCTTGCCACTGGAGCATAAGCTCCGTGAGGGGGGATTCTTGTCTTCGTGGTTCATCTTTATGTTCTCAGCACCTGACATATAATAAATATGAATGAATGAATGAATTCCTAGTACATCTTGCTTTTCTTTCTATCATAGTTATTATGATTATGATGCAGTACCTAGTGTGTCTCTACCTCTAGAATGAAACAAAGAAACCTGCATTTTTGGCCTGGCGCGGTGCTCACGCCTGCAATCCCAGCACTTTGGGAGGCTGAGGCAGGCGGATCACTTGAGGTCAGGAGTTGGAGACCAGCTTTGCTGGCCAAGATGGTGAAACCCCATATCTACTAAAAACAAAAATACAAAAATTAGCCAGGCGTGGTGGTGGGCGCCTGTAATCCCAGCTATTCAGGAGGCTGAGGCAGGAGAATTGCTTAAATCCAGGAGGCAGAGGTTGCAGTGAGCTGAGATCATGCCACTGCACTCCAGCCTGGCAACAGAGCGATATTCCCTCTCAAAAAAAAAAAAAAAAAAAAAAGCAAGCTGTGTTTTTGTCTTGCTCACCTTATATCCCCAGCACTTAGTAGGTGCTCCAAATATATCTTTGCTATATGAATGCAGCTTTCTGTGGTGCTAATCTGAACATCTTCACCCCACTTCTGCCTTTAAATCCTATTGCCCTCAGTACCAAACCTGAATCTCCTTAGCATGTCATAATCAGCTTCCCCTTGTCTCAAGTCTTGACACTTTTCTATCCCTTCCACATCTAAGATCCAGCCTTTCGTGAATATGCCATGCTCTCTCACTTTCAGGCCTTTGTACTCACTGTTCTCTTCTTGGAAAGCTCCACCTGACTAACTCCTACTTATCCTTTAGGGCTCAGCTGAGGTCACATTTTCTGGGAAGATTTCCAGACCCTTAAGGTGAGCTTGTGTCAGTGGGGGTGGGGGCAGAGCCCAACTCCAGCTTAGTCCTGCCCAGGCTTCTGCTGACATCTGATTGTTGTGTGTTGGCCACAGAGGTTGAAGATTAGCTCAGAGAGAATGTTGATGATGTAGAATGTAGAGTAATGAGAATGGCAGTGAGCGAAATGGAGATTGAGGCAACTGAAACCCAGTGTGAGCTCTGGGCTGTCAAGACATTGTCCTCTATGCCCTGAGGTCTCTGGATTTTCCAGGCAGGAGCCAAGAACCCTTGGTTGGTCCCTCTGACTTGATTTCCTCATTCCTCTCTCTCAGGGGGGGATGTTACCATCACTGACCTGCCCCTGGCCCTAGAACAGATCCAGGGCAACGTCCAGGCCAATGTGCCAGCTGGAGCCCAGGCCCAGGTGCGTGCCTTGTCCTGGGGGATTGACCACCATGTCTTCCCTGGCGACTATGACCTGGTGCTGGGGGCTGATATCGTGTACCTGGAACCCACCTTCCCACTGCTGCTGGGGACCCTCCAACACCTGTGCAGGCCCCATGGCACCATCTATCTGGCCTCCAAGATGAGAGAGGAGCACGGGACGGAGAGCTTCTTTCAGCACCTCCTGCCCCAGCATTTCCAACTGGAGCTGGCTCAGCGGGATGAGGATGAAAATGTCAACATCTATAGGGCCAGGCACAGGGAACCAAGACCTGCTTGACGTCGCTCCTGCTGTTCTTCTCCCTCTCTTGCCCTAATGAAGGAACTGTGTATCTCAGAAACCATATTTCCAGAGCCACAAACATGACCAAAAAAGGATGGATTTCCCTGGCCTCTTCACTTTCCTCCTTCCCTCTGCCCAGTTCTCTTGGGCAGGTGCAGTGAGGTGCCTGCTTACAAGGAATCCCAGAGCTCTGGCAGCACTAGTGTTAGAACACCAAGGAGGTTCCAGCTCCTGTTCTCAGAGGAGGAGGATGGTAGTGTATCCAGGATTTTTAGATGGTAAGGGAGGTATATGGGATGTGAGAGCAGTGGTTGTAGAGAGACCATCACTGATCACTTCCATTGCCATTGCTATTTATACAGAATGGACTTTAAAAATTATATGGAATTTTTCTTCTTTTTTTTGAGACAGGGTCTCACTCTCGCCCAGGCTGGAGTGCAGTCACTGCAGCCTCAACCTCCCAAGGCCCAGATGATCCTTCTGCCTCAGCTACCAAGTAGCTGGGACTACAGGCATGCGCCATCATGCCTGGCTAATTCTTGTATTTTCAGTAGAGACAGGGTTTCGCCATGTTGCCCAGGCTGGTCTCAAACTCTTGGGCTCAAGTGATCCACTTGCCTTGGCCTCCCAAAGTGCTGGGATTACAGCCACGGGCCACTGTGCTTGGCCAGGATTTTTTTTTTTTTTAAAGAAAGAATTAAGCCTTAAATATCTCTTGTGCAAGAACTCAGCTTTTGCTCAGGAGCTGCGAAGGAAGAAGTCTCATACCACCCGTTTTCTGGTTTTCAGAGATAGAGTCTTGTGGGACCATGGCTCTGAGTCAAGTCCTCTGAGCTCCGAAGCTAAGGCTGCAGAGCTGTCCTTTACAGTTTCTTCATGCTTTTCAGAGCTAGAGCCTTGATCACAGAACATCATGCTGTGGACCAAAAAGGATGGATTTTAGTACTTAGTACTGGACTGAATACTAAGTTCTTTTCATCTTTGATTTTTCTTTAGCTTCATCAGTCCTTTCTTCAGAATCTTGAATTCCCTGAAGCCTAACACACTTCCTAATGTGTTTTGCCTTCACCTCTTTTCTTTCCCACACTGGTACTTCTGGTTGGGGCTCTTTACTTACTGCTTAGGCACATAGTCACCTTCTCTGGACTCTCTGCCTCCATGCCTTCTCCTTCAGTGCATTCTGCAAACTCTCGTGATCTTCCAAAATTAGCTCTGATTAGCTTTCACTGCCTATAGAAGCAAGAACAAACTCCTCTGCTTGGTACTTAGTCTGTGTCCATGTGATCCCAAATTGCCTTTCTACTACACCTCCTACTCCTTTGCTACATGTTTTGGACCTCTTTTAGTCTCCATATTAGATATATAAGACTAAATCCACACTAAAGTTTCCTAACTTCTTTCTCACTCTTTATGATAATCCTCTGCCTGAAAGGCTATTGCCACCTGTCAAAATCTTCATTATTCTTTGTGTCTTTCCTGAGCCTCTTGCTTGGATGTGATTTATTTCTCCCTGAGACCCTTTAACTGTTTGTTCATCTTGTGGGATCTTACTTTGTCTTGCATGGACACTTGTGATTATTCTCATTTTCTCACCGTTAAATTACCTTAGAGGGTAGAACTGTGGTTTACTCATCTCTAATCCCCTGAGGCCTAACACAGTTCCTGGCCCACAACAGGTGTTCAACAGATACTGGGTTCATTCAACAAATATTTACTCGCTTTGTTAAATGGACTCCACTCCTGCTTTCCAAGGTGAGCTTGGACAAATTCCTGAACCCATCCACCAATCTCACAAGTTTGTTGTGAGTCACAGATGGATAATGAATATAAACACACATTGAAAATAAACACAAAATGTTACCCACATTTTTTGTGTTGTTGTTTTGTGACAACTTTATTTCTTGGTTTCCGTTATTTTACCTATGGTGGGAGGTGCCGGGGGGCGGGGTAATTCCCGTATGAAACGTGTAGTGTAAAGAAATCAAGTAGGCCGGGCGCTGTGGCTCACGCCTCTAATCCCAGCACTTTGGGAGGCCGAGGCGGGTGGATCACGAGGTCAAGAGATCGAGACCATCTTGGTCAACAAAGTGAAACCCCGTCTCTACTAAAAATACAAAAATTAGCTGGGCATGGTGGTGCGCGCCTGTAGTCCCAGCTACTCGGGAGGCTGAGGCAGGAGAATTGCTTGAACCCAGAAGACGGAGGTTGCGGTGAGCTGAGATTGTGCCATTGCACTCCAGTCTGGGTAACAACAGCGAAACTCCGTCTCAAAAAAAAGAAAAAGAAAGAAAGAAAAGAAAAGAAATCAAGTAGAAGAGGGAATTGTGTACCTCCAGCCAGCAGGTGGCACCATCTTCGTTTGGTGCGTTCCGGTGGAAAATATTGGCCCTTCCGCCGCGCCGTAGGTGTGTCGCCTCACCAGTGCGCCCAGAGGAGGGAGTGTACTGCCGACCGGGAGATGTGGATGCTGCGGTCACTGCGCGTGTTCCTCCTGGTCGCGCGGACCGGGAGCCACCCGGTGAGATGGCCTGGTCCTTTCCCTTACTCCCAGTCCCATGTGACTCCATCCCACCTTCCCGACAGTGTTGCCTCTGCCCCGTCCAGTCCCAGTGCATCCCTCCTTTCCACACTTTCCGCTCCCTAAAGTCTTCTCCCTGCCCTTGTGCTCTCCACCCGCTGGAGTTCGCTTCTTCCTGCTACTCGTCCCTTTCTTACCCCATCCAGGCCGGGTCCCTTCTGCGTCAGTCGCCCCAGCCACCGCACACATTTCATGCTGGGCCATGTCTGTCTGCCTCGGCCTCCAGCAAGGAGCTCCTCATGAAACTGCGGCGGAAAACAGGCTACTCTTTTGTAAATTGCAAGAAAGCTCTGGAGACTTGTGGCGAGGACCTCAAACAGGTGTGTGTGTGTGTAGGGGTGCAGGGCGGAGTACTAGAGCTCCACCTCAGACTCTTGGGGCGGTCAGGCTAGGGAGCATAAAAGACCTGCTCTCCAGTGTCAATAATGACACAGCCATCGGTGGAAATCTGGGTTAAATGACAACCTTGGCTTTGACATTGTCTTATTTGGAAGCAATTGAGTATCTTAGGATTAACAAACCCTATTGCATGCAAGACTGTTAAGGTGTTTTTTGTTGCCTCGAGCTGAAAGAGTTTGTGCGAGCTTTGGAGTCAGACCCTTAAGGAGTCAAATTTTGGTGCCATCACACTAACTGTCTGACTTTACACATTTTAATCTTTCAGAGTTGGGTAGTTTTCGTCTGTACAGCCATGCATCTCTTAACTATGAAGATACATTCTGAGAAATGCGTCATTAGGAGATTTTGGCTTATGCATGTCATAAAGTACTTACACAAACCTAGATGGTACAGTGTACTACAACCTAGGCTATATGGAATAGCCAGTTGCTCCTGGGGTACAAGCCTTTACAGATTGTTACTGGACTGAATAAGCAATTGTAACACAGTTGTAATATGTATCTAAACATAGAAAAAGTACAGTAAATAGGTATAAAAGATGAAAAATGTTACATCTCCTTAGGGAACTTATGTGTGGAGCTTGCAGGACTGGAAGTTGCTGTGGGTGAATGAGTGAGTGGTGAGTGAATGAAGGCCTTAGGACACTACGGTATACTACAGTAGACTTTATAAACACAGTACATGTAGGCTACATTAAATTTATAGGAAATTTTTTTTCTTCAATCGTAAATTAACCTTGATGTAACATTTTTCTTTTGTAAACTTTATTTTTATTTTTTTTACCAAGAACATCAGCAAATGGGATATTTTATAAACTGTTAACATGTTTTAAACTTTTGGACCCTTGTAATAGTGTAAAACACATATTGTACAGCTGTGCCAAAATATTTTTCTTTATGCACCTATTCTATGAGCTTTTCTCTGTTTTAAAAATTTTAAACTTTTTTTAACTTAAAAAGTTGTTTCGTTAAAAACTGAGACACGGAGGAATGATCCAAGATGGCTGATCGCTAACATCTCGGGATTGCAGCTCCCAGTGAAAGCGCAGAGAACGAGAGGACGCCACACTTTCAGACAAATTTTTGTCGCTCACGGAGCAGAAGATTCCCAGTGGAGGAGTGCACGGGTTGCCAGCGCGACTCTTGTGGCCGGCGCAGCGGTTTTGCCAGCACCTCGGTGTGGCAGCTCTTGGTGCAGAGTAAACGGGACTGGTTCCCCTTCTGACCGAGGTTTGGAGGAGCTGCACGGGTCGCCAGCATGACTCCTGTGGCCAGCGCAGTGGTTTTGCCAGCACCTTGGCGTGGCAGCACTTGGTGCAGAGTAAATGGGACTGGTTCCCCTTCTGACCGAGGTTTGGAGCTCGGGGAAGGCAGAGTAGCCTATTATAGACTCAAGAAGGAAGCCAGACTGGAGATTCCTGGGCAGAAAAGCACCATCAGCCTTAACGCCGCTGTTTTGGCCGGTTGCTCATATTTTGGCCCTGGGAATTAACAACTTGGACATCCACTCAGAGACCTAATTTGAAAGTTGGTAATTACAACGACGACAGGTGGATAAATTTACAATGATGGGAAGAAACCAGCATAAAAAGGCTGAGAATACTCAAAATCAGAATGCCTCTCCCTCTACAGAGGATCACAGTTCTTCATCAACAAGGGAACAAGGCTTGATGGAGAACGAGCGCATCCCATTAACAGAATCAGGCTTCAGAAGATGGATAATAAGAAACTTCTGTGAGTTAAAAGAACATGTAGCCCAATGTAAAGAAACTAACAACTTTGAAAAAAGGTTTGACGAAATCCTAATGAGAATAGACAACTTAGAGAGGAATATAAATGAATTAATGGAACTGAAGAATACAATGCAGGAACTCTGAGAAGTATGCACAGGTTTAAACACTCGAATTGTTCAAGCAGAAGAAAGGATATCAGAGGTCGAAGTCCAACTTAATGAAATAAAACAAGAAGGCAAGATTAGAGAAAAAAAGGATAAAAAGGAATGAGCAAAGTCTCCAATAAATGTGGGACTATGTGAAAAGACCAAATTTACGTTTGATAGGTGTACATGAATGCGACGGAGAGAATGAATCCAAGCTGGAAAATACTCTTCAGGATATTATTCAGGAAAATTTTCCTAAACTAGCAAAGCAAGACAATATTCAACCCCAGGTAATATAGAGAACACCACAAAGATATTCCTCAAGAAGAGCAACCCCAAGGCACATAATCGTTAGATTCACCAGGGTTGAAATAAAGGAGAAATTACTAAGGGCAGCCAGAGAGAAAGGTCAGGTTAATTACAAAGGGATGCCTACAGACTTACAGCAGATCTCTCAGCAGAAACTCTACAAGCCAGAAGAGAGTGGGGGCCAATATTCAACATCATCAAAGAACAGAACTTTCAGCCCAGAATTTCATATCCAGCCAAACTAAGCTTCACAACTGAAGGAAAAATAAAATCTTTTATGAACAAGCAAGTACTCAGAGATTTTATTACCACCAGGTCTGCTTTACAAGAGCTTCTGAAAGAAACATTACACATAGAAAAAAACAACCAGTATCAGCCTTTCTAAAAATATACCAAAAAGTAAAGAGCATCAACATAAAGAAGAATTTACATCAACGAATGGATAAAACAGCCAGTTAACATCAAATGGCAGTAATCCTAAATTTAAATCGACTAAATCCCCCAATCAAAAGATACAGCCAAAACCCAACGGCATGTTACATCCACACCCATTTCACATGCAAGGATACACAAAGACTCAAAGCGATGGAGAAAGATTTACCAACCAAATGGAGAGGAAAAATAAATAAATAAAAAGCAGGAGTTGCAATTCTCGTATCAGATAAAATAGATTTTAAAGCAACAAAGATATAGTGGTAAAAGGATCAATGCAACAACAAGAGCTAACGATCCTAACACCCAGATACATAGAGACTTAGACTAAATGAGACAGAAAATTAATAAGGATATCCAGGACTTGAACTCAGATCCGGAACAAGTAAACTTAATAAATATTTATAGAGCTCTCCACTTTAAATACACAAAATATACATTCTTATCAATACCACATCACACCTACTCATAGGTTCAAATGAAATATTGATTGGCCATTATTAATACCCATTTTTTTTTTAAGAATAAAGCAACATTTCCTTTCTCTCTTCCTCTTTCTTCCTCTCCTTCACTCCTTTTTTTTCTTTCCTTCTCTCAAAGAAAAAAAGAAATCAACTTGTAGACCTGTAGATCCAGGTCGGCAATGTCTCTCTCATTGCCTGATTTCCTTCCTTCCCTTCTCTCCCTCCCTCCCTCCCTCCCTCCCTTCCTCCTTTCCTCCCTTCCTAAAAAAATTAATTAATTAATTAAAAAAAAAAACTGAGACACTAACACATACAACTTAGGCCTACCTAGGAGCAGGGTCATCAATAACACTGTGTTCCACTTCCACATCTTGTCCCGCTGGAAGGTCTTCAGGGGCACTAACAGTCATGGATCATCATCTCCTGTGATAACAATGTTCTCTTTTGGAATACCTCCTGAAGGACCTGCCTGAAGCCGTTTCACTGTCAATCTTTTTTTTTTTTGAGATGGAGTCTTGCTTTGTTACACAGGTTGGAGTGCAGTGGTGGCACAATTAATCTTGGCTCACTGCAACCTCCGCCTCCTGGGTTCAAGAGAATCTCTTGCCTCAGCCTTCTGAGTAGCTGAGACTACAGGTGTGCGCCACCACACCTGGGTAATTTTTGCATTTGTAGTAAAGACAGGGTTTCACCATGTTGGCCAGGCTGGATTTGAACTCCTGGCCTCAAGTGATACACCTGACTCAGTCTCCCAAAGTGCTAGGATTACAGGTGTGAGCCACTGTGCCCAGACTAAATTGTTTTTTTAATAAGTTGGAGTACACTCTGACATAACAATAAAGCACATAGTATAGTAAATACATAAGACAGTAACATAGTTGTTAATTATTGTTTCAAGTATCATGTACTGTATGTGATTGTGCATGCTATGCTTTAATAAGACTGGCAGCACAGTTTTCTTTACACTAGCATTGCCACAAACATGTAGGTAATACATTGCCCTGCAATGTTAGGAGGCCCACAGTGTCACTAGACAGTAGGAATTTTTCAGCTCCATTATAATCTTATGGGACCATCATCATATGTGCAGTCCATCATTGCCGGAAATATTGTTATGTAGTACTTAACTGTATAAAGAATATACAACTGTGTGCCCCATAGGATTCTTGTGAAGATTAAATTGATCCAAGGCACCAGTTATAATAATACTGGATATTTAGCATTTAGTGGTAGGTAGGCTGCCAATAAATGATAGATTACTTTAGTTTCTATTAGAGAATTTAGGGGAAGCAGAATCAGGAAACCTGAGCATATCTTAGAACTATATGTAGTTCTAAATTCTGTGACTTTGTTGTCTGCTCTTTTTCTTCTCAATATATAGGCAGAGATCTGGCTCCACAAGCAGGCCCAGAAGGAGGGCTGGAGCAAAGCTGCCAAGCTCCAAGGGAGGAAGACCAAAGAAGGCCTGATTGGACTGTTGCAGGAAGGAAACATAACTGTATTAGTAGAGGTGAGTTGTTGGAAATTCCAGACACCAAGAACAACGTCCCTTGGGTGTAAAGCTTGTAGTAGGCCCTTTATATTCTTGAAAAAGAAATCTGTTTGAGAACCATAAAGGGTAGTTGAAGTTAAACTCATGAAACCTCTGGTATTAGTTACAAATTCATTTCAGTATAGAAATGTACTGGTGTGTTGATGAGAAATGGCCTGCAGTCTAGAATATTACTCCTGAATGTGAGTCTGGTGCAGCCTTACACTTTGTCACTTATTTTTTCCTGGAACAGTTAGATTACAAAGTTAATTATATTAATTGTTGCTGAATAGAGAGAAGCTATTTTAGAGGAGCTTTTGGGGCCATAATTGGTGAAGAATCAGATGTGGATTAGTTTAGAGTGAGAGATGGGGATAAACAATGTAATAGCACAAGTGGTTTGGGGTTGAAGGGGCTGGAGAATGAGGTGATGATGGTCTGCAGCCATAGATGAGTGGTGAACTTGTGGTGAGTCCTTCAGGACATTATTGAACCATCCTCTGAATATACAGGCTATTGCTAACTCACTGGCCCAGCATGAATCACTTCATTCTGTTTCAAACTAGCAGAGGAACTGTAGCTTTAAATTTTTGGAGTCATTTTTTTTCAGTTTAGTTTGCAGCTTATTCTCTCAGTATCTTGATTTACTCTCCAGCCTTAAGGCACTTTTGGAAACTATCATTAAACAGCTTATACAGCAACATCAATTTGTTCCTGCAGGTAAACTGTGAGACGGATTTTGTTTCTAGAAATTTAAAATTTCAACAGTTGGTCCAGCAAGTAGCCCTTGGAACCATGATGCATTGTCAGAACTTAAAGGATCAACTGTCTACATACAGTAAAGTGAGTTTGGGGTTTGTCTCCAGTATGCTGAATTTGCTCTCCTCTTTGGGTCTTTGCTGTTCCTTTTTTAGACATTCTCATGTCTCATTCCCTTCTTATTGCTGCTTAAATGCTATCTCTTTGCACAGGATTACCCTTTTCCCTGTTGCTATATCCCCTTATCGTGCTTCATTTAAAATTTTTTGTTATGGTGCTTATATATTACATTTTAATTTACCTATATGTTATCTGCCTTCCCTTAAAGAACTTAACCTTTAAGAAGCGGGGAATTTGTCTTTTCACTACTTGGTGAAAGAGAATTGGGCCCACTACTTAGTTGGAGCTTAATAAATCTTTTTCAGATGAATGAATGAATGAATGCATGCATGCATGCATGCCAGTGGAATGAATTGAGTTAGCTACATCAAGTGAAGCCATCTGAGGCTTTGTATTTATACATTTGGAATGGTCTTTTTTTTGTCTTTTTGAGATAAGGTCTCACTCTGTCGCCCAGGCTAAAGTACAGTGGTGCAGTCTCAGCTCACTGCAGCCTCTGGTGCAGGGTTCAAGCGATTCTCCTGCTTCAGACTCCTGAGTAGCTGGGATTACAGGTGCCTGTCACAGTGCCGGGCTAAATTTTTATTTATTTTGAGATGGAGTTTCACTCTTGTTGCCTAGGCTGGAGTGCAACAGCATGATCTTGGCTCACCACAACCTCCGCCTCTCAGGTTCAAGTGATTCTCCTTCTTCAGCCTCCCAAGCAGCTGGGATTACAGGCATGCGCCACCATGCCTGGCTAATTTTTTGTTTTTAGTAGAGATGGGGTTTCTCCATGTTGGTCATGCTGGTCTCGAACTCCCAACCTCAGGTGATCCGCCCACGTCAGTCTCCCAAAGTGCTAGGATTATAGGCATGAGCCACCATGCCCAGCGTGGAATGGTCTTAGGAAAGAATTTCTAAATAAAGAGATTGGAAAAGGCACAATTTAGGAAAATAAGCATATTCTTATCCATAGAGGCATCAAAGAAGGAATTATATCATTCTGCCTTTGACTCAGGCTTATTGCCGAGGCAAAAATGAATCAACCACTCACAGTAATTTTTTTGAGTTTATTACCAACTTTTTTATCTTCTTCTTTATCCTTCTCTTGAGATGTCTTGGTAAATGTTAATTGTTATTGACATTACGTAGTCATATGGAAAACAATGATAAAGTTTTTTTTTTATTTTTTGTTTTTTTTGAGACAGAGTTTCACTCTTGTTGCCCAGGCTGGAGTGCAATGACACAATCTTGGCTCACTGCCACCTCTGCCTCCTGGGTTCAAATGATTCTCCTGCCTCAGCCTCCCAAGTAGCTGGGATTACAGACATGTGCCACCACGTCCAGCTAATTTTGTATTTTTAGTGGAGAGTTTCTCCATGTTGGTCAGGCTGGTCTCAAACTCCTGACCTCAGGTGATCCACCCACATTGGCCTTCCAAAGTGCTGGGATTATAGGTGTGAGCCACTGCACCTGCCCTTATTTATTTATTTATTTTTGAGACAGAGTCTCACTCTGTCGCCCAGGCTGGAGTGCAGTGGCGCGATCTCAGCTCACTACAAACTCCGCCTCCTGGGTTCAAGTGATTTTCCTGCCTCAGCCTCCTGACTAGCTGAGACTACAGGTGCCCCTTACCACACCGGGCTAATTTTTGTGTTTTCAATAGAGACAGGGTTTCACCATGTTGGCCAGGCTGGTCCTAAACTCCTAACCTTGTGATCTGCCCACCTCAACCTCCCAAAGTGCTGGGATTACAGGCGTTAGCCTCCGCACCTGGACTTTATTTATTTTTTGAGACGGAGTCTCACTCTGTCACCCAGGCTGGAGTGCAGTGGCGCAATCTGAGCTCACTGCAACCTCTGCCTCCTGGGTTCAAGAGATTCTCCTGCCTCAGCCTCCCTAGTACCTGGGACTACAGGTGCGCCACCACACCCAGCTGATTTTTTTTTTTAGAAGGAGTTTTACTCTTGTTGGCCAGGCTGGAATGCAGTGGCAGAATCTTGGCTCACTGCAACCTCCCCCTCCCAGGTTCAAGCGATTCTCCTGCTTCAGCCTCTCAAGTAGCTGGGATTACAGGCATGCGCCATCATGCCCAGCTAATTTGTATTTTTAGTTGAGATGGGTTTTCTTTGTGTTGGTCAGGCTGGTCTTGAACTCCTAACCCCGCCTCGGCCTCCTAAAGTGCTGGGATTACAAGTGTGAGCCACTGTGCCCGGCCAGTTTTTTATATTTTTAGTAGAAATGGGGTTTCACCATATTGGCCAGGCTGGTCTCAAACTCCTGACCTCGTGATCCAGCTGCCTTGGCCTCCCAAAGTGTGCTGGGATTACAGGGGTGAGCCACCGTGCCCAGCCCCTTCTCCTTTTTATTTAATGATTTATTCAGCACTAACATTGACTCATGGGTTTATTTTATACAATAAGCTATAATTCATTATTCATTTTGATGCTCAAATTATCTGCAGATTTGACCAATGCAAGCTGACTAATGATATGTCCTTATCATTTTCTGAGTATTTTCTTACATTTTGGCTTTTTTTGTTTATTCTTATTTTTGGGGTTTGTGTCATACTTTTCTTTCCCCAACTGGGGAATGGGCCACTTCTTCAAAGAGTCCTGGTCCTTGTTAGCTGGGGAATAGCTTTTAGAAACCAAGATGTGAATATTAAGTGTGCTTGTTTTTACTGAGAAGTCATTTGTTTTTTCAGTGACAAAGTGCAGGCGTGGGTGAATGTGGTTCAATTCTTCCTTTTTCATAGCAGCTTCAATATGTTTCCTATTTTACCTATTTACTCAGTGTGACAATATATCTACAAAATTGTTTCCAAATTGCTACACCTGATCATTGCAAATAACAAAAATACTAACTAGTTCAAGATTTATTTGTAGTTCTTTTTGTCTTTACATTGAAGTTAGGTGGTCAGATGACTCTATTGAGTTATTTGGATTTTGTTTTCCTTCTGTGAGGTTATGTTACTCATTTGAAACATAGTTTTATATTTCTTTATAGTCAGTATTTACTTTCACACCAAATATGTGTTGACTTTATTTTTTAAATGTGTGGGTTTATTTTTTTTTCTTTTTTGGTTGGGCACGGTGGCTCATGCCCGTAATCCTGGCACTTTGGGTTTTTTTGTTTGTTTGTTTATTTTTTTAATCTTTTATATATTAATAGAGATGAGGTTTCACCATATTGGCCGGGCTCGTCTTGAACTCCTGACCTTAGGGTGATCTTAGGCCTTGGTCTCCCAAAGTGCTGAGATTACAGGTGTGAGCCACCATGCCCAGCCAGCCAGATTTAATTTTATTTTTAAATACATAAAATACATTAACAAAGTCCTCAAAAGTGCAGTGACTCTTGCCTGTAATCCTAGCACTTTGGGAGGCTGAGGTGAGTGGATCATGAGGTCAGGAGATCGAGACCATTCTGGCTAACACGGTGAAACTCTGTCTCTACTAAAAAAAATACAAATATTAGCCCATGTGTTTGCTTGCGCCTGTAATCCCAGCTACTTGGGAGGCTGAGGCAGGAGAATTGCATCAACCCGGGAGGCAGAGGTTGCAGTGAGCCGAGATTGCGCCACTGCACTCCAGCATGGGTGACAAAGTGAGACTCCATCTCAAAAAAAAGAAAAAAAAAAAGATAAAACTGTCAAAAAAAAAAGTAAGATACTCAGAGAAGTCTTACTGTTCCCATCCACCCCTTTAGATAACCACTATCATTGGATTATGGTTATCCTTTCAGTATTTCTTTTTGAAAAAACAAGCATATTTATACAAATACTTCTTTCTTGCACAAATAGTATACTATGTATACTTATAATTTGCTTTTTTCACTTAATAATGTATCCTGAAAATATTCCATAGCAATTCTTGAAGGTCATTCTTTTTATTTTTTCCAACTGCATAGTATTCTGTTGTGTGGATGTGCTATAGTTTATTCAACCAATCTCCTGTGTTTGGGCATTTAGGCCGTTTCTAAAATTTTATGATTGGAAATAATTGTTCAGTGAATAATCTTGTGCAGTATTATTGCAAGTATATCATCAAGGTAAAGTCCTAGAAATAGGATTACAGGGTCAAAGGATAAATGCATAGGTAGTTTTATTAGATAGTACTCAATTTCTCACTATTGGATCTGTACCATTTTGCATTCCTGTCAACAATCTGCAAGTTTAGCTCTAACATTTTATGATTGTATGAAAATACTGTTCTTGGCTGGACGCAGTGGCTCATGCCTGTAAACCTAGCACTTTGGGAGGTCGAAACACTTTGGATCACTTGAGGTCAGGAGTTCAAGACCAGCCTGGCTGACATGGTGAAACCCTGTCTCCACTAAAAAAGATATAAAAATTAGCCAGGCATGGTGGTGCATGCCTGTATTCCCATCTACTCAGGAGGCTGAGGCAGGAGGATCGCTTGAACTCAGGAGGCGGAGGTTGCAGTAAGCCGAGATCATGCCACTACACTGTAGCCTGGGTGACAGAGTGAGACTCCATCTCAAAAAAGGGAAAATATTGTTCTTGACCAGGTGCAGTAGCTCACGCCTGTAATCCCAGCACTTTGGGAGGCTGAGGCAGGAGGAGGATCTCTTCAGCCAGGAGTTTGAGACCAGCCTGAGCAACATAGGGAGACCCCATCTCTATATTTAAAAGAAAAAATAATTGTTCTTGATTTCTAGGAAATTACATTCTAAGAAGTTAGTCTGGAGGATGAGAGTGGAATGTAATTGGGGGTTATCCAGTGATAGGATAAAATATTTATAAAGATAGAACTGTTACCAATTTTTACCATCCTTGGCTTAATGAAAATATTGTCTATACTTAGTTGTCTTAAACAATTTTCTTAGAAATAGACTATTTTTGCCTATTCTCTTGATAATTTGAATAGTACAGAATCAGTTCATGTTTGTTTTCTTTGTGCACTTAGGGTTTCTTGAATTCCTCTGAGCTTTCTAGACTTCCAGCGGGGCCTGACAGAGAAGGCTCACTCAAGGATCACTTGGCTTTAGCAATTGGTGAGTATTTGTAAAGGTTCTGGAAACTGGAAATCTTGTTTTTCCAAATCTAGGTCAAGAATCGTGTGCCTACAAGGGTCAGATGATATGTTAGAAGTGGTTTGTTAGATGTTAGGGAACATTAGGCATTTTGAAGAGCTTATACCCTGCTGGAGGAAGTCCCATTACCAAGCTCTAACCAGTTGTTACATCTAGGGAAATGGAGTCCTGGCGTCATCAGAATTTCTAAATTCCTTAAAAGTATTTAGATTTGTATCCAAAATCTCATGCGTTTTGGCTGTTGGCAACTAATTAAAATTATTTTCATCAACTGTGCCAACAAAACAAAGCATGTCTTTAGGCAGAGATGGCCTTTTGACTTCCAGCTGAGTACCTTTGTATATGCTATAGGGAACATAGTACCTTAAAGATGATTTCCTCTTCTTGATAAAGGGTTGCAGGACAATTGAGGGACATCGTATTTAAGAATTTTATCTTTCTTTTGAAAAAAATCTGATTGTGAATTTGTAGGGAAACAAATTTTAAAGCCTGCTGGCTGTAGGAACCACATGTGGATCATTGTGGTGGGACTAGTGGGGATCTTGCTTTCTTCCTAAGTATCCTTGATGGAGGGAGGGTGGTTGGAGCTTGCCGGGAATTTACTGTTCATCTGAAGTTTCCAGTTAAGTCATCAATTCTGTTTTTATCAGGTCATTTTGTATTATCTATGATGTTTCAATGAGTCATGGGTGAGAAACTAGGCAGACAGCTATGTATGGGGCTTATTAGGAAATTCTGGAAGAGCTGGGTGTTTTCAGCCTTGTCAGTTTCTGGGAATTAACTATTGTGTAGATGCTTCGAGCTATTTTAAAATTCGTTTTGGTTTCTGGAGTCTCCTTTTTCATGACTTTTAGATATTACTATGGCTAATCTAGGCATATTTATACAGACCCTTTTGTTTATTCTCCTAACCCTTTCTACCTTTTGGCTTATTTGGACTTCTGTTAGAAGGTAATAGCATCCTGAGAGAAAGGGGAAAAATTACAATTACAATCTGTTTAATGTTCTTGTAAATAACTCTGAAAATGTTATCTTTTTATTTTTGATGAGAGGAAATTGAAACTATCAGATGACATGGGGCTTTGACTTTTTCCTGATACATGGATGATCACGAGTTGTCTGTGTCAGTTATGGAGTATTCAGGATGGTGGGAAAAAGCACTTAATTGCTTTGGAGTCAGATCTGAGTTTTAATTCTAGCTCTGCCTTGTGTTGTTGGCTGGGTTACCTAAGTACTCTAAACCTAAGCTTATTGTAATAATAGCTAGCTTTTGAGTGCTCACTATGTGCCAGATACTATAGTTAATGCTTTTACATATATTATTTAGTTGGTGCTTCATAAAGGTATTCTTCACTTATCCCACTCTCACCACCCCCATACCTCTTTTCCTCTTTATATAAAAACTGAAAATGGTGTCTCTCCATCTTACTACATATCCTGTGTAAATGCAAAGGGACTGTCTTCCGAACAGGGCCTCTTCTGTGCATATTTTGGTACAATCACAAACAACATAATTTGTTGGTGTGTTGGTTTTTTGTTTTTTGCTTTTTTTTAATAGGAAAACTGGGAGAAAACATGACTCTTAAACGAGCTGCATGGGTGAAGGTGCCATCTGGGTTCTACGTTGGCTCTTATGTCCACGGAGTAATGCAGAGTCCCTCCCTTCACAACCTGGTGCTGGGGAAGTATGGGGCCCTGGTCATCTGCGAGACATCTGAACAGAATGCAAACCTTGAAGACATTGGCCGCCGCCTTGGGCAGCATGTGGTGGGCATGGCCCCTCTCTCTGTTGGCTCCCTGGATGATGAGCCTGGGGGAGAGGCAGAGACGAAGATGCTGTCCCAGCCCTACTTGCTGGATCCCTCCATTACCTTGGGGCAGTATGTGCAGCCTCAGGGTGTGTCAGTAGTAGACTTTGTGCGGTTTGAATGTGGAGAAGGTGAAGAGGCAGCAGAAACTGAATAGGTTCCAGAGACTTTTGGCCCAGGGGGAGTATTTGTTTTTAGATCTGAACATCATTACAAAAAGGATTTTTTCCCAAGCCTCTTCAGACCCAGAATTTATTTTTCATTTGAATTATAATGAGATTATAGACTTCATGGGTAAAATTATTAAATAGTTATATAATAAAAATAATTTTTTCCTTGTTTGCATAATACTGGGTTTAGCTTTTCTATGTCTTACTTGTGACGGCTTTTGAAAATAACCTTATTGATAGGCCTTACTGACATGATTGACAGTGTCTCGGAGAATGGGCATCAACATTCTGCTGCTCCCTTCAACATAGATTTATTATGGTATTTCTTAAATTTCTATCTTACGTGTTCTGTCTTACCCCTTTTATGACATAGAACTCTTTTGTTCTGCTTTCACTTTGCGACATTGGACCATGCTTCTGCCTTGGAACCTCCCTAGTTATATTACTTCTGCCACATGGATTTCTTTGGGATTATTTATTCAAGCCTAGAGTTGTCTGGAAAATTTGGGTTCTTTTCTTTGTAGATGTCTGTAGCATGCTTTGAAGGCTCTCTGCAGTGGTAGACACACTGGTTCTGCCATCATTTAATGAAATTAATAACATATGCCCCTGTTTATCTTTTGGATGATGTGGTGTGGGTGGGTGGGTGGGTGGGTGGGTATTGAAGTTTCCTGGCCAGCTATAAGGCAGATTTTGACATTCTTGTGCCAGACACAGAAATTAGAGTAGTCCAGTTATCCAGAGACCTCACTTAACATTGCCTTTTTACTTCCCCAGTACTGAAACATTTCTTCCAATATAATAAAATTACCATAACAAGCAAACCCTAAATACTGAAAATAACTTCATTTGTTCATTATAGGTATCTTCATTTGAAAAGTTAAAAATGCTTTGACACATAATAGATCTGGCCATTTGGATTTCAACCTTGGAGTGTATATATGATTTCCAATGATTTGCAGGTTAAATAGATTTTAGAAATAATGATCTTAAAATTTAAAACCAAGGTAGGTCCTGGAATAATATTAAACATAAAAAGTTATTACACATTTTAAGCCTTGTTTTTTGGTTCTCTTTCTTCTAATTTTTCCAGATTTCTGCAGTTTTAGTGCTTTCTGCTGAGGCTTTAGCTAGAGAGCCGCAGAACCCAAAAAGTGTGTGGTTAACATTTTAGGTATATAACAACCAAGGAATGCAAAGTGAGAAAAAATGGAGAACATGCTGTGATTTGCAGACTCTATTATATCTAATTAAGTAGCTGAATGTCAGGCAGAAATTGGTAGATAAATTCTTTGTTGATTCTGGCACTATCTGCTCTCTTCTGTGGCCTTACAGTAGGCATAGGCCTTCTTGCTTTAGAAAAGCCCCTTTTCTTTCTTCAATTGGAGCTGTTTCCAGCCAGGCAGAGCAGCAAATTGCCCTCTTGTGATGCCAAAGACAGACACAAAGTCGAGTTCAGAGAGGTAATTCTAAAAGCGAAAACAAAGTTTCTAGTTAGAAGGAAGACATGACATCATTGCTGACAGAGGTGGGGAAAGTCAGCACAAGAGGGAGTTCTAGGTGGATCCTTGAAGAGGGAAGTAGAATGCATTTCTCAGAAAGGCTCTTAGAGATTTAAATTATTCATTGGAGAGGTGTTCTTCAGGTCACAGAGTCCCATTTCGGCCTGCTGCAGAAGCTTACTGGATTCCTTGCACTCACAGTGCCAGCAAGGACCAGTTTCTTGCCAGAAGACAATAAATGGGTTATGTATTAAGGATGAATTATAGACATCACATTTTGGCAGAATGAAGAACTAAATTGATCCAAGGTTTTCTGCCCATAACCACCATTTTTACCCAGAAATTTTCAAATGCATGATCGGGTGGATCTTATTCAGCTCAAAATTCTCCTAAGCATTTACTTAATGATGTATTGCATATATGTATACAAGTAAAGATTATTAATATATGGTCTCTGCTTTCAAGAAAATTGTAGTCCAGATACTTAAGAGTTGCCTAAATAAGACATTGTGGGAAATCCAGAGTCCCTTCCCAAGTCAACTTCTTCAAGGGGAAAATAAATTTATTATTCTTTTTTAGAGATGGAGTCTTACATCACCTGGGCTGGAGTGCAATGGCACGATATTGGCTCACTGCAACGTCCGTCTCTCTGGTTCATGCAATTCTCCTGCCTCAGCCTGCGATTACAGGCATTTTGTATTTTTAGTATAGACAGGGTTTCACTATGTTGGCCAGACTGGTCTTAAAATCCTGACCTTGTGATCCTCCAGCCTTGGCCTCCCAAAATGCTGGAATTACAGGTGTGAGCCACCATGCCTGGCTAGAAATTTATTTTTTTAACTCAAATATGTTAATTCAAGCAAAACTTGAGTTCTTGCTATTTGCTAGGCACTGTTGTACGTGCTGAGAAGCCGAGACTATGATGGTGAACAAGACAGACAAAGGTCCTTCCTTTTAAGGATATTACTAGAGGGGGAGATAGGCAGTGAACAAGCACACAGGGTCTGGAGCAGGTATGGGAAGCAGTATCAGGGTGGTCAGGAAATGCGTCCCTGGGGAAGTGACATTGGGGCTGAGACCTACATGATGAGAAGGTGCTGGTGCTGTGATGATTTGGGAGATGGATGTTTTTTTCAGGCACAAGCACTAGCAAGTGTAAAGGCCTAAAGGCTGGAATACCCATGTTTAAGGAACAGAAAAGCAGCCACTGCCCTGGCCAAAGGGTAGTAAGTGAAGAGAGTGTTGGTATATGAAATGCAGTCAGAGAGGTAGGCCAGATTGTATAGGCCTTCAGATTCTTTTTTTAAGTGTAGTGGCAAGCTATTTGAGGTGTTTTAAACAGGACAGTGCCATATGTTTTAAAAGATCCCTTTGGCTGTTGCGTGGGGAACGGATTGTAGGAACAGGTGGAAACCAGTTGGACTGTAGTAAGTAGTCCATGATAGCTGGACTAGACTAGTAGCAGAGAGATGGAATGGACAGAAGCTAGCTGATAGATTTATGTAGGTGGAGAGAAAAGAAGAAAGAACTCTGTTTTTTCGGCTTGAGCTCCTGGGTAGCTCAGGTGTCCATTGAGCACCTATAACGTGCTGGAACTGTCCTAGGCCATTTACTGAGATGAGTGCTTTACTCACAGAAAGCTCTGCTTACAACAGACACAGTTCCTTCAGCCACTCACCTCCTTTTTGGCGGGGTTTACGTCCTCAGGCAGCTCCTGATTCTGGTTTTTCAACAGAACTGCTATAGGGTAATATTTTGGCTCACCATCATTAGAATTCAGGAAGAGGGTTGCATTCTTCATGTCCTAGGTAAGATAAGAATGTAGTCACAGGGAAAAGACTCCTCAGTCTCTGTGTGGTTACAGTTCTGAATGTGTGTAATATTTAACATTTTGATTTATGCCACTTCACCCTCTGTAACAATCTTTCAGAACAATGGTCCCCAAACCTGGCTGCATGTCAGAGTCATCTGGGAATAGAAAATATTCAGATTTGGGGGTTGTTATTGGGAAAGCTGATTCATTAAGTCCAAGGCAAGCCCTGTATAGCCAGTTTTGCATATATGCTGTGCCTGAATCTCATTTGAATATTGGGATCACATACCTTCTCTTGATACTTTTATTTAGCCCTGCATTTCCAGCCTTTTAAAAAAGTCTTCCAGCCTCTTAAAAAAGTCATTTAAAGGCTGGAACATCAACATTAGCTTTGGAATCTGAGTTTGTAGAGCACAAAGGACAGAATTGCCAGATGGTTTGAACACCTGGTGCCATGCACTCCTGAGGTTAAAGAACTGCTGGATTCCTGGCCAGAGGCTCCACTTCTTTTAACCATTAAAATAGCTGTAAATGGCCTAAGTTTCTTTGGACTTCACTGTCAGAAACGAACAAAAATGTCATTTGGGTTAGAAGCTTATTTTTTCTGAAAAATACTGCCAATGACTTTAATCTCTCCAAAATGGCAGAGTTGAATACACAACAAATTTTCATTTTTGTTGTTGTTGTTCAGATGGAGTCTTGCTCTGTCACCCAGGCTGGAGTGTGCAGTGGCGTGATCTCAGCTTACTGCAACCTCGGCCTCCTGGGTTCAAGTAATTCTCCTGTCTCAGCCTCCTGAATAGCTGGGACTACAGGCATATGCCACCAACCCCCACCCCCTGGCCAAGTTTCATATTTTTAGTAGAGATGGGGTTTCACCATATTGGTCAGGCTGGTCTCAGACTCCTGACCTTAGGTGATCCACCAGCCTCGGCCTCCCAATGTGCTGGGATTACAGGTGTGACAAACCCCATTTTTGTTGTTTTTAAACAGCAAGTCTATTTGAAAACCCAGAAGTCAGGAAAATAAGGAACTTGGCTCTGAGACCTGCTTTCTATTGATTACAAAAAATCTTTACATCAAAACAGACAACCACAGTAATACTAAGGAGGACATGAGTTTTGCTCATGAGCATCTGTAGCATTTCCAGGTTCTTTTTGACTCTGGTTGCCTGTATGGCTGGCTTCTCCAAGAGCAAACCCGACTTACAGTGGTGATTTGCATGATAGCAGCAGCATCTCCCAGCTCTTCTTTTAATTGTTCATATGATTTTCCTGCCTAAGAAGAAGAGATAGAAAACACAGGATGAGGTCTTTCTTATCGGGGAGGTACATCGTAGGCCTGGTCTGTGTTGTCATGAAAAACAAAAAAAGCCAGGGATTCAGAAGACATTTCAAGGATAGGTAAAAATGAAAATACCCCCTTTTGGGTCCATGCAGGCTTGAAAGGTGCTTAAACATAATGTACATTCTTTGATGGTAACCCCTCAGTCCTCCCAATACGATTTAAGAAAGAGCAGTCGAAGCTGGGTGCGGTGGCTCACGCCTTGTAGTCCCAGCACTTTGGGAGGCCAAGGCTGGTGGATCACCTGAGGTCAGGGGTTTGAGACCAACCTAACATGGTGAAACCCCATCTCTACTAAAAATACGAAAATTAGCCAGGCGTGGTGCATGCCTGTAATCCCAGCTACTTAGGAGCCTGAGGCAGGAGAATTGCTTGAACCTGGGAGGCAGTGGTTGCAGTGAGCTGAGATCATGCCATTACACTCCAGCCTGGGTGACAAGAGTGAAACTCCATCTCAAAAAAAAAAAAAAAAGCTACTTGATTAGGAGTCAGGAAACCTGGCCTTCTCTTGATTAACTGTGACTTTAGACAAATAACTTATCTTCTTAGCTTACTTATCAATAAAACAGGAAACAATACTTCTACTGGCTATCAGGATTATAGTGAAGATCAAAAAGATGATGTATATGGATACAGTTTATAAACTGTTTATACTTCACACTGTTTATTGCTGAGACCTGCTGTGAATTATCTGCCTGGACTTACTGCAGTGGCAGGTGAAAAAGAGGAGAAAAGTAAAATGCAGGGAGTAGAATGGGAGTACAGAAATGAGGTCCTGGTTTCATTGAGCCGTGAATCAGTACCCCACCTTCCCAATGAGCTGTTAGTTCTAAGCTACCACTCTCTTTTCTTACACTCCAAATGTTAGGGTCCCAGGCCAGGAACCAGCCTGTGAAGATGGGAGGCTCAAACCCCTGTTTAATGATCAGGATTGGTGTGTCGGGATCTCGGCCGCTGGGGTGAGTGCCCAGGTACTGCTGCGATGTGGTAAGGGCGCTCTCCTTCTCTGTGGCATTGGCCTCAGCCCCAATCCACAGGAACACCTGTTACAGTAGAGATTTCATATATGTTACTGTGTTCATAGCAAGGACTAAGTACTAGATCATACACATTACTCTGTCTTTCCCCTTTCTTTCGTGAGCAATTCACAGCCTCAGAAAACTTTCTCAGCATAATTTGTTCAACAAAGAAAGGTTTTCCCAGAATCAGCTTGTTCTTCATCATTTTAATTGCTGTATGTATCTTCCAGATCTGCATTTCCAAATCGGAGCGGTCTCTGAACTTCAGCTTCCTGAACACCACTTCTTGCAGAACATATCCTCTTAACTGCTCTAAGCACCTTAAAGATAACACCCTCAAGATGTAGCTCTTCTTTGCTAAACTTGTATTTATCTGAATCTCCACTTTTGATAAGTGGTATCCATCTAGTCACCTAAGGCAGAAACCTGGGAGTTTCCTAGAAATCCCCCATACCAGTGAGTCACCAGGGCTGACCACCTTTACCACCTAAGCACTTGTCAAATCTGTCACCATCCCTCCATCCCTACTCCAGTGCCCTTATGTAGTAAGCCCACAGTAGCTCTTACTTGACCATGACAATAGTCTACTGATCGCCTTTGTTCCCCCAAAGGCCATATCGTCTGCATGTGGAGTCTGTTGCTATTGATCCTAAGATTAAAAAGTGCATGATTATAGGATAGCTTGATTTTTCCAAAGCAAGGTGGGAAAATGCCCAGGATGGTGAGTTTCAAGCATCACTCTGTTCTCTCCACCCCTGGCAAAAAAAATCCCAGACTTTCTTTTGGTCACTATTGACAAAGGTTTGAGTTGGGGATGGTGCAAGGCTACCCTGGGTTTATTCTAGGGTGGGGATACTACACACAAACAACCCTTACTATAGGAGTCTTTGTCATGTTTGGAGTTCTGCAGCTGTGTCTTACCTGGTCCCAGGTATCTAGGAGCATCACGTCACTGGGGTTCAGGTCATCCTGGGTGAAGTCTGTGATCTCAGTGACAATGAATTGGCCAGTCTTATTGGAACATTCAAAGAGACGGGACTGGACATCTAGGATTTCCTGCTGAAGTCTGCAATACAATCCATTTAAGGGCACCAAACTGCTTAGAAATGTTTGTAAAACTGTTTTAGCCTTTGTGCAATTCACAAGACTGGCAGGCAGGGGGAGCCCAGAAGAGGAGGAGGCTCTCTTCCCATACCTTTTATCATTGGCATAGGGAGTTTTTCCTCCCAGTAGGTCCCAGAACTCGGCTGGCTCCTGGCCTTCGGCCACAGTGTTCTCGCTGCCATCACAGAGAAGGCTGGCCAGCTCCTTAGCCATTGCCCGCTCGTCCCCACTAGACCCCTGAGAGTGGGGCGAGGAGAGCACAGGTGTTAGTTGCAAAAGGGCATTTTGATGTGGAAAGAGAAGCATCTGAGACTAATAACTCAATGTGCTAGGGAGAATCAGCTACCAAGCCACAGTCCCTCAGCCTGGGAAGACAGACAGGTTTGTTCTAGTGCTGGGGAGTGGGGAGGAAAACAGTGTGGGACGAAGAAAAGAACTAGGCTCTGAAACCCACAGTGGGTGTTGGCAAAAGTCACCTTTGTTTCAGCTTCAGTTGGAATTTAAGCACCTACTTTTGATTTTTTTTTAGCAAAAAGTATAAATTTATTTTTAAAAATATGTATAGTATACTCTTTTGGCATACAATTCTAAGGATTCTGACAAACACATAGAATCATGTTAGTACCACCACAGTAAAGGCACAGAACAGTTTCTTCCTCAGTCCCAAAATTATCTGGGGCTGCTTCCCCTTCGGAGTCAAAGCCTCCCTGAATCCTTAACCTCTGGTAACCACTAATCTATTCTCCATCACTAGTTTTGCCTTTTCCAGAATGCTATAAATAGAGTCATACAATATATATCCTTTGAGTCTGGCTTCTTTTTCTTAGCAGAATGCATTTGAGATCTCTGTTGTGTTTACCAGCGGCTCATCCCTTTTTATTGCTGAGTGGCATTCCATCATTCAGAAGTACTACTGTTTATCTGTTGGGTTGTTTCTGATTATGAATAAAGGTGTTATAAACATTTGTGCACAGGTTTTTGTTATTTTATTTAATACCTAGGAGTAGGATTGCTGGATCATATGGTAAATGATCCAGCAATGTATGAATCATTTACTTTAACTTTATGAGAAAGTGTCAACTGGGTACGGTGGCTCACCCCTGTAATCCCAGTACTTTTGGAAACTGAGGCGGGTGGGTCATCCAAGGTCAGGAGTTTGAGACCAGCCTGGGAAACGTGGTGAAACCTTGTATGTACTCAGAATACAAAAATTAGCTGGGCATGGTGGCACACGCCTGTAATCACAGTTACTTGGGAAACTGAGGCAGGAGAATTGCTTGAACCCAGGAGGCGGAGGTTGCAGCGATCCAAGATTGCACCACTGCATTCCAGCTTGGGCAACAGCATGAGACCCTGTGTCAACAACAACAAAAAAAGAAAACTGTGGAAATGTTTTCCAAAAGGTGTACCATTTTGCAGTCCTGCCAGCAGTGCATGAAAATTCCCATTTCTCCGCATCTTTGCTCACATTTTATGTTGACATTTTTTTTTAGCCATTCTAAAAGATGTGTAGTGGTTATCTCATTGTAATTTTGATTCGCATCTCCCTAACGATGTTAAGCATCTTTCCCTATTCAATTCTTTTTTGTAAAACAATTTTAGCACATGTTATTTTATTTTATTTTTCTTGAGATGGAGTCTCGCTGTGTCGCCCAGGCTGGAGTGCAGTGGCACGCTCTTGGCTCACTGCAACCTCTACCTGCCGATTCAAGCAATTTTCCTGCCTCTGCCTCTTGAGTAGCTGGGATTACAGGCAAGCACCACCATACCTGGTTAATTTTTTGTATTTTTAGTAGAGACGGTGTTTTACCAGGCTAGCTAGGCTGGTCTTGAACTCCTGACCTCATTATCCACTTGCCTTGGCCTCCCAAAATGCTGGGATTACAGGTGTGATTCACGGCACCTGGCCTTAGTGCATTGTAATGCACTATTGCAATATGAATTGACATCATATTTTGTATTTTTGTTCGGTATTAGTGCCTGTCTGTTAGAGTCCACCAAGCTCACATGGGAAGATTGACTTATCCAGCTTCCATCTGCATAGAAGTTTATGAGATGTCTGCTGGGTGTAAGCAGGGCTTTCAGTGAGTTTCTAATTGGAGTCTGATTGTGGGGAATGTTGGTGATCCCTTTGAAGATTCCTCAGGAAAAAGGCTTCTCTTTTTGAGGACTGCTCTAGCTTACTCTTTTTTTTTTTTCCTGAGGAGTATCACTCTGTCACTCAGGCTGAGTGCAGTGGCATGATCTCAGCTCACTGAAACCTCTGCCTCCCAGGTCCAAGTGATTCTTCTGCCTTGGCCTCCCAAGTAGCTGGGACTACAGGCATGCCCCGCCTGGCTAATTTTTATATTTTTAGTAGAGATGGGTTTTCATGTTGGCCAGGCGGATCTCAAACTCCTGACCTTGTGATCTGCCCACCTTTGCCTCCCAAAGTGCTGGGATTACAGGTACTGCACCTGACTTTTTTTTTTTTAAATGTGGAATGCTTCATGATTTGCATGCCATCCTTGCGCAGGGACCATGCTAATCTTCTCTGTATCGTTCCAATTTTAGTATATGTGCTGCTGAAGTGAGCACTCCAGCCTACTCTAGGCCCTTTGACCTTGCTGACAGGAGGAGGGGAGTGTGGGTCTGGGCCCCGAGGGGCTGGTCTGACCCCTGGGCCTAGCCATCCTACCTTGCCATACCACAGGTAGTGCTCTGTCTGAGTTCGCAGCAGAAAGACATCATTGGAGTTTAGGGAGGAGGCAAAGGCTGGAACCTCCACTGCTTTGGTGTTAGATTTGTCATTTCCACGAATTTGGAAGAGTCTTACTGGAGGGTCGGGCTCAGCATTTCCCTTCCTGGAAGTCCCACCCTAGAGAGAAGAAAAGCAGAGTCCAGATCTAAGGAGCACTGTGTGAGCAAAGTGCTAGATGAGCTGTTGTGGGGAACGTGATTGTTGTGTTGCTATGTTTGCCCTTGAGGAGCTTCTAAGCTCACTGGAAAGGGTCAGGGCTTGCTGGAGTTATGGTACCAATAATAACAGCTTTCATTCTGAGAACTTTATCATATACCAGGCTCTGTGACTGGTGCTTTACCTACATTATTTCACTGATCCTCATGATAACTCTATGAAGTAGATGTTATTATTCCACAGTACAGATGAGGAAACTGAGACTTAGAAACTTGACTAGTATATGACAAGGCTAGGACTTGACCCCAAATTTGTGTGATATCAAGCATGTGACATTGCTTGGTAGTGCCTCAGCCAGGGCTTCATAGAAGAAGTGGGACTTGAATTTGAAAGGGCACATTTGGGCCAGGCGTGGTGGCTCACACCTGTAATCCCAGCACTTTGGGAGGCCGAGGCAGGTGAATGACAAGGTCAGAAGTTCAATACTAGCCTGCCCAACATAGTGCAACCCCGTCTCTACTAAAAATACAAAAATTAGCCTGGCATAGTGGCAGGCACCTGTAGTCCCAGCTACTTGGGAAGCTGAGGCAGGAGAATCACTTGAACCCTGGAGACAGAGGTTGCAGTGAGCTGAGATTGTGCCACTGCACTCCAGTCTGGGCGACAGAGTCAGACTCCATTTAAAAAAAAAAGAAAGAACGGGCACATCTGCAGTGGGAGGGGTATGGTATGGCACATGTGAGGTCTAATGAGGAGACCCGCCTGACTGGAGTGGAAGGGGCAGGTTAGGGAGCTGAGGGAAGTGCACCTGCACAGGTAAATGGGTCAGGTTATGAAAGACCTTGAACATAATCAGATAGGAGTTCAGACTTGAAGCCCTAGGCAGTAGGGATTCACTTGACTGTCTTAGAGGGATTAACCTCCTTCTTTCTGTGTCTAGTACAAGTTTTACTCCCTACCCCGTCCCTCCTCTCCTCTCCAATGTTAGTTTGGAACATTCCAGCTCATGGGGTAATTTTATCAGAGCGTCCTCACCTCAAAGATAACTAGCTTCCCTTTGAAGATGGCCATGAAGTGGCGTGGTTCCGTCCCCATCCTGACTCGAACCTGCACAGCGGCCCCATCAAACTGCCGATCCACCTCCACTGCCTGGAATGCTGAGGCTGCCAGCTCATCCTGTGAGGCGTGGCGGCCCTGCAATGGTGAGAGAACATGAAGGACCCATGCTTCCTGCCCCAGCCCAGTGGCCAGAGGACGTATCAGGATCCAAAGCTGAAGCCTGTGACAGGCCTACCTGCCAGATGTACAAGATGTAATGCGGCTTCCCGTTCACCTCATATGTGTAGAGGACCAGATAACAGTCTCCCCCATAAAAGAAGCCATACCATTGATATTCCACGGGGACCAGCTCCAGGTTCTCAATTCTCCAGACCTGGGCA
This sequence comes from Callithrix jacchus, assembly GCF_049354715.1. Taxonomy (NCBI): domain Eukaryota; kingdom Metazoa; phylum Chordata; class Mammalia; order Primates; family Cebidae; genus Callithrix; species Callithrix jacchus. The sequence continues at coordinate 61,897,553 of NC_133510.1, read as the reverse complement.
TGGAAGGAGACACCGTTTTCCAGAGATGGGGGGGCTGGGAGGGGGATGGGCCATGCTAAAGAGAGAATCCAGGTGGGGAAGGTGCTAACGTTTACTCCCATGTTCTCTTTCTCTCTCTGGTTCTCTCCCACTGGTGAGGACTCATCACATTTGCATGATTTGAATCCTAAGATTAACTGGGCCTTCCTGGTCAGGAGCATCCTGTCATGCCTTGGTCTTTGCAAGGCTGAGCGATGATTTGAATATATCTTCCAGGTGCGATATCAGCAGCATATTTGAGGATGTGCGTTTCACCCCCCTGAAAACTCTACACACTCACAAGACTCTTAGAGAAGGTTGTTGAGGTGCCGGAGGGGAAAGAGAAAGCAAAGCAGACCCAGAATCACCTGCACCCCTGACCCCAGCAGGCCAGCCAGGAAGGCCAGTGCTGCTGCCTGCCCTGACGTTTGAATCATTGGGCCTACCTCGACTTTTCCGTCGCCATCATCGACCATTCTTTCCTGGGCAGCTACCTCTGGCTTTGTGTGGAGCAGAGTCACATCAAACTTATCCTGGAAAACTTTAGCTGTGGAGAAAGGGTTGGGAAAAGCTGAGTGAGTAAGAAGCATCTGTGCCTGTCTTTATAGAGAGACCCAGCAGTGAGAGGATGATTGGGGGCAATCTCACCAGTTTTACCAATGCTGAATGTTTTCCCCAGGCCCATGGTCTGGTCCTTTACTGACCACTTCTGGAACAGCTGCTTGAACATGGCTGACTCAGCACCATCGTTGACAGTCTCCACGTTGGTGCTGCTGGGGTAGCCCTTCATCTTGATGAAGCCCTGTAGAGCCACCCATTCCCAAAGGCAGGTCAGTCATGGAGTATACTGAGTTCTTTGCCTGGTAATTCACCTCTTTGAAGGTGCATAATAAGATCCCTCCCCTATGGGAATCTGAGTCAGATTCTAACTCCCTTCTGTCTAAGGACAAAGTTACTTGCCTAAAAAAAAATGACTGAGTGGAACATTTTTGGATCTCTTTATTGGCTTGTGGTGATTATGATTGTTTATTTTTTGGAAGATTACCCTGTGTTCTTTTAGCACTTCTGTACTTACTTTGTATTGCATTTGTTTGCTCATTTATTGCTTTGTAAATGCATCTTGCTTAGTTCATCTACATGGATCTGCACAAATATAAGCTCCTTGAGGACAGGGTCATTAACCTCGATAAGTGATATTTCCTTCAATAATAATAGCCACCTTTTATTGAGCAGGTGCTGTGTGCCAAGTAGTGTTCTGAGTGCCTTTTTTTTAAGGCAGAGTCTCTCTCTCACCCAGGCTGAAGTGCAGTGTGTGATCTCGGCTCACTGTGACCTCTGCCTCCTGGACTCAAGTGATTCTCCTGTCTTAGTGCCCCGCCAAGTAGCCAGGACTACAGGCATGCACCACCATGCCTGGCTAATTTTTTGTGTGTTTTTAGTAGAGATGGGGTTTCACCATGTTGGCCAGTCTGATCTTGAACTCCTGACCGCAGGTGATCTTCCTGACTTGGCCTCCCAAAACACTGGGATTACAGGCATGAGCCACTGTGCCCAGCCCTGAGTGCTTTACAAATGATATTTAATCCTCACAATAACCCTAAGAGATGGGTATGATCCTCATGTTAGATATGGGGAAACTGAGGCCCAGTAGTCTTCCCCAGAGCACTCAGCCGGAAAAGGCAAAACCTGAATTTGAATCCCAGTTTGTCTGTCTGACTCTGCAGTCCATGTGTGTAACCACAACTCTTTTTTTTTTTGAGACGGAGTTTCGCTCTTGTTACCCAGGCTACAGTGCAATGGCGCGATCTCGGCTCACCGCAACCTCCGCCTCCTGGGTTCAGGCAATTCTCCTGCCTCAGCCTCCTGAGTAGCTGGGATTACAGGCATGCGCCACTATGCCCAGCTAATTTTTTGTATTTTTAGTAGAGACGGGGTTTCACCATGTTGACCAGGATGGTCTCGATCTCTTGACCTCATGATCCACCCGCCTTGGCCTCCCAAAGTGCTGGGATTACAGGTTTGAGCCACTGCGCCCAGCCATAACCATAATGTTATATGCTCAAATGCCTAGCATGGCTCTGTGAAATGACACATCTGGAGTGCTCTTAGCAGAATTATTTGAACAGTATTGCACATCTGTAGCTCCTACCAGTGCTTTAGACATGGCTGCCTGTTTTTCAGCCTTTGTGGCTCTTTTTCCTTTCCACACGTATATCTTGGTTCCACTTTGGTCCAGGATGTAGCAGTCCTAAAGCAGTCAGAGATAGGTATGGTTGCTCAAGGTCAGAAGGAAGATTCTTGCTCAGGGTCTGCTTCTGAAGCAGGTCTGGCTACCCAAAGCTAAGTCCGCCCAAACTCTACTTACATCATGGTTCAGTAAGTCCTGGACCAGAGGCCTCGTTGCTACCTCTGTGACCTGCAGCTGCCCAGCTGAATCTGAGACACTGGAGAAGAGGAGAGGTTAGCCTGTGCTTTTTCCTCTATAAAACATCTTGTAGTCAACTAGATGTTGTTCTGTTTTGTTTTAGTTTGGCGTTTCTGGGTAGAATGTGACTTCTTAAGACAGTCATGGCTTGAGTGAAGATAGGAATGTGCAGACTCTTTTCTCTGGTGGATACTTTTGTTTATCTCTCTCCCAAACATTATCCCTTCTACATCCCTGGGCATGTGTAGGGCAGAGTAAAGGAAAGGCCTCCTCAAGAGTTCAGGAGAGTTGCTAACAAGAACAACTGCCTCCTTGAGCGAGGGATCTCCAAGCTTTCTAGGAGCTGCATTTGGAAAGGACTGAGAAGAAACCCAGATGGCTACACCCAAAACAAGGAGCCAAGCAGAGGTGGCTGGTATTCTAGGGGACACCTTCCCCCCACCCCAGCTTCCAGCTAAAGTCAGGTTTAGCTACTCACTGATACAACATGATATTTGATTTCTGCTGCTGATCTATGATCTCATCAGGGACTGCAGGCTTGATAATGGAGCGTCGGCCAAGGGTGTCCTGAAGGACCTTCATCAGCTCTGGGCTGGCTGCCTCCTTGTCTCCCTCAATCACTCCTATTTCAGCACGGCCCCCTCGCTCCCTGTCTCGAATATCCTTTGCCAGAAGCATAGCCTGTCAAAGAAGCCCAAGGAAGCCATCAGCTCCACTGGGAACCCTTTCTGCCTGATGTCTTTTGGGAAAGCAGCCTAGATCCCAGACACAGGAGTTATTAGGATGCTGAGGAGTCCAGGGTGAGTTACAAACTCACACACTTGGCCTGTCTCCAAGACAGATTCCACTCAAAGGCAGGGCTCCCACTTGATTCTTGGGGAAGAGCCAGCATGGAGGGAAGAAGAAAGAGGAACATGAGAGTGCTAAGGCTAGGAAGCCATACCTTCAGGCGCTCCCCACTGTTGCTCTCTGGGCCATTCCATTGGATGATGACTTTCCCAAGGTCCAGCAAGAAAACATCGCCTCGGTTGAAACTGTCCCAGCTCATTTCCACCTATAGATGAGGGGTAAACATTTTTCAGGAGGAATTCTTAGGTCCCAGGTGGAGAAGCCCTGGGCCTGGGGCAGACAGTGTGCAGGACTGACCTCGGTGGCCCTGATGTTTCTTTTCCCCTTCACATGTAGCAGCCGCTTCACGTTGTAGGTGTTGGTCTCCATGTGCTTCATACCAGAGGCGACACCTCCCTTCTTGTAGCTGAGGGAACATCCATTAGTTGTTAGAGTGCCTGCTATGTGCTAGGATCTGGGAGACAGTGGTGAATTACACAGATGCAGCCTCACTCGTGTGATTATGACAGTACATCAGCAAGGTATGTACAGATGGTGGCAACTGCTGCCCTACAAGTAGACTGGGTGAGTGACTTTCTGGTAGTGAGGTGGGGCAGGCTTCTCTGAAGAAGTGACATTTGAGCTGAGATACTACAGGGTAAATGAACCAATACCCAGAGTAATAGTGCTTCAGGCAGAGGAGACATCAGTGATGAAGACCCCTGCAGCACAGAGGGCTTGTTTTGTTCCAGGAACTGTCTGAATGTCAGTGTGTCACTTCGAGAGGGGCACAAGTTGGGCTGCAGCAGAAGCATTAATGACTTGACAGCCTTAAGACCACCTATGCTCAGAATCAGCTCCCCGACCCAGGCACAGCCCAGCCCAGCCTCTGATCCAGGGGTCCTGCACTTTAAGGAAATTCAGAAGGTAACCCTGGAGCAGAGGGGCTTTGTCCTGGGGTTCCCCAGTGGCTCAGTGTGCTCCTCTGTGCCCAGAAGGGCCTCTGTCAGTGGAGACTGCCGACCTGCAAGAAGCTGATCTTGGCCCGGCCTCACAATTCTCAAGCTCATTGGAATTCCTCTTTTTGTTTTAATGTCAAGGGCAAAGTTTTGAATTAAAGTTCTCAGTTGATGAAACATCATCATCATCGACCTGCACTCCCTCTCTTGTGTTATGTGTCTGTGTATTCCCTTTATATGCATGCCCTGCTTCCACTCCTTCCCCCATGTATGTTTCCATTCTGTTGTTTTTATTTTCATTCTAGTAAACTATGCTCCCCCCCACCAACTGTTTTTTTTTTTTAAAGACAGGGTCTCACTCTGTCACCCAGGCTAGAGTTCAGTAGTACAATCATGGCTTATTGCAGCCTTGACCTCCCAGGCTTAAGTGATGCTCATCAGGGACTGCAGGCTTGATAATGGAGGGCTTGATAACCTCAGCCCACAGAGTAGCTAGGACTACAGGAGTGTACCACCACCATGCCTGGCTAGGTTTTTAACAAAACATTTTTTGTAGAGATGGGGGCGGGGGGGTCTCACTATGTGTCCTAGGCTGGTCTCGAACTCCTGGGCTCAAGTGATCCTCCTGCCTCAGCCTCCCAAAATGTTGGGATTACAGGCATGAGCCACCATGCCCAGCCTGTCCTGCTAAGCACCATGTTGCGAGCTCTGTCCTGTGTTAAGGCGTGTGTCTGTTGCTTCTGGCTCCTGCATATCACTCTGTGGTGTCCATGTCCAGTCTCCCAGTGATGGGCACCTATGTTGCCTGCAGATTCCTAAGCCCATTAATGACGCTGCTACGAACAGTCTGGTCCACATGCTCTTATGGACCTGGGTATGTGAGAGTTTCTGTGAGTTACACACAAAGGAGTGAGATTTGCAAGTGGCCCTAACTACTCTCCAGGATTCTGTGCTAGTCCACACTTCCACCAGCAGGGCACAAGGGCTATTCCCCATAGCCTTGCCAACACTTGTCACCTCCCAGCTGTTTAATTTGCTACTCTAGTAGGCAGAAGTGACAGCTTTGTTTTGATTTGCATTTCTCTGATTACTTTCTTCACATGCATTTTGGCCTTTTGGGTTTCCTCTTCTGTAAACTGCTGCTTCTGTCCTTGCTCTGTGCACTGCTACTCACATGATGCCCTGCTTGAAGTAGCCACGGAAGGTGTCTGACTCATGGTACTGGACCTCTCGGTGCTGCACAGGGCTGCCTCCCAGGTAGTCGTCCAGCTGTGTGGTGTAGATGGCTGCGCAGCTCTGCTCATCCTGGGAGGAGTCCTTCCCGATCCAGAAGTGGATGTCCTGGGATAGGAGACTGGCCACTCTCCGGGTCTGAGGTGTAGCCAGAGAGATCAGGTCAGGGGCTAGCTCACCTCCCCTTTGCTGCTGGCCCCTCTGGCTTGAGGAGTATGAAGCACATGTGCCTACCCTTGGCAGACTCAGGGCCCTCTCTCCTGCAGTGGATGCGGGAGCTGCCTTGGCTCCCTGAGCAGACCTGCAATTATGGCATAAGTTTTGGCAGCCCAAATGTTCCCCACATTTGGGGAAAGTTGACAGCTTGTTGTTCCCCAAATAAATAGAAACCAACGGGCATCTTTTCCTAGCCGGGTTTCAGCTTACCTCACAGGTCCCCTTGGCCCCTTGCACTCACAGCTGGCACAGCGCTGATTGGTACACCTGTATGGCCCTGTCAGCACCATTCATGTCAGTCTTCTCCATGGGGATGAGCACTTTGAGGCTGGAGACAGGCCTTTATCTGGCCTTTTTCCACACCACTTTAATGTGGGGCTAGGCCTGGGAGAAGTGCTGCTTGTAGGTGGCTCACTGAGGTTCTGACGGAGGGCCCTCCCCACATCCTTTGATGCAGAATTAAAACCCCAGGCCTAATGATGGCCTTTGGTAGTCAGACTGGAAGTCTGCTCTGCATAGTGCTGAGGAACCATTGAGATGGATACAAGGGACTGCCTGCCTTCCCTCACCAGCACATCTCTCTGTAGAGTTCAAGAACTGGCCCGAGGGGAGGAGCTCACAGGAATGAGGAGGAGGGTGCTCACCGAGAGGATGACGTAGCAGTCCCCCTCATAGAAGTTGCCATGAGCACTCACAGGCACCAGCGCCAACTCCATTTTCTGGAAGGACAAGGGGTGGGTGTAGGATGCATCCCCTCCTGCCTCCCTTCCTCACAAGCCTCCCTCTCCTCTGTCACTTGGTGCACGTGGTAGGGAGAAGGAAAGGAGATGTTCCTGATGACCTTCTAGGACAAGAGGCAGCCAGCCACAGGGTTAATGTGGCCACCCCTCTGGCTTCTGTGAGCTCTGCTTACATCACCCTGGATCTGAATCTGGGTCCCTATCCTGCTTTCCCCTCACCCTAGTCTCCTCTCGACTTCTCACCTGGTCTCATCTCACTCTGTTGTGGGAAGCCTGTGAGCCACCTCCAGCCATTTGCTGGATATAAACAACCAAGTACAAACCCTTCTCTGAGCCGTTGTGCCAGCACCTCCAACACTCTTCCCAATGCTGACCGCTGGGTACTGGCCCAGGCCCATGTAGGAAAGAACACTTGGATTCTGCGGGGCTGTGGGAGGTGGAGGATAACATTTGGGGAGTGCCAGCGGTCAGCAGGGCTCTGTGCCAAGTGTCTTATATTTGGAGTCTGGGTCAGGGCTCTGATCTGTTACTGCATGTATGGCTGGGCCCTGGAAGGCTGTTCACACACCCTTGATGTAGATTTTTCATTACTCTCTCCAGGTGTGGGAAACTTGCAGCCATACTTGTGTGTGTTCTACATAAACTGTGTTAAATGTTAAATACACTGCAAATCTGCTAACCCTGTTTTAGTACCTGTTAGTTTTTAAGGAAACTGGTAGCCTTAAAACAATGGAAGTGACCTGGGCCTCACAGTCTCTGTGATGCTTGCTGGAGAGCTGACTCCCCCTCCTGGCTGAGGATAGTGAAGTGAGGCACCACCTCTGGGTTTTATGTAGCAGCAACTGACAGGGCTGGGGCAGGGGTTGGGAGGAATCCTCATACCTGGCAGGTGGAGCTACCCAGGCCAGGGTGGTTCTCAGCTATGGATTGCTGGAGCTCACAGCCACCCAGAGGGGCTCAAGCCCAAGTGGAGATGGGATGAACAGTGCCTCATCTCTGCAGTTCCCCCTCAGTTCTCTCCATACTTTATAGGCGCCAGGGTGCCCTTTGGAAGACATGTTCCATTTCTCTGATGGAAGCCGCCAGGAGTCTGCTGGGTAGGTCCCACCTGTCTTTCTAGGGCATTTCCTGCAAGTGCAGACTTACTGAGCAGGTGGCTGGATAAAGGACAAGCTTGTTTTTGCCTGAAGCCCTGTTCTCTGGGGCTGAGCATTTCCTCCACCTGCCAACCACCTGCTTTGAGCACCCAGGAGAGGTGAAGGATGGGAAACAAGTACTTTGATGCTGCATCTCACTGTCCTCAAACCACAGGCAAAGGTGTGCTGGTGGGCTGTTGCCTAGCAGCCCCAGGCAGCCAGACTCTGCTTCCAGATTCCCATGGTCATAACTAAGGTGCCTCCAACCCAACTCACCTCTATTCTCCAGATGATGATCCCAGGGTCGTTGTCCACAGCCCTGAAGGCACTGCTCAGAGACATGGTGCTTGTCTTTCCAGGACTGAAATGTCACAGAGCAAGAGGGGAGATGATGCCCTTCACTGTAGTGGACATCAATCCAGTTTTTCTGCTAAGTTACTTCCCAGTCTCTTAGCCATCCTGCCACACCTTCATGGTGTATCCCTGCACCATTTCACAATGATGGGAGCAAGGACTTGTTCAAGTGCACATAGTAAGCCTGGCTGACCTGGGGATTACCATCCATGAGTTCTGCTTCCCACCTACCACTGCCCTAAAGAGCTCCTCCGGTCATCGTCATGGTTATTTACCAAAGGGGTGATAAATATGTTAAGCCCTGTATTGATTCATTTTGCATATGTTATCTCTAATTTTCAGAAGGTGATTTTCTTCATCTTACCTTGTGTGAATTTGAGGTTTAGAAAGGCTGAATAACTTGCACAAGATCACACACTAGAATGAAATGCTTATCTGATCCCCAAACCTGTGCTTCTAGCCACTTTGATGTACTACAACCCTTCCCAAACCAATCTAAGTTCAGTGGCATTTGGACAGAAAAGCTAGTCAGAAAAAGTATTTCCAAACTGAGTTGATGTCTCTCACTCTCATTCCCTCTAATTCTTTCCAAGTTCCCTGCTTGCAAGGCCTTCTCCACAGTCGACTTTGACCTCCTCTTTGTCTTTTATCTTGTGTTTTTTTAAAGTAAACTATTGTAAAACTCAACGCTTCCCTCTTTTGTCATATGACTATTATATTCCCTGTGCTTTCCAGATGCAAAGGAAAATAAAATGGCAGGGCGGGCCTGGGACAAAGGGTTCTGGGTGCCAGCAGGGTGTGGCCTGGTCTGGCCTCTGGACAGATGGCTTCTTCTCTCCCTCCCACACAGACCCAAGCTTCTCTGTGTAAGTGTGAACCTCAGATACTTAGACCTCTCCAGTTCCTTCAGGACTGAGCAAGTCAGGGTGGGGAGAGGGAGGAAGTGGTGAAGATCTGAGTCTGTGTGGGTTGTGCACCATCTGTATTCAAGGAGCATCTTGGGTAATGAAGGACCTACCCATGTCCATGGTCACGTAGAGGCTTTATAGAAGTAAAATACCTACTTCTTGCTCTCAAGGAGCTTTAAATCTAATGACATGAATAATTAATGTAAACTAGATTAATTTCTCCCGAGAAGCAAAGGAAAAAGGATGAGGTTGATGGATTTACATAACATTTAAAAATTTTCACCCAAAAAGGACTGTATCGATTTTTGCTATGTGGGGACATACTGCGCTTGTTAAGAGGAACATGTCTGACCATTCTTTTCGTGAACGTTGAAGGACAAAGCCAAGTTTGGAAAACATGTACCATTATCTAGTATGGACTTTGGCAAAAAAAAACCCAAAACAAAACATAAAGCACAAAGCAAACTCCCTTTGTCTACTGCTGTAGCAGGACTACAGCAAGGCAGTGGTGCGGAGCAGCCAGTGTTTGAGAATTTGATTTGATGACTTGTGCTGCCCCACCCAGTGCTGCTCAGAATTGCCAGGATATATGGTGTTTGGGTTTTCTTCAGACCCTATGTAGCAGGCGTTAAAGGCAAAAGCCATGAGCAAACTAGGGGAAGGGGACAAGGGCCAGTGAATTCATTCTTTGGGACAGAGAACTGTCACCTTGGTAAAAGCCAGCATTAATTAGGACTGTGAGCCTCAGAGGCTGAATCCTGTCCCATTTCCCAGCAGGAATTTAGGAATCAAGGAGCTCACTGGTGTAGGCACCCCAAATGTAAGAGAGGAGGATAAGCTCCAGGAAGGGACTTCCTGCCACACTGGAACCCACGGAAAACAAAATTCTGACATCAAAGTCTCCCAAAGCTGGGTCTCTCCTTCTTTCCTCCCTAATTCTAATTCAGTATCATTTGAGAGGTCTGTGAAACCCCTTGTGGGAGTACAGTTTTGAAATTTCAGGTTAAAAGCCAGTGGCCTTTAATTCTCAGAGATGCCCTTATGAATGGACCCTGAGCAGAGGAAGCTGTTTTGTTGTTTTTGAGACAGGGTCTCTGTCACCCAGGCTGTAGTGCAGTGGTATGATCACAGCTCACTTCAATCTCCACCTCCTGGGCTCAAGTGATCCTCCTGCCTCAGCCTCCTGAGAAGCTGCGGCTACTGGTGTCCACCATCATGCCTGGCTATTTTTTGATTTTCTGTAGAGAGAGGTTCTCACTATTTTGCCCAGGTTGGTCACAAGTTACAATTCCTGGCCTCAAGCAATCCTTATGCCCTGGCCTCCCAAAGTGCTGGGATTACAAGTGTGAGCCACCTCTGTGGGCCAGGAAGCTGGTTTTAACTCCTCCTGCCTTGCTCCAGACCATCTTTCTCTAAGGATAGGTGAAAGGGGTCTGTCTTTCCCAGCTTTTGAGGATGTGCCCTGTATGTTCAGTTCTCTCTAAGAGCTTCTACTTCTCAACAAGAAGTTTGCAAAACTGGCCAGACTCCTGGTTCATTTGTAAAGTCTCATCTCAGAAGACAAGGCAAGGGACTCTCAAGCTCCTCTTCCTTTCATTTCTTCCTCATTCAGGATTTACTGGCATGCCCCTCGAAAATCAGAGATCTTACCTTGCCTTCTTGCTCACCAGTCTTCCCAGTTTCCCAGCGAGTAAGCAGCAGCAGTATTGAAGAACCACTCCAAAGCAGGAGGCTCTAGGTCCTGCTGCCTTAGCTTAGCAATGGCTGCAGAGACACTGGGTTATATTTGCTTGTGTTTGCATCTTAACCGCATTTTCCTAGTACTGGCCAATCAGAGCCAATCTAGCCCTGGGCTTGACTTATTCAAACCAGAGGGAAAGCTTTATCTGTGCCTATTCAAAACAGCAAAACAAGAGCAGACTTCTAAAGGCTTCTTTTCTCTTTTAACTCCAGCTCCACGCCCTGATCTAATTGATTTTTTAAAAAGTGCACACAGCCCATCAATAATGCAGGGAAGAGGGTGGAAGGATTTGATATTTGCCATATTGTAGATATGGATGCATTATGGTGATGACAGGAGGCAGAGGTTGGAGCTGCCCTGTTAGTGCCTGTGATGTCTAGGCTGGCAAGAGCCTCCCTAAGAAGCTTCTGGTGTTTCTCAAAGGGAGGGGAAGTCTGGGAGAGAGGCCAGAATTCTATTAGGCCACAGTTTTGCTCGTTGGGGTCCTACTAGTCATACTGTAAACCAGTCGGTATTTGAGTGCCCACTGTGTGCCAGGAACCATGCTGCACTCTCAGCTTCAAGGTTCCCGGTTTGGGAGAGTCAGTGAGGAGCAGAGAAGAATCAAGACTCCATTCCCAGGGCTGGGTGCGGTGGCTCATGCCTGTAATCCCAGCACTTTTGGGAGGCGGAGGCAGGCAGACCATAGGACTGAGGTCAGGAGTTCAAGACCAGCCTGCCAAGATGGTGAAAACCATCTCTACTAAAAATACAAAAGTTAGCCTGGTGCAGTAGTCTCAGCTACTTGGGAGGCTGAGGCAGGAATATCGCTTGAACCTAGGAGGCGGAGGTTGCAGTCAGCCGAGATCACGCCACTGCACCCCAGCCTGGGCAACAAAGCAAGACTATATCTCAACAACAACAAAAAAAGACTTCATTCCATTAGAGCTTCTGGTTCATGCCCAGAAGTCAATAGGACATCAAGCATATATGCTTGCTAAGCACCTGACTGCAATAGGGTTGAACACAGCAGAATCTTGTGTAACCTTGAGGAGAAGCCCTGTGCAGCATCTGCGGCTGGCCTCCCGGCAGGTGCAACACCCCACTCAGCCTGGGGGATACAGCTGCTTCATGACCAAAGGGGTTTCAAGAAGAAAGGTGGTGCTTGCTAAGGGCCCGATGAACACCAGCAATCGGCGGCAGCTCACATTCCTGGATAGGTTTTTTAAACCCGCTTTTATTAATTAATTGTAAGTAATACAAATATTGCAAAAATATAAACAGACATTTAATGGCGTCCTACATTTCAAGTTTTTGAATACAACAAATTTATCAAACCATGAATCTGTAAGCAAGGTAGTCAGAATCCCATAGCCCAGCCACAGTGAGAAGCAGATCCCCTACCCTCCAAGTGGCATCTAGGAGGAGGAAAGCGGCATGAGATGGAACATAAGCAAAGAAGCTCACAAGGCCCAAAGAGAAGGGTCGGCCCCAGGGGCAGGCCCTATGTTAAAAGAATGGGGCAGCTGGCCTGACCGCTGGCCTCCTCTTCCCTGGCTGAATGTACATAGTTACTGGCATTTAGAAAAAAGGAGAAAAAGATCTAAACCCGTTTAGAAAAAAGGGACCCAGGGAGAACAGTGGTTAAGTAATCCACTGAGGAGCTGAAGGGGAAAATGAACTTACTTTCTCATATAGTTAGCCTGGCTAGGACACTGGGGGCCGAACAGTTTTCTGAGAGGACTTTCTTTCTAAATGAGGCCTCAAGAACAGGCAGGGGCAGCAGAATAGAATTAGCATCCATTTCCCAGGGAAAGACTGCCTTTAGACTTCCCATGCTTTTAGCACAAAGCGGCGTCTGGGCCACTGTTACCAGAGGTGAGTTTATACATTTACAAAATGCTTAAAATCTTTGGGAGGCCGGAGGGAGCTAAACAGAAGGTCTCAGGTTAACCGAAGGCAAAATTCACTCAACCTCTCTAGTAAGGGACCCATGGGCCTACAGAGTGTCCCCTCTACAATGTGCAGAGTGGAAACCCTTACCTGACCCTTTCCCAAACTGGTCCTGTGTCCAAAGCTCCCCCTATGAGAGGGACACGAACATCAGGCTTTTGATTTAGAAGCCCAATCAGAGAGACACACTGTGTCCCTGAAGAGGCACCTTAAAAGAACTGAACCTGGCAGGTAAGCAGATTCCTGGCATGGCTTGAATTGGTGCTGACCAGGCATGGTGGCCTATTGCCTCCCAAAGATGTCTCAAGTGGGAGGGGCTGATAGTGGGAAGCCCTAAAACAGAGTCCGGGATGAAGTCGCCTCCTCCCCTGCCTTGCCCTCCAAAATTGAGTCTGGCCTGATTTCCTCTGAGGAGCAAATTTTACAATCATGCCTCACCCTGACACATGGTGAAACTGGAAACCTGACAGTAAATAATGACTAGGCTGTCTCTGGTCCACATGAATGGACCCTGCCTAGGTTTGGCTGAGTTGCTTCTCTGGGGAAAGTGGGAATAGCATTGCTGTGGAGGAGCTGCAGGTGGGCAGGCAGGGTTCTGATGGGAGTGAGGCTGAGAAAGCAGGGGCTTCATGCAGACACAGCAGGGACACTCCCACCAAGCCATCCTGGGCTTTGGTCATGGGTCCCACACCATGCACTTGGAAAGCCTGTTAGGAAAGGGGGCAGCACATGCTCTTCCTCCATCTGGAAAAACATGGAGATCCAAGGGAGGGCGGAAAGGGTCCTCGCAACTCAGTCAGCTTAGAGCCTCTTATTGCTTATTTAGTCAGAAAAGCCTGGCTGGGCCCAGATGGCAGATTTGGCCAAGGGCTAAACCTTAGGGTGGGGCTTGGAAGAGAGGCTCCTCCTGCAGTACTAGGAAAGCAGCCTAGGCCAGGCCTTGGGTCCGAAGCCACAGTGGGCTGTAAGGGTCTGAGATCCTGCATTCTTTCAGGAGACGGTATTCCTGGTTAGCACGTGGGGCCCTTTTCCCTTTAGGTAGAGCAGGACCCCACAGGCACAATGCTGGGGGAAATGACCACATGAATTTTGGGGGACTCTGTTCCACTTTATCATACCAGAGAAAGACAAGGCCTTAAAACCTTGGGACAATGAGGAAAGGTGGCACCACTACGCTAAAGGAAGATGCCAGCCAGCCACTGCTCACAGCACCAAGCTGCTGCTCTACCGCCTGCTTTTCTGGAAACTCGTTCGTTCCTGAGGCTGGACCTAGGGTGTGGAAATATAAGGGATGATGGGGAGGAGTCCTGAGTGGGTGGTGTCCCTGCACTAGAAGCAGTTCACAAATGTTTTGTGATACCTGCCTCCAGGGAACACAGCGATGGGAATAGGAGCTCCCTCCCACCCTAGGAGAAGGGAGAGAACCCCACCCACCCCAGGGAGGCCACGATTAAGGCAGTGATGCTGCGGTGGGACTCCTTTTTGGGAGGCCCTTGTGCTCCCAATTACAGCAGCACTTCCTCTTGTTTTCCACCCTGGGAAAACTTCAATTTTGTGATGACTTTAAAGCATTCACTATTAAGAATCTTTGAACGCAGGAGACACCCAGAGTGCAGGTCTATGAGGGGCTCACTCCCTCCTGTTACCAGAGGCAGGAAGCAGGCGCATTAGGTTGGCACTCATTCCTCCTCAGCCCAGGAAGAGCAAGAATTCTGGCCCTTAAAAGGAAAAGCAACAGCCAGGAAGGATGAAGGCCGGAACAGACAGAGCTCGGTACAGGATGGGCCCTGGGGGAAGACACAACAGGAAAGAGCCCTGCCCAAAAAATGGGAGGGGCTGGGGCAGCTTTAGTTCTTCCCAGCCTTTGGAACACAAGTCCTTGCACTAGCAGAGAATCCCTGAAAAGCAGACTTATGGAAATGATCCCGAGCTCAGCTGATCCACAAGCCCCGGGGACACACATGTCCATGCTTTGAGGATTTGTCTTCCCTGCACCCCCAGCACCACCGACATTCATCACAGGCCCAGGACTGTAGCTTTGTCTGAAACAAAACAGGCCCAACACTGTGTTTAGAAGAGAATTTTAAAACAGAATCAAAAGAACGGAAATCAGTTATCTGTCCTCTTCTCAGGCAGGGAGAAAACCTCCTTCCCCCCAGGTTTGAGACTATGGCTAGGTGGTGAGGAAGGTAGGCTTAGCAACCCAGCCTTGGGGAGACACAGAAAAGGCCCGTCCCAGGCACTCAGCTGGACGCAAGCATAGCCTTTGGGCCACAAGCCCTGATGATGGCCACTGAGGTGCTGGTCTGGAATCAAGTCCTCATCTTCCCAGAAATGTCATCTTTTGTCTGCAGCAGCTGGCTGGAGGATTTCAGAAAGGTGCGTGCCTGGAGCACCCAAAGGCATACCTTCCTTTCTCCTTGGCATAGGCCTTACAACACTGAGGAAAGGCCATGGTTTGGCAATGGAGCCTTCAATAGTCTCCATCCTTATAGAGCTCAGTGGCTCCTAGGGTGACAGGAGAGGAGGCAAGCTCACTTGGGAAGTCTTGGTCTTTTAGCTTCTCCCCCAGTGAAACACTATATGCTGGGGCCACAGTTATGACAACACACACACACATACACACACTCTCTCTCTCTGTCACACACGCATGTTGACAACTTGGCGCAGGTAGCTCTGGGTATCGTTGTCTGGCATTTGCTCACTCGGCATCTAGGTTGTCCTAAAGCTCTTTCCAATCACTTCTCACTGTTTCTGGGCTGTATGGCGAAGTGCTCCAGCTTCCACTCTGTCACACTAATCATAAAGGCACAGTGTGGGAAAGTCCCCTACTGGGATGGCCATCGCCTGGAAGCAGGGAAGGCTAAGGGGCCCGCAGCTGCCCAAGGCTGGTGTAGACGTCCTCTGCTCCGCTCAGCTCCTCAAAGATTGGGATCAGGTTCAGCAACTCGGTGTCTGCCATGTCATCAAACCAAGACTGCACAGGCACCTGGGGCAGGGAAGATGTGGTGTCAATCTCCCAAGTGCTGCTTCCCCCTTCCTTCGCCCCAGAGCCCTAGAGGGTGGCTGGGTCTTCCCAGAGGGGTGTGCTTCTCTGGTGGAGCCCACAGTTCCACAGCCTGCTTCCTCTCCCAGTCCCAGCCATGGACACATGTCAAGAACACTCACTGCATTCTCAGGGTGGAAGATGTAAGAAGCAGGCGAGTTGTCCAGGATGAGAGTCTTCCTCAGGTCCCTCCCCAGGCGGCTGAGGTCCTTGACGTAGCAGCCCTGGTGAAACACGCAGGACTCACGGAATAGGCGGGCCCGGAACACCCCACACCGGTCCAGCAGGTCCGTCACAGGGTCGGCATACTAGGAGGAGAGAAGATGCCTAAGTTTGAATGCAGTCCTGGTCCTTCTCTGGCACCCTGGGTACCAAAAGGGAGCTGCTGGACCACCCCTGTGGCCACCACACCCACTCCTGGTTCTTCCCTCCCACCCCTAGGTACCTTGGCCAGGCTGGCAGTGAAGAGAACACATTCAAAGAGTTCCCCCATGCGTCTCAGGAACTCATCCACATAAGGCCTCTTGAGCACATACACCTGAGGAAGAGCAGAGCAGCCTGTTGGAGGTGTCCCTGTGATGAAGCTTTACAGTACTGGGTACCTTCACCAGTTACACAGAGAGCAGCAAGCAGCTCTCAACCCCTGCAGCCCAGCCTCCTGGACTACCTGGCTAGAAGCCTGTGGCCCCACAAACCCGGGGAACTGGCTGCACCCCCTCACCAGGCCTCCAATGCATCAGTGGTCCCAACCTTAACCTGGCTCAGGAAGAAGAGCATACACCATGTCCGGGAGCCGTCTGTGTTTCCAGCGGTGGACCATCAGCTGCCTCCAGAAACAAGTAATCAAGAATAGGCCTCACAGATGGAAACAGCCTATCCTGGATTACTTGAATCCAGCCACAGCCTCTATGGAAATTTTCTCTCCTTGGTTCCAGCAAGACAGTCTGTCCAGGTCACCATCACTGCCCCAGGAAGAAGTGACTTTTTCCCCTCAATGACCACAGACTAGACACTCTGCACCCCTGATTTTGTGCTTGCTCCTGCCAGCCACTCCTAATACCTGTGTCCACTTTTATCATCTTGCACATTTTGGCAAGTCCTTTGGTTACCTGACCCGTCGGTCTGAATACTATTGCTTCTGACTCCAGCCTCCAAAGGTGCTACTGGAACCATTTCCCCAAAGCTCCCTTTTCTTTTGTTTATTTACTTATTTTTTAGAGATGGGGTCTTGCTGTGAGGCCAGGCTGGTTGTGAACTCATGGGCTCAAGTGTTCCTCCTGCCTCGGCCTCCCAGAGTGGTGGGATGACAGGTGTAAGCCACGGCGCCTGACTCCCAAAGCTCCTTTACCCACATTACTCCTGAGCTCAGAGAGAGTCAGCCTGCCGTGACTCTCCTCCCAGAGCGGACCTGAATTGGCCACCAACTCACCAGACCCCTCGGAGCTCTGCAGGAACCCTCTGCTCCAGGCAGCCACAACTGCGCTTGTTAGCCTGCCATTCCTTCCACTTCCCTCCAACAGGCCCCTTCCTCATCCCAGCTATTCATCACATCCGGCATCCTTTCACCACTCTTTGCTCAAAACCTACCTTGGGCAGGTAGTGCTCCCTCATTTTAATCTCATTCTTTTAAAAATTATTCATACCCTTCCTTGTTAGCCAGGAGTTCACAGTGTATATATGCCTGTTTGAAAATATGCCTTCATCTCTTCCCCAAGGGTTTACTTAGCACATCTCTATGCCCTCAGCTAGACTGTAAAGGGCTGCTGGGCCAACTCTTTTGCTGGCAGCGGGGCCTGGCGCTGGGCCTGACAGGCCTTCTGAGCGTGCAAGTGGAGTAAATGGTCTTTCACTAGCAATGTCACATGATCCTTAACCCAGGACTGCATGGGCTGCAGGCTGGAGCCTGGTCTCATTTAGATGTGAGTGCTCTTTACTTTGAGATACACACCGAGCACTTCCTCAGGCAGAATCCAATGGAGGACCCTAGAGAAGACAGAGAAGGCTTCACAGAGGAGGAGATGTCTGGACTGGGGAGGAAGAAAGTCACTAGCTATTCACAGTGGGGGATCATGGGCAAGAGGGCATTCTAGGCAGAGGAAACGGTTACTACTGGTTTCCTTGCCTGTAACAGGCAAAGAGATATCCACTCGTAAGGAATAGAGAAATGTAATAAATCATTTAACAGTGCTGGCCATGTGAGGGGATGGTGGTTAACAAACGATAGCTATTATTATTATTAAATAAGATGTAAACTGTTCTTTTAAACAGCTTGGTTGCAAAGAGAAAACAAGGGTGACATCTGTTGGGGGATATAGGACTGAACCTCCCTAAGATGAGAAAGCCTTGAGTGTGAAAGATACCAATAAAGCAGGGAGGCTGAAGGTACAGAAAAGGGATCAACTGACGGAACCCAAGCACTGAGATGGGAGAAGGACCCCAGGACAGGTGGGGCAGAAGGCAGATACCCCACCCTCTGGACCGGGTGTGGTCTGGCCAGCAGCTCACCTGGTGAGTGGTCCCCTCTATCTCTATAGGCACTATGAAGTCAGCATTGTTGATTGGCTGGAAGGCAGAAAAGTTAATACTGTCAGCATGGCAAAGAAACATGAAGCATCCACCATACCCCTAGGTGGGTGGGGAAAAATGAGTTGTAGAGACTCTGGCCCCAACTAAGGGGTTCTCACCCTAGTTCAAGATGTGATAGCCCATTCTGGTTTTCCCTACTCCTTAGCACCCCTACTCTGACAAATTCTATCTAAATGGAGAGTGTCAGGGCCTGAGTTTCCTCATCAGACAAGCAGGGGCAAGGTCCCAAGGTGATTCAACTACTCTCTTAGGCCTGCCCCGTACAGAGCCCTGGCGGCTCTCTGTGCTACGTGGCTCAGGGGCAGATGCGGCCTGTTGGGTGTGACTGGGGATCGCAGCCCTGGTGGAACACACAGGGTTCCTACTCAACATTCTCCAGTGGGGCCTTTAGATACCTGTGACGCCAGGGTGGCCAAAATGCCAGAGGCCTGGCCTTATCCCTTCTAATCACTCTTCTACCCTCATCTTTAGGCTGCCTTACACATCTGTCGTCAGATTCACAGGAGGGCCCAAGATAAAGGTAGGAAGCTGACGCTGAGTTACCTTAAAGGAGCTGTGCACGAGGGTTTCGTCCAGGTCAATGACCACACAGATCCTTCCTTGATCTTCCTCTGTCACCTCTGGGAGCAGGCAGGTCCCTGGGATCTAAAACCAAGCCAGGTTGCTGAGATCTGCCCACCAAGAAAGCCCAATTGTACCCCTTGGCATAACTATGGGAATAGCTGGGCTGTTTGTGGAGACAGAATCGCCAACCCAGGATAGGCACCACTTAGGAGGTGGTTGTTTCCTTGGTTTCAGCCTCCCAATGGGACTATTAAGTGATCTGGACATTGGAGGTGGTGGCCAGGGATGGTGTGGGATGGACAGCAGCTGTGGGAAGAGAGCATGGAGCACCAGCTGTCCCCTAAAATCTAATGCCTTGCACACAGTAGGCCCTTAACTAATATGGGAAATAAACAGCTTCCCAGGGCAGGGAGGTAGCTGGTCAGGCACCAAGGAGGGTGGGCATCACCCTGCCCATGGAGCTGGTGGGGATCACAGGGTCCTGGCTTCTGAGTACTTACCAGGCCAGAGTCACGTACCTGGTAGAACTGGTACTGGAGACACTGAAGCAGATCTGACTGTGGAAGAAAAGAAGGTGGTCAGTGCCATCTCATCACCTTTCCCACCCCATCCAAACCCACTGCTTCTGTCTCAGGCCTGGAGGGCAACTTTCTCCCCTAGATCCAGCCACCTGGAAGCTCCTACTGTGTCAAAAGTGACTTTTCTTAGGAGTGGGACAGGAAAAGGGAAAGGCTAGAGCTTCCTTCCCACACTAAGCCTGATGAAGGCTGGAGAAGACAAGTTCTCATTAGCCACTGTCTCTCAGTTGGACAAAGTGAGGAACAGGGAACTCAAGTTAACTGATTCAGGGACACAGAGTCAGAAGCAGAACCAAAATCTGAATTCCTTACGGTGGCAAACTCTTGCTAAGTCCTTAAAATCAAGCTGCTCTGAGAACATGTTTTCTATGCCCTCCTTGGGGATTACATGGGAGAACAAGCCCTACAAAACATCAAGTAAGCCACAGTGTGGGCACCCAAAATGTGAGGGGAGGAGGAGTGCGGAGATCGGCAAACCCCCCACCCCAATTTTTGCTAATAATAGAAATGTTATGGTTTTAAGTGTTCCTTTTTTTTTTTTTCTAAAGAAAAAGTCTTGCTCTGTCACCCAGGCTGGAGTGCAGTGGTGCAATCTCGGCTCACTGCAACCTCCACCTCCTGGGTTCAAGTGATTCTCCTGCCTCAGCCTCCCAAGGAGCTGAGACTATAGGCGCATGCCACCGTGCCTCGCTAATTTTTTTTGTATTTTTGGTAGAGACGAGGTTTCATTGTGTTAGCCAGGATGGTCTCAGTCTCCTGACCTTGTGATCTACCTGCCTCAGCTTGCCAAAGTGCTGGAATTACAGGCGTCAGCCACCACGCTCGGCCCGGTTTTAAGTGTTCTTAATGAAAATTCTGAAGAAAAATTAAAATCCTGGCACTTAGATAAACAATGTGACATTTCAGTGTACTGCTTTCAAATCTGTCAGCAGACTTTTTCCCTAATGCTATATAATTACACACTCTGCCTTTTTACTTAATGTTGCAACTCAATACTTCTCCATGCTATTGAGAAGTCTGTAAAAACTGACCAGTCAGTAATACTGTCATGTTGCATTTTATTTAACCATTTCCCCCATTGCAAAATGCAGTGATTTTTCATTGATGTATGTCTTTAGCCTGGTTTTGAGAAAAAGGAAGGACAACCAGACCTCAGTGTTTCAGAGAAGTACTACTGACTTTAGGGGCAGAATAATTTTTGTTGGTTAGGGCTGGCCCCACCTGTGGAATGCAGGACATGTATAAATATCAACACATTTCCAAATGCCTTGCATGGGTACAGGAAAGAATTGCTGATAGGGGTTATTAAGAGCATGGTAGAGTTTCAATTCCCTAGTTTCCTGTAAGTTAGGTAACTTGGAAGGTAGCCTTGCATAGTAGAGAACAATAAACACAGGCTTCACAGAGATCTAGGTTCAATTCCTGACACTACTATTTATTAGCCATGAATTCTTCAGGTGCTACATAAGCCCATTATCTGCAAAGTGGGAATCCTGTGATCTCCTTACAGGGCTGCTAGCTGATCACATGAGACAATATATGCAAAGCACCTTGCATAGTTCCTGGAACCTGGAAGGATCAGAATCACAGGGGCCCTCAGAAACCACAGGGACATCTGGATGGCCCACACCGCAAAGAGGAAGCAACAGAAGGGAAATGAACTACTTATGGAAGGATGGAAGAAGGGCCCCCTCTCAGCCAGAAATCTTTGCAACCTCAGGCAAGGCTTCCTTGTCTGGTTGCCATCGTCAGCAGGGATCTCCCACTAACAGTCCTTTCCTTGCTGGGATCTCACCGCCCCAACCCAGCTACCTTAGCAATGGTGTTTGCTTCCTCCTTATACGCAGCGAGCTCAGTGGAGCAACTTGACTGGCCAACATGCTGGGCACGAAAACAGCAGAAAAGGGCCTTGAAGATGTTACGTCCACGAGGCTTCTTAGGAGAGGATTTGGAGACCAGGCCTAGAGTGGAGAGAAGGTGAGACTTTAGCTCTAGAAACGTCAGTTTCTGTCCACAGCTTCTACCGTGCCCATATAATATCTCTTCTAGTCCATAAGCTCCTCTAGGGCACACAGTATGCTCCTGGTGAACAACCATATACAGTTAACTGTGAAACATACATGTTTACTCCAGCCTTTTCTCTTTAAAGCAGGAATGTGAGGAATCCCTGCTCTCTGGCTTGAGGGACCTGAGCTACAGAGATTTGTGCTTCATTCCATGGGGGCAGACGGGACCAGGCATAGAATCCAGGTGTTCTACTCTGGCTGCAGCACACCCAAAATTAATACACAGACAAAAATCCTCCCTAATATCAATTCCCAGAAAGACCATCAGTTCTGCCCTTCGAGTTAATGAAGATGCAGTTCTGTTCTGTTCAGCATCAGCTTCCTTAGATACTGGGTCAGTGGAGGCAGAACTGACCTTTTTTGCCTAAAAACTTCAGACTAGAAACAAGAGACTAGAACTCCAGAGCAGCCCCAGCCCCAAGGAAAAAGCTACACTTTTTATTCACAGCCTTGTCTCCCTGCCTCACTCCAGCAGCTCTCTTTAAGGCCCCTCCCCACACAGATACCATGGATTAGCCCCTTGGAACACACATTCACAGCCTTGGGTTCTAGGCTGACAGCCTTGCTTTTGAACTGCAGCTGCTTAGTCCTGCCTTGATCATTTGGGGGGCAGTGGAAACAAAGTCATTTTAATAGACTTGGCAAGACAGCCCCAGAAGGGCCAAGCAGATACCAAAAAAGCTATGGGCATTACCGGATCAACTAAAAACCGACTTCAGGTATCTTTTGCAAGTTCCTTTTGCTATAGATGAACTTTTCTGACAACTGTTGAGCACAAGTGGGAAGATACGATGGGCACTGTGGCCAGGAGGTGGCGCTGCACAACCACTCACAGAATGGTCCTTGGTCACAGGTCTCTTCTCCAGAGGGTCTGCAGTATTCCAGAGCCTGAGCAAGACATGGACCTAAAGATTAAACCCAAGCCATCCCACTTTAAAGCACAGGGCAAACTACTGTGCAGGAATATGGATGCCAGAAATGCCTCTGTCTGTGGGGGAAAGAAACAAAAGCAGAATGTACCACGAAGAACAAACTGCCCTGTGTTGTTCCTTGGGAAAGGGATGAGGGGAAGAGGAAGACAATGTTTGGGGCTGCCCAGGAGCGACTCACCCAGAATGTGCACCAAGATGGCCCTTGCAGAAGTGGGATGGGAGAGCCATTTAAAATCCAGCTACTGGGCTGCCTGTACCCTCTGGAGAGGAATAGGGAAAGATCGAACTATTACCTGGGACCAAGGGTGAGAAAATGGCCTTTATAGAGCAGTTGGACAAGTGCAGTCAGCATCACCCCTAGAACAACAAACTCAGCTCTGCCTCAACAGAAAGGCAGAGGACTTCCTGCTGGTACTGGCTCAGCCTCCCCTATTGGCAGGTCCAGAGCCTATATGTGCTCTCTCTCTTTCCTCCCTGGGTTAGGCCAGATTCCTTAACATTGGTATGGCCATTGGAAACCTTTTAGAAAATGACTGGGCCTTTCCAGCAATTAGCCTAAAAACCTGGACGTCACTTTCAAGTTCCTGGCTCTGAAAGAGGAACCAAGATTTCTAGGGCAGGGATTTTGTCAAGAAGTTGTGCTAGGGACATCGCCAGAGCCCTTTATCAAGGAGAAAAAATTCAGAGCAGAGCCCAGCACTCAAAGAGACCAGGATAAGCTGGGCATGGTGGCTCATACAGGAGGATTCCTCAAGTCCAGAAGTTTAAGACCAGCCTGGGCAACATAGCAAGACCTCATCTCAAATTTAAAAAGAAAAGACAGGCCAGGCGTGGTGGTTCATATGTGTAATCTCAGCACTTTGGGAGGCCCAGGCAGGTGGCCCACCTGAGGTCAGGACTTTGAGACCAGCTGGCCAACATGGCAAAAACCCATCTCTACTAAAAATACAAAAATTAGCCATGCGTGGTGGTGCACACCTGTAGTCCCAGCTACTCAGGAGGCTGAAGCAGAAGAATCCTTGAACCTAGGAGGCAGAAGTTTCAGTAAGCCAAGATTAGTCCACTGCTCTCCAGCCTGGGCAACAGGGCGAGACTCTGGCTTAGACAAAAAAAAAAAAAAAAAAAAGACAGCAAGACAGAGGTTCCTTGGACTCTCTCTCCCTATTTCTATGCTGAAGTTGGAGGGAAAGGACAGCTTCCCCGCTGCCTGTATGGCTCACGTTAAATTCTAAGCCCGGGGACTCAGGGCAGATACTGACCCAAAGCTCCAAGACCAAAGCTGAATCATCGCTTTTCCCTTTGGTTTATGGTTTCTTCATACAGAACCACAATCAGAGGCTTAACCCGGGCACAGAGCCTTTTTTAAAGGGCCACACACCCTGGGCTTTTCCTGAAGAGAGGCCCTCAGGAATGCGCTCAGCATCTTAGTGACAGACACCGTGAAGGCTGAGTAATCCTGAGGTGGGGGGAAAGGGGCAGCTGGCTGCGGCATGGTAAGGCCTGGCTTGTGCCCACTGCAGGGAGCACAACAGGCAGAAGTGCCTCAGTCCTAGACAAGGAGGGAGCTTGGACTCTGCAGGGGATGAGGGCCTTCTCAAAAACACAATGTGGCTGGCAGCCCTAGGCCTCTGAGTCCACAAATGCCTTGACCTTGGGGGCAGGAGCCTGAAGCAGAGTACTCCAGACCTACAACAGCAAGGACAATACCTCAGGCGCCCTCATTCCCCACTCCCCTGATGGGGCCCTGCTTCCCCACACCCTTTTCCAGGCTGGCTGTCCTCCTTACCTTTCCAAATACTATGCCAGAGAATGCATCAGCCTTCCCCAGCATGGCTGCCTCCCAGTGCACTCATCAGCCTCCATGACTCTCTGCGTATCAGGTGCTCAGTAACTTTGTCTGGCTGGGTGAATGACTCCAGGGGCCTCCAGGGCCTGTCACATCTACTGAACTAGGACCTGGGGAAGCCTCCACTAGTTTGTAATAGCCCAGAAGAGTTAGATAGAGAAGCCTCCTTTATGTGAGAGGAAGTTGAGGGCTGAGGGAGCTGGACCCCTGAGGCAAGTCACTGAGTCTTTCTAGGCCACTGCCATGTTTATGGAGCATCAGGGATGTGCCTGTGTTAGACACCTGACATCATTACCTCATTAAACCTTGCTTATTAACACTTTGGTACTAGTTCCCCATTTTACAGAAGGGAAACTACAGCACAGAGAGGTTAAGTAACCTGGGTCATGGTCATGCAGGCAGTATGACAGCAGAGCCAGGATTCAAACCCAGATCTGCCTGAACCCAGAGTCCAGGCTCTTAACCATTACTCTGTATAGGGTCTCTGACAGTTCAGGGACATCATACACATTTACTGATGCAACAGATGAAAAGTGTAGGGGACTCTCGAGGTACCTTATTGAAAACATTTTTCTGAGACAAGAGTCTCATTCTATTGCCCAGGCTGAAGTGAAGTGGTGTGATCATGGCTCACTGCAGCCTCGATGTCCCAGGCTCAAGCAATCCTCCTACCTTAGCCTCCCAAGTAACTAGGACTACAGTCTTCTTGGGAAATTTTGCTCTCCTCCTCTCTAGGATGAGCTGGTAAAAGACCAGTTTGGGGGTCTAGCCCCCGCCCCTTACCCCATGTTTTCTTGGGCATGCCATCAAAGTCGCAAGGGGTGAAATGGGCAAGGCCCTGGGATTCCACTCCAGGGAATCCCCCCACCCCTGCCTGCACCTGCTCTGACCGGCAGATGCCTCTGGGAGATCAAGATGACAATGGGGGAGAGGAGGAGGGTGGGGATGGAGCCAGGAGCTTTGGTCCAAGACCTGCATTGTTCCTTGGGTTTAAGGGTGAGGGAGCCTGTGTTCAGAGCGGGATCTGAAACTTGTGTCAAAGAGCCTTTCACATGGCTCCTTTCAGCCAGCACTCAGCATTGTGTCCCTGACAGCCAGGTGCAGGCCACCCCCTACCCCTCTGTGTGCGATGGGGAGGGCACAGCATGCATTTCCAGGAGAGGAACACTGGGGACAAGAGGATTTAAGGCCCACAGAGATTTCCTTCTTTTAAAAAAAGAAAGAAAAATAAAAAAAAGTCAGGTTGCGGTGGCTCACGCCTGCAATCCCAGCACTTTGGGAGGCTGAGGCAGGGGGATCACCTGAGGTCCAGAGTTCGAGACCAGCCAACCAACATGGAGAAACCCCATCTCTACTAAAAAATACAAAATTAGCCGGGCGTGGTGGCGCATGCCTGCAATCCCAGCTCCTTGGGAAGCTGAAGCAGGAGATGTGCTTGAACCCAGGAGGCGGAGGTTGTGGTAAGCTGAAGACTGAGCCACTGTACTCTAGTCTGGGCAGCAAGTGCGAAACTCTGTCTCAAAAAAAAAAAAATTGAGAGGGGGTCTCACTATGTTGCCCAGGCTGGTCTCGAACTCCGGACCTCAGGTGATCCACCCACCTCAGCCCTCCAAAGTCCTACGATTACAGGCGTGAGCCTCCACGCCTGGCTGCCATAGAAAATTCAATGCACATGGTTTCCCCAACCAGGGAGGGGAAGATGCCATGCAGCCCCACAACCAAAGCTCTCCCTCCTTCATTCCCTGCTACCCTCCGTGGATACCCAGCCCTGCTCTCCTGCCTAGACACAGATGTGCTTCTGCTTTCCCTGCTCCAAACATTTTGTTTGGGGCTAGATGTCTGAGAGGACCAGCACAGACCCAACGAGGGAACCAACTCTGGCTTAAGAAGAAAGTGGGCAGGTGGCTGAAGACAGGGAAGCCAGGCCAGCCCTCCAGCTCACTGCTGCAAGGCTTCCTACTGAGGCAGGGTATGAGAACAAGAGGGGAGGTGAGGAGTATGCCTCCACTGAGGATCATCAGGGTTGGGGTCCAGGCTCTGCCAGTTACGACTCAGCCACACAGCCTCTTGGAGCCTTAGTTTCCTCATCCATAAATTGGGATAACAGCAAGCCCTCACTCAGGACTGAAAGGATAAACGAAGTCAGAGAGTAAGGCATTGCACAAACTCTAAAGCTAAAAGCTGTGCTTGTTTTAATTAATTATCCAAGGGGAGATGAGCACTAATTGGCAACATCATGGGCCTCATTCCAGGAGGCCAGCAACAGATCAGGAGTCCTCCAACCAGCATCACATGGATGAAGCCCAAGAAGAGAAGATGAGGGAAAGCTGCCTGACAGCTCTGATCATAAGCAGGTTTCAGAAAGTCAAAACAACCCCTATACCTTCTCCCCAGTCCACTATGAAATTTGTTTTCCAGCTCACAAACTTCCTGACTGGTATTCTGTGAAACATGACAAGTAAGACTGTTTCGCTTGAGACAAAAATCATCCTCTCCCCTGGTATTCACCCCCACCACCCCCAAGAAGCACCAGATTAGACACTATTTGCCTCTGCCTCTTAAGAAGGGTATGCATGGGCCGGGGGGCAGTGGCTCAAGCCTGTAATCCTAGCACTTTGGGAGGCCGAGGCAGGTGGATCACAAGAGCCTAGGAGTTCGAGACCAGCCTGAGCAGGATGGCGAAATCTTGTTCTCCAAAAAAAAAATTAGCTAGGCGCACCTGTATTCCTAACTTGGTAAGCTGAAGTGGGAGAATCACCTGAGCCTGGGAGTTCGAGGCTGCAGTGAGCCATGATGTCACCACTGCACTCAGCCTGGATGACAGTGAGACCCTTTCTCAAAAATAAAAAAACAGTGTGTGCATGTATAAACACGTGTACACGTGTACACGTGCACACATACAAATGAAGACCAGAGTGACCAGGACAACACTATTTTTAATCTTCTGAAGGTCAAGTCCAGATATCACTTTTGTCAACAACACAGCTTTCTGTCCCAGCAAAGAAACTCCTCGCACATCCGCCTGGGACTAGCAGAATGTAACCTCTGAGGCTATCTGATTTTAACAAGCCCATTCATGTAGAAAGTTGCTTTCTTTCTTGGTTCATCCCCAGAAGTACTTCCTTCCCCACCCTCCCATCCTCCACAGCAAAGAACTTAGCCTGGCTATCACTACAAAATGGCCCCTCTGAGGGGCCTCCTTCCTCTCAGCTATTGGAGGAAGGAGAGTATTTGGAGCATTTCCGGCCCTTCTTGGCCAGCTGCCTGGACCCTGCAGCCAAGACACATTTGACTGGGACTCCCCCATGGAGAGAAGTCCTCCTAGGTCCTCTGCAAGAGGCATCTGTGCCTTGGCTGCAGACAGGCTCTAAAGTGCCAGGTGGGCGGAAGAGCTCCTGGGACCAGCAGGTGAGTCGGCGGGGAACAAAAGAGGTGAGATGCCTAGACAGCCCCCACACACCAAAGACTGCAAACAGTGGGGAGGGTGTACTGCTTTCACAGCGCTGACCACTGACACTGTTCTCTTCAGCTAACAAGCAAGGCAGGGCTGGACCCAGCTTAGCACCAGCTCCCAGAGTTCCAAAAAGTAGCTGTGAACTGTGAGTCTAACTGCAGGGACATTTTTTTAAAGAGCAATTTTATACTTTGGGAGGCTGAGGCAGGTGGATCACCTGACGTCAGGAGTTCAAGACCAGAATGGCCAACAAGGTGAAACCCCATCTCTACTAATAAGGCAAAACTTAGCCGGGTGTGGTAGTGAGTGCCTGTAATCCCAGCTACTCTGGAGACTGAAGCAGAATTGCTTGAACTCGAGAGGTGGAGGTTATAGTGAGCTGAGATCACACCATTGCACTCTAGCCTGGTAAACAGAGCGAAACTCTCTCTAAAATAAAATAAAATAAGAATGCATTTTTGCCATGCTGTTTGGCTCACCCCAGCATGTTCTATGCTGCAACCTGCAACTGGGCAGACCTACCTAAGCCAGTGTCTCCATTTAGTTCCCTTTCCCTCGGCAGGAGGGCTCCCTACATGGCTGTCTCTTCTTTCAGACCTGAGTCCTTAGTGCCACCTGTGGGGCGAGGGTCACAGGTCACACACTTTCTTGTTTCCTGCCTTTCCTCTGCACCCTTCAGCAATCTGGTCTCTGACCTCAGCAAGGGAGGTCAAAGGACTCAGTTTTTTGAGCAGGGGATTTCTGGCAACTTCTAAAGTATGCTGATTTCATAATCAGCCTCTAAAGGAGTTACTGCCAAAACACCCTCCTGGGCAGCTCCAACATACTTTAAAAACGTGCTGGATTGGGGCCAGGCACGGTGGCTCACACCTATAATCCCAGCACTTTGGGAGGCCGAGGTGGGTGGATCGCGAGGTCAAGAGATCGAGACCATCCTGGTCAACAAAGTGAAACCCCGTCTCTACTAAAAATACAAAAATTAGCTGGGCATGGTGGTGCGCACCTGTAGTCCTAGCTACTCGGCAGGCTGAGGCAGGAGAATTGCTTGAACCCAGAAGACGGAGGTTGCGGTGAGCCAAGATCGTGCCATTGCACTCCGGTCTGGGTAACAAGAGCGTAACTCCATCTCAAAAAAAAAAGACATGCTGCATTGGGGTGGGCCTCCAGAAGTAGTAGGTCCTGGACCAGAGACAAAGGAGGCATTTCCTCATAGACACGGCAGCTGCAGGCTCAGCCCTAGAAGCCCCACTCTTGGGGGATGTCAGGAAGTGATCTGATGGCCCACAGGACAGCAGGGGGAAAGCCTGAGAAGCCATCCAAAAAAACTTAAAGGGCTGGATCCTGTCCCTGCCTCAGCAGGAGGCCCTGCCCTATGGAGCACCAGCCAGAGCAAAGGTATCATTGTAACGGACTGGAAACCAATCTTGCCCCCCTGAAGCGAACCCTCCTTCCCCTTAAGAAGGTGTAGAACTAGCCCTTGTGGGAGGGACTACTCTTAGTGGCTGTTTCAAGCTCCTGCCTTGGTGCCGTGCCCTTGACTCCCAGAATGCTTGGAAATAGTTGAAGCCTAAAAAGAATCCAGTGCTTCTTTCCTTCCAGGAATGTAAGCCTGCTTTAGGCTGACACAAACGTGAGATGGAGAAAGCCGTGAGGACACAGGACAAAGCAAGGGTATCTGCTCTGGCCAGGGAATAACACAGTGGTGACACAAGGCTTGTGTTCAAATCCAGGCTCTGCCATGTGTAAGGTATGGAGCCATGGGCCTCGGTTTCTTCATCTGTAAAATCGGAAGACTACCTATTTCTCAAAGTGTCAGAGTTACAAGGAGCTTAGGGAGTGTCCAGGTCCTAATAAAAGGTAAGTGTCAACTGCTACTCATTAAGTGCACAGCACTTTCACATTCCTACCTCAGTCTCCATTTCAAAATGTTCACACTAAAGGGACCACAGAGATTTCTTCTAACTCATTTCAGAGGTAGTAGCGGGGCCAAACCGGAAATAACCTTTTCCGGGACTCCACAAAAAACAATCAGTTGCACACACACACAGACACACTCATTGAGGTTGGCCAACCAGTTCCTGCTTTATGTGGCTGACCTCTGCAGAAGAACTGGAAGGAGTCTGCCAGGAAGACACCCATCTCCAGGGACATTCACCTGCTCTTCCCACACACCTCAGCTTCACCTAGGACCAGCCAAGCTGTACAGGTGAGTTAACCTGGGAAAGCACTCATCTGCAAGTCAGGAAACCCAGCTCTGGCTCCAGTTCAGCTTCTCAACAGTTCTGTGGTCTTGCTAGGGCACAACTCTCTGGGGTTCAGTTTCCTCATATGCCAATCTGGAAAGGTTTCCTCTGTATGGTCCCTTAAAAGGTGGCTTCATCTGAAGCATGAACTCAAAGGCACTCTAGAAAGTGAAATGCTGGCTGGGCGCAGTGGCTCACGCCTGTAATCCAAGCACTTTGGACGCCAAGGCGGGTGGATCACCTGAGGTCGGGAGTTCAAGACCAGCCTGACCACCATGGTGAAACCCCGTCTTAAAAGAAAAAAAAGTGAAATGCCAGCCAATGCAAAAGAGAGGCTGCTGCGAGTTAAGGTCTGACTTTGGATGGGTCTGGCTGACACTTGCTGTGTACCCTTGGGCAAAGTCCTTCCCTCTCCCTGTGAAGGTTTTCCTTATCTGTTAAGTGAGGTTAATTCCTCTTATTGGAAAGGAAAAGTTGTCAGGAGAACTAAGTGAGATACTAGATGTAAAATGCTAGGAATAGTACCTTGCCTATGGCAAGCACTCCATAAATACTGGCTGTAACCAGTACTGGGTAAACAAGTATCATTACTCTGTCCATTTAGCTTTAGGACTCCCTTGGAAGAGCCACAGATCTTTAACAAACAGCAAAAATGGACCACCAAGAGGAATTTTCCTGCTCAGGGCGAAACAGGCAGTTAGGGCCACTGCTGTGCCTACCTGGCTCTTCTCCAGGGGCACCTGTCAGAACCACAAGGAGCTTGGAATACATGTGTGCCTGGCCCACCTGCCCATGCGCTGATTCAGTAGATTCCAGGTAGGGGGGTCTGTATTTTTAGCAAGTGTCACAGGAGATTCTGATGTGTGTCCCTGGCTGAAAGCCAACATCTAAAGGTTGCCAGGGTCTCTGAATAACCCTTCCAGGGCTAGAAGGCAATTCAGCCAAAGTCTGAATTGCCTCTCTCCACCATACCTGATTGGCTCAGTATTTCTGCAAGCCTTGGAGGAGTCAGGCCCAGGGTCTGGTTTTCTTCTCTTTCTCATAGGGGTAGTTGTTCTATGTGACATGAGTCAGAAAACCTGGATCTGCTGTCTCTACCTGCAGGCCCCTGTTCCCGTGAAAGAGGGGTCCTAGCTCTATTCCACTGTGGGAACAGAAGAGCTGGGATCTACTATCCAGGAAACAGGCAATTTGAGCCTTTCCATGAGTCTGCTTAGCTCTCACTAGGATTGGGGCTGTATTTGTTACCTGTGAACAGTGTGGGTTAGGAAGAACAAATTTAACAGGATGGAAAAAGCTGTGGCAAGAAATAAAAGATGGTACAGAATAAAAAGAGAGTAAGAGCCAAGTCTGATTTGGGGGGATGGGGTGGGAAAAGGACTAGAGCACCTAGGAGGGAAAAGGAAATGTTAGATCCACTCAGAGATCAGGTTCAAGGTTATATCCTAGAACTGCTAACATAAAACAGGGCATACATAACTTTTGCCTAGAGGGAGGCTGTGGTGCTCACTGGAGTACCCTGTGATAACAGATCCTGGCTCAGG
The DNA here is from genome assembly GCF_049354715.1 of Callithrix jacchus. Taxonomy (NCBI): domain Eukaryota; kingdom Metazoa; phylum Chordata; class Mammalia; order Primates; family Cebidae; genus Callithrix; species Callithrix jacchus. The sequence continues at coordinate 61,866,204 of NC_133510.1, read as the reverse complement.
CATTCTCAGACCTGAAGGGCTGGGCATTTTGCCAGAAAAAGAAACTCCATTCTATTTGGTCTCTGGTCCAGAGATGCTTTCAGTTTTAAGAAGTCAACTTCTCCACTTTAATTTCTAGTCATTTCTTCATAAGATTTGCATGTTAATGCACTCATCTGCATCCCAGTTGAGAACTACTCCTCCATTTCAGAAGAGAGGGAAATCTGTCATGGCCACACCCAATCCCACATCCCCAAGACAAGCGAGTTAATTCCAGGCTTCCCCGAGCTAGCCAGACTAAGACAAGGTGAAAAGCAGATCAATGCCGCTTTTGCACTTTCTCAATGTTGTACCCCAAAACCACCTCAGCAAACAAATAGCTGAAGAACATCTATTTCTCTTCAAACTCCATTTTCTTTTTCCCCTCTTGCTATTGAAATTACCTAAAAGAAACCTGAGTCTCTGAGTTCATTAACTCTCAAAGCAAGCAAACAGTAAGGGAATGTAGCATACAGTTGTCTTGAATATTCATTATATCCATATCTGAGAACCTCTAAGGCAGTTTAGACTTCAGACTCAAGGGCACATGCCTGGCCTCCTCCCACCCTCAGATACCCAGGCACCAGACAGAATGGCAAAAGCCCCAAAGCCCAGGCAGCTAAAATCACATCCCAAGTCACACTGGCACAAAGAAGGGGTCTGTGCAGCAGGGCTGTTTGTAAGCCTCAGAAGTTGATCCTTCCAGAAGGCCCAAGCCCCTACAGTCAGTGTCCCCTCTGACCCCCAGCCACCTGTCTTGAACAATAAAACCCACAAGACTACGTGCTGTTTACACTGTGTCCTCGGGGGAATGGAGGAAGGCGAAGAGAGTAGTCTCACTATATAAAAAAGGACATTAATATTTATCAAGCACCTACTAAGGACCAGGTATTATAGAAGGGTAGACATCATTATTACTCTTTTATAGATAAGGTACTCAGAATGCTAAAGTGATTTGTCAAGCCTCATTGTAAATAGGAAAAGAAGAGACTTGAACCCACGCCTGAAGCAATTTTGCTTCAGAAACTGCTCTGAAATAACAATAAAAACTTTAGCCACTATCCCTGACCTTGTTCCCACTTCATCCAATCCAAGAACCAAACTTCCTTTGATGGGAAGAAAAGACAATACCCCAAATTACCCAAAAGCTAGCAGAAAAAAAAAAAAAAAAACTGGAGAAGAAAGAGAAAGGAAAGAGAAGCTAGGTACTGAGTATGTACACATATACACACACTCCCGGATATACTTACATAGTCTTTCTTTCCCATACTTCCTTACAAACACTTTAATTCTCCAGAGTTAGGTTGGGAGCATCAATTCACCTTGGCTAGAAATGTGACTTCTATAGTATTTGACCATTTTAACAAGATCCATGATAAGGGATTTGGAAGGTCTCACTGAGAGAGAGGATGAAATGGCACCTCTCAGCTACCCAGTTTCTTTAAGACCTCTATGGTTGAGAAGAGAGGACAAAGGAACACCCCCACCTCTGCCATCCCCTGAGGGATTTTTCACAGAAATTCCAGTGCTGCTTAGTGGAAAGCTCTGCAAGTCAACTGCAAACACCCCGGCCCCAGATGTTAGGCATTTACAAACTTTGTTGCTGAGTTATCAGCACTCCTTTGGGATTTTGGGGGCAGGAGCAAACACAAGCTTCAGTCACCATGCAGGCTCCAATCCCTACCCCAAGATGGGGGGGGTAAAACTCCAAAGGAGATGCAGGAGAGAGCCTCAGCAGTCACTGTGAGAGCACAAAGAGGCCAAGACCCAGGGTAGGCAAAGGAAGGTGAGAGGCAGGAGCAGGGCAGGAGGAGACAGCTATAAACACAAAGGCTTCCCACCCACCTCCCATACAGTGAGCTATGGAAGGAAGCTCTAGCAATGTTCATGTCTAAGCTTTCCAAGTTAAAGGCTTAGCTGTATCTACAGTCATAGGTGTCTAAACAACTTTTTGAGGGAATAAGCCACAATTTCTCCCTTATGTGGATAACAAAAGAGCTTGCCATCCTGAAAACTTGCCACATCCTAACTTTCAGGGATGGTCAGTCTTGGAAGAATCCTTGCAATTAACTATCAGAACCTGTCCAGTTCTGCATGTGAGAAGGTAATCCAAGGCATCCTTGAGAGGAAGGGGCATCAGGATTCATGGACAACCAAAACATCTGATTCCTCCAAGAAGCGTGTGGGTCACTGAGAGGGCCACAAGAGGCTGCCTCCACCAGGTCTCATTTCACGTTGGGAGGTTACAGGGTGGGTCTTGTTTCCTTGGCTTTTCCCCATCAAATCCCAAAGCCAAGGTTACAACCTCTTAGCAATAGGGTGACAATCTCATATAGAGCTGCAATAAATGGCCATTCTTGCCAAGCTGATATTAACATTTCTTTTTTTCTTTTTGATGTTACACACAATCCTGTCCTTGCTGTAACAGAAAGCCATTTTACCCATCTGTCTGGGAAGATGATCCAATTTTGGTGCTTTTATCATCAATGCTTTCAGCAACTTTGTTCTACTTCCCCTACTGTAATTACTTTTGAATCATCAACACACCCAGCCAGCCTTAAACCTCAGAGAACAGAATGTTAAAAGAGAAAAAAAAAATCTGCAATGGCAAGTAACTTCACTGAAAAGCTGCCCAAGCTAGGAGCCATTTGTTTCTCTCCCGAAATTTACTTATATTAATAAACTGCCTCACACTCCTTCTTCCCCTTTTTTCCAAAGGCAAGCAGGGCATGGAGATGGGATGTTGTAGAGAGGAGGGAGTGGGGAGGAAGAACTCCAAAAGGAGCTAATTAAAACATCTGCTTCCCCAGTCCCCCAGCTTTTATTTTTTGTTTTGTTTTAAAGATGTACCTTCTGTTTGTAAATGATGTGGGACTCAAAAAGTTGGCTTAGTGGTTGCTGGGTGCCTAAGCAGCCCAGCAAGAAAGCATGGACTTCTCTGGAATACAATCAAATTACAAGGACAGGGCGCCCCCAGCACAGTACCTCATGCCTGTAATCCCAGGACTTTGGGAGGCCCTTTGGGAGGCCAAGGGGGGCTGATCACCTCAGGAGTTGAGAACAGCGGGAGCAACATGACGAAACTGCATCTCTACTAAAAGTACAAAAAAGAATTAGCTGCCTGTGGTGGCGCACACCTGTAATCCTAGCTACTCGGGAGGCTGAGGCAGAAGAATTGCTTGAATCCGGGAGGTGGAGGTTGCAGTGAGCTGAGATCGTGCCACTGCACTCCAACCTGGGTGACAGAGTGAGACTCCAGCTTACTTAAAAAAAAATAAGAAAAGAAAATTACATGGGGAGGGAGAGACCCAGCGGCTGCTGGCTTGAAAATTCAAGGGCTAAGTCTTGGAGGACAAACCACACACAGAAAAAAGGAGAAATATTAACTCCAAGAAAACCCAACACCAGCAACTTAACACTGTCAAGCCAGCTGCTTTGCTTTCTGCTGTTCTCTATTCTGTGGCCTGCCATTCACCCTGGTGGATGAAACTTACAGCTCTGATTTATAAGATGCCCCTGCGCAGTCCAGCTTTCCCCCACTCCTGGCGTGGCCCCATGATGCCCAAGGCACCCTCCCGAGCCCCTGCAAGAGAGGAGGACCTAGTGGGGAAGCACAGGGTTCCTCCCCATGCTCATCACCACTGCCACTGCCCCCTCTTGAATCCTTCCCCTCCGGCTAGCTGTTAGGGTCTTTTCCTGGGATGAGGTTGGGAAAGGAGTGGGAAGAGTCAGGAGTGAGCTATAAACACAAGCAGCCTCCCTCCCTTTTTCAGCCATCAGCACAGCTGGGCAGCCAGTAGAGGCGGTGAAGTTGCTGCCTGGGTCACAGCCTGGTTACTGATGCAGCCAAGAGAGCAGAAATCATGGCAACACCGAGGTCAGGGAGGCCGGAGCCTGGGGGCGGGGGGGCGGGGTGGGGGGAGGTGTTGGGATCTGAGTGGGCAAGGCTCATCCTTCCTCAGGGCAGGCTTATTTAAAGCCCAGCCAGTGATGCAAGAGAAACACATTGCCCCCTCCCCCAACCCCCCCCCAGTTCCTCTCGTTCCACTGAATTTGGGAGGCTGATACCACCAACTCAGCGGCTTTGCCCCTAAGGAAGTTGGGGGAGCTCCTTGGAACGTGAACCCCAGGAAGAAGTGACCTGCTGACGAACGTTGCCAAACAGGGAGACGTGGGACACACAAGGAGCCGAAGCTGGCCGCCCACCAGGCTCTAGGCCTCAATGTGTTCAACTGCAGCGCCGGCCCTCGAGCTCTGTGGAGGAGGGGCGGGAGCGCTCGGAATTCGGCCCCAGGAGCCAGCTCCCGCCCCAGCCTCCAGGGCCAGGTGGCCTGGGTCCGGGAGCTCTGCCGAGAAACGCCACACTCGTCCTTACACCCCGCCGAAATGCTGCCCGCTATTTTGGACACATTCCTCAAGGCCAGAAGAAGAACGTGGCGGAGAAGGAAAGAGTTTCGAGTCCCCCACTGAGACCAAACTAAGAGGTTCCACCCTCGAGCCCCAGGTTTTTCCCGCCCCGGGAGAGACCTCGAACTCGGCCTCACCCTTGCGAGCCCCCTCTCACCTCCACCTGACACTCTAGCGGCCGGGGGTCCCCAGCCGCTGCCCACAGAGAACTCGCACTTTTTCGCTGCGCGATTCAGAGCCACGCCGGGTCTAATGCCATCCGGCGAATTATGTAACCAGGGACACCGCTCCTGGGCTAAACAAACGCCGCTGTGTGTGTGCAGCGGCGGCCCCGGGGGAGCGCACCGGGCAGGGAGGGGCCCTGGCGGGCCTCGGGGTCGGGCTTGTTTGCTCAGCGAAACTGGCAAGAGGCAGCCGGGCGAGAGCCCGGCGCCGCCGAGGTCCCCAGCCCCGCGCTGAGCCGGGGACCCGCCACGTCTGGTCTGCCAGGGCCCGGGCCCCTCCTCCACCGCGACCGCCCCCGCCTCCAAGGGGTGAACTTGGTCCCAAGTCCCGCCGGACGCCGTCACCGCCAGCTAGCTGCCGCAGCGACCTCAGGCTTGGGGGGCCTGGAAGTGCTTGACTCCAGTCCCGGCTCCGTTCCAGCTGGGGGCCCCTCCGTCCCCTTCCTAACCCCTCCCCGCGATCCCGGGGCAGCCGCTCGCGGCGGCGAGGGAAAGTGACGACCCCACCCCCCAACTCCGGAGGAGCAGACGCGGAATGGCAGTGCTTCGAGAGCGACCCTCTCAGCCCCGGGGGGAGGGGTTGCGGGACAGGGTGACAGCTGCGCCCATGACGCCCCTACCCCTCGGGCGCCAGGTTCCCGGGCCCCATGCAGCCCCCACGGAGGTCTGCCAACCGGGGTGCGGGGGCAGATGGACCGGAGAGGTCCAGTCGGAATCGCTGGCTCTGAGCCCGGGAGGTCAAGGGCCGAGACCTGGGTTCGGGGCTGTGTTAGCCCCCTCCGCGCCCGGGGGCGACGCAAAGTTTTGGGAAGTTGCTGCCCCTACCTTGCTTGGTGAGCACCAGGGCGTCTTCCCTCCGCGCCTGGGTGATGATGGAGCCGTGTTCCATCTAACAATCCCGCGGGCCCGGGCTGGCTGGGCGGGAGGACCGGCGGGCGCGCGGGCTGGGCTGGGCTGGGGGGCCTGGGCGGGGGCCCGCTCCGGCTCCCGATACTCCGACTTCCACAGCTGTTCACATCCCCCCTCTCGTTTCCTCCCCGGGCCGGGAAGGGAGGCGGCCTGTACGGAGGGCGGGCGGCCCGGGCAGCGGCTCCCCCGGGTGCCCCCGGCCCCGATTCCCCGGCGGCAGCTCCGGGTTCCTCAGTTTGGGTCCAACATGGAGAATCCGGAGCGAAAACAAGAGGAGGAAATGGGACACGGGGCGGTTTCCAGGCTCCCCCCTCCCCTCCGTACTCCAGATAAACAACCCGCGGCTGCAGCGCCCACCCCCGCGCGCCTCGGGGCTCTGGACTCGGCCTCTTCACGGCCCCGTTGGAGCTTCCTGCTCCGGGGCTGCGACCTAGGCCCCGGGACCCTCCACCTGTGAGCCGCCGGGCCTGCGGACAGTCCCGAGCTTTGCTATTTTATTTCGGAAACAGCGAATCACTAAGGGGGGTGGGGTGGCGGGCGGGCAGGCTGGCGGGGGAGACTTGAAACCGCTCCGGTGCTCCGATTGGCTCTCTTGGAGGAAAGGGGCGTGGCCCCTCCTTACTATGCGGTGAGAGGACCTAACAAC